>NC_071113.1:667500-1002500 GCF_024256425.1 Clarias gariepinus
TGTGTCCGAGTCGGTGTGTCCGAGTCGGTGTGTCCGAGTCGGTGTGTCCGAGTCGGTGAGCTTCACTGGAGATTAGACTCGAGTCTGGTGAGCGAGCTTTTCTCCACTGTACGTGTTTAACCTCAAAGTAAGAGTCGGGTTGTTTTATCAGCTTTATGATGAAGATACCTGACCACACAGTCCAGGCTGGTGTGTGTGTGTGGGTGTGTGTGTGTGTGAGTGAGAGAGAGAGTCAGAGGTACACTGTTGATTCGATTCTATTCGATTTTGGTCGACTGTGATTAGATTTTATTCCTCAGCACTAGTGTTTATTCTCTCCAGCAGTGAGACGTCTTACAAGTTTTAAAGGATTAAACACTACTGAAGTATCTAATAAACACTCACCCTCATCCTCCTCATCCTTCTCATCCTCACCCGTGTGAGAAGAGGAACTAACTCTCACAACATTAGACCATAAATAAATAAATAAAGTATTGTCCATTCTTTAATGAATCCTAGAACACACTGCTGAGTTGTAAAAGGAATAAAGCACACGTGGTCCCACTGTCTTCGGGTCGAGACCTTCATCACTCCTCCACTGATTATTTTCCCAACACAGCGTGACCTCCGGAGTTAACACTCTTACTGTTTAAATGGATTTTAACACGACCACGCTGTTCGGGTTTTAACATCAACATTTTTAACAACATGGTGACGGGTTTCTATTAATAAACCTTATACAGCCTATAAACACACGTATAAAGTCTACATCACAGGCTGTGTGTCTCTGAGACATAACGTTCTGAGAACCGAGGAGTGTCCAAGCTCACAGGGGAATAAAGTAAAAATAAATCCGTCTCTAACGGGGTCTAATTGACTGAACACGGAACAGAAACACTACATGTTAAAAGGGTTGTGAGGTGGAGCGTATGGGGGGGTGGGGGGGGGTGACGGGGGGCGACAGGGGGCAGTGTGACCGTCACAGTGGGGCAGGAGAGCCGATCTGTTTATATTCAGGAGGTAAAAGCCAGACCCCGACCCCAGCACACACCGAGCGGCTCCACACAGATATAAATAGAGACCTCAGCCATTACCCATGATCCTCCACTTGCCTGTGCATGTGTGTCAGATGAATGACCTATTAACAACTACGGCATATATACAGAGAGAGAGAGAGAGTAGAAGATAGAGACATACAGACAGAAGGACAGACAGATGTCCCAGAACTCATTATATATGCGGGAAATTGTTTAAATAGAACTGTTAATTATTGTTAGATTGTCGGTTTAATTAGATTTTTGCGCATTGTGATTTTCTATTAGATCCAGCAGCACTCGTGTTTATTGTCTGATTTGTCTGTAGCATCTTACTGACTGGTTTTGAAGGATTAAACACTACTAACACATGACGTAACGCCATCATGAACACGGCCATGCTCTGTGATTAGAGACGTCTGGTCTCTCAGACAAAGCAGTAAAGGTTATATTTCCTGCCACACTTCGGCTCCACGCCGCAGTCAGAACTCACAGGAAGGAAACGCGCTTCTCTCACAACATGACAGAATGTGTACAGGATAGAGGCGGTTTCTATAGTTTTCATTTTTAAGAATTTCACCATTTTAGACCCTTTAATATCTGCGTATAATAATGTTCAATACACAGTTTAAAAAGTGTGAATCGATTCTGTATTAAAACCTAATTAAACTTAAGTTAATCATAAAAAGATGAAATTATACAGTAGACTAAATCACACAGCATCAGGAACACCCTCTGTCCCTCTCGTCCCCACACACAGGGTCGCGACCCACAGGGAGAGTGTCACAGGAGACTTTATCTGGGTCACCACTCTCACTGTTTCTGTACAGCTTTTAGTTCATTTTCTATCGCTGTTATGGCTTCTGTCAGACAGACAGACCGGGAATCAAAACAACGGTGACTCCGCCTACAAACACATTTATATTAAGCATAATTAGTAAAGTTTTATCGTTCACATTCACATGTATTTGTGACGCATCAGATCAGAAACGTCTGAGTGTAAAGGACAATAATCTTTTCTGTGCAGAAACTTTCACATGATTGTAAATAACGCCGAGTGTGAACCGGGTCACGATGTCAATTTTTGTTTTTAAAGTGGGTCCTTAGTAAGACGTTTGGGAAACTTTGGGAGGTTTGCTCCGTCCATCCACACATCTGTGTGTCGCTCTGTACACATGACACCTTGACCTCAGACTGTCTGTGCAAACATGAACTGTTCATACACACACGTCTGAAATGATGTTTACTGTGATCGTCTGGTGTCAGGAGGAACGTCTGTGCGTCCTGCATTCACACGGCTCTAACTGTTCTCTCTTATTTACACACTTCATATCACACGTTTATTGAGTGTGTGTGTGTGTGTGTGTGTGTGTGTGTGTGTGTGTGTGTGTGTGTGATCTTTCACGACTGGTTTTGTGATTTAGTTTGTAGAAACCCCAGCAGATATCTAACACATGGTGAGCTTCACACAAGTTTATTTAATGTGTGTGTGTGGCACAGAGCAGGGCAGTGCACCAGTGGAAACACGACGACACACACACCTGCGCCTCGACTGCACTCATTTGACTAAGGTGTGTTCTCACCTGGGTGTGTGCATTACTGGAGAGAAACCACAGGCACACCTTTATCACCAAATAATACACAGCAGACCAGAGTCTCTCACTCACTCACACTCACGCACACACACTCACGCTCACACGCACTCACGCACACACTCACAGAGTATGTTGTTGTGAAGATGACTAACTGTAACACACTAATGACACGATTAAGACATTAATGTAATACTGAATATTTATTGAGATTGGACTTGAAAGCCACACTGCTGCACACACACTCGCACAATTATAACTTTATACTCAGTTAAAGTACAGATTATGATCGAGTTCACATTTATTTCTTCACTTTATTTTAAATAAGTTTCCTGAGTATAAATAAGTGCGTATGTGTGTGTGTTTCACAAATTAGCTGTTCCCTCTCGTGCCCCGCCCCAAAAACGTTAACAATGCTCACTTTCACTTTCTTTGTTGCACACTGAACCGTGCAGTTGATCGTTCACTGAAACACGTGTGTGTGTGTGTGTGTGTGTGTTCATGCTCAAACACAGGCAGGTAATATTATTACATCTTATGACATTATGAAAACAAAGTGTGTGATTTCTCTCTCACACACACATACACACACAGACACTTTCTCCAGCTGTATGCTAACGCTACATGCTTACACTATCTACAGTTACCTGAGTCTCAGCAGCAGCACATTACAGTAAATGTTATTTAAACATGATGAGGATGAAGATGAAGACGAAGGCAGTGTTTTTGTTTTTACAGTCGATCATGGAGACGTTCTGCTCTGAAATCAACACTGATTAAATCACCATGAGAGAGGAAACTGAGCCAGTAAACATTTCACACCTAATATACCACACACACCGGAATCAAGCCTCTCAGAATATCTCACACACACACACACACACACCTTAGGTGATGAACTCTGGTACTGAATGATGAGGTAAACAAAACTTAAAGAATAAATCAGCGATATTTTTAACTATTACAAATAAACACTGCGATGCTGTAACTCGAGTCTCACACAGACCGATAAACATTTTCCTGCAAAAAGAAACAATAATCGGACAAAATGAGATTTTCTGCAGAAGATGGAAGTGATGTTTATTTGTGTAGAACTCGTATATTTATGTTTAACTGTTTAATGTTTGTAAGTTTGTCTAAACAACAGTTTTAAAGTGTGAATTTATTCTGAATCCAAAACTGACTCACTGAACTGAATCACCAGTAAAACACTGATTACACCCACAGCTGAGGAACATCACACAGAGCATCAGGACTCAGGGAGGGGTTTATGGGTGTAATCGCGGGGCGTGCTGTGGGGGTGTGGTTTTAGGTGGAGAGCCCATGTGCATTATGCCTTTGACTGTCACAGACTGATGACATCATCACCTGTCACTGGGGAGGAAGTGGAGACTGACAGAAGGGAAAGAAGAGGGTGTGGCCAGACACACAGTACAGTAAGGAATGTGAACACACGCCTCACTCAGGAGTCACAGTGTGTCCTTCTGAGGGCATACACACCGTAACACACACACACACACACACACACAGATTTAAATGACTCGCCCTTTAACGAGATGAGGACTGTACATAACCCTGATCTCATTATGAAGAGCTCAGAGACTCAGTGCAGATACAAAGTTTACACACCCCCTATAATATCAGGACTTTGTTTATAAAAGAGGTGAAGGGGAATAAGGTCAGAACTTTCTCCAGTGTGTTTGTGACCACACACACACACACACACACACACACATTCCCCTGTTCCGCTCCTCATCGTGTGGGCCTCATGTGGACGTTGTTCACAATGTGATCGACACACACACACTCTCTCTCAGGTCACACTGAGTGAAGCTTTAAAAAGTAACCTTCTGTAATAACACTCTCACGTCAAATAGCAACGAGCAGCAGGAGTGTGTGTGTGTGTGTGTGAGAGAGAGAGAGATAATCTTACTTTGTGACTTGTGGATTTGCAAAGAATTGTGTGTTGTGATACTAAAGACATCACATACACACACACACACACTCTCTAGCCAAGTTGAGATGTTTTAACTGTGTATTTTGTGTATAGTTGTATAGGTGTATAGTTCTGTGGATTTTACACACACACACACACCTGATAATGCTGACTGTGTGACATTTTCTCGACAGCATTACTGAAGTGTGTGATGTCACGCAAACACACACACCTGTCTGGTTGCCATGGAGATGAATTTTTCTCTTTCTCAGGTTCGGCTGTAGTGTGTGTGTGTGTGTGTGTGTGTGTGTGTGTGTGTGTGTGTGGGTGACCCATCTCTGTGCTACACTTTCAGAGACTCACAACCTTTGTAACACACACACACCAAACAGGAGCTGGGCATCAACACACCCTACACTTCCCTTTAAACACCCCCCCAAGACGTCACAGACCGGATGATGTCCAGACCCCCACTGACTCTCACCAGGACAGACGAGAGGAAGAGTTAACGAGACACTGCTGAGGGTGTGTGTGGGGTGTGTACAGTGTGTGTGTGGGGTGTGTGTACAGTGTGTGTGTAGCTGCTGTAGTGTAAGTGACCACAGGAACCCATATCATGTGTGTGTGTGTGTGTGTGTGTGTGTGTGTAATCAGTAATAAAGTGTAGTGCTGAGAAAGATTTAACACACATTAACCTGATCATATGTAAATAAGCATGACGAGGCACTGAATATGTAAATACGTCACTGCGAGGCAGCCAGGGCGCGTGTACGCATGCGCGAGCCCCTGCCTGTGAGGAGGAGGGGTGAGGGAGGGGGGGCTGTGACACAGCAGTAATGACCCTGAGCTCAGAGCGCTAACCGCGGGCTAAATCACAGCTCTGAGGGGCGGAGTGACAGGAACACCACACACACACACACACATCACACACACACACACACACACATCATCACCTGAGACACAGGCTTAATAACGCGCTCATAACCCGTAACAACGCCTCAGTGAGGAGCATCGTGCTAATCAGGCTAACAGTGTACTAGCATAGCTCTGAGCTAACTCCCGGCCGGATGTAAACACGGTGTATATATGAGCTCTCTCTCTCACACACACACACACACACACACACACACACACACACACATTAACCCCACAGACAGACAGTTCCTGTTCCTACCTGCAGCGCTGTCCTCTCTGTGTCTCTGTCCCTCTGTCTCTGTGTCTCTCCTCGCGGTGACTCGGCTGATTTTAGTCCCTCACTCTCCCGGGTGTGTCCTGTACAAACCCCGCGTGAACATCCGCGCGCACTGTACTGTATTATTAATAAACTAATAATAATCAACACTCCGCTCTGTGTGTGAGAGAGAGACAGAGGGAACACGAGCTGCAGCCGCGTGCGTGTGTGTGCGCGCGAGGGACTGACTCCCCCTGAATCACAGCACAGCTGATGCTGACGTCACTGCCCCGCTGCTGTCCCACAGCTCCCCCTGGCGCCGCGCTGAGGAACTGACACGCTGGACCCGAGCACACCGCACAGCGCGCGCCTCAAGGGGTCACCGGAAGTGGCCTGATTACGTCACCATGATCGCGATCGTTTGCACAAAAGAGTGAGAGCTACAGCACATCCACAAGGGAACTTCAATCCTCACTCTGATTTCATGTTTAAATATAATTTCCCTGCTGTTCATTAAGGATCTACTCACGATCGTTAAAGATACAACAAGTGGTCATGATGACCCGAGTGTTTATGACCCAAAATGTAGAAATACAATTATAAGAAAAGTGTTTCAGTCAAAACTCCGAGGGGAACATTTGTTTGGAATACGCTACTTGCACGCAGACCCGTTACGTACTTCTGCTTTGAAGTAATAGGGCTCGCTGTTTGAGTTTAGAGGAAATGTTCAGAAAAAAGTGTGTTTATAGATTTCAGAGAGAGCAGAAGGTATAAAACGTACAGTGTTGTGTTCCGCTGTGTACATCTTCTGCGAAGTTCAACAGAACTTTAAGTTTTCACAGTTTTCCTTTAGGTGTGGACCTTAGAAAACGGTGGCTTGTGAACATACGCAGAGACGATTTTTGTCCTAGCAGCAATTCTAAGGTTTGCAGTAAACATTTTAGCAGTCATCAGATTATTGAACCGTAAACACCAGAGGCACGAAAAAAGTTAGTAACTGGCGCTGTACCAGTACTATTTGCCTGGAATGATTACGCCGTTAAAGCATCGCGGTCCAGTGAGTGGGAGAGGAGAGAGAGAAGTTCTGAAGTGGTATCCGTCCAACCCATACCCATGGATGTAACGATGGATCATGATTACCGTAGCATTCCTGAGCCTTCATTATTAGACCTGGCATGTGTTAAAATAGAAGAACTTTTTAATGAAGTGGAGGAGCTGAAAAAACAGCTACAAGAGCTACACATTCAGCGAGACTGTACATTTACAGAACACAGTAGAGGGTGGTATTTACAATGTGTTATCTATATATACTACTCTCATTCTACCTCAGTCTAGACTCTTGTCTGTTACAGGGCTGCTCTCCATCACTTTATCATACTTACAAGCTCTATTTGCACTATACAGTATGTCTGCATTTGCATTACTCTGTCTGGTTAACACTCTCTGCCATGTGCCCTTACTTGTATATTGTATTTGTTTTTATATATATATATATATATATATATATATATATATATATATATATTATGTATAATTGTATTCAATCATATTTTTCTTTGTATTTTTAAAATTCTACTTTATGTATTTAATGTTATCTGTTCTGTCCTGTACATGTGGCAGAATTGACAATAAAGTTGACTTTATATGACTTTAATAAGTTCTTATATAGTATATATATATATATATATATATAATATATTCAATATATAATTCTTATATATTATATAATATAATATATATATATTCTTATGAAATATGGTTGTTTGGCAAATACGATACACATCAGGAACGTTAATCCATGGGAGATCCTGGAGACAGCAGGTGTAGAACGTAGCCATTGCTAAACCGGAATTGACTGAGCCCTATTGAAAAGAACGCAGAAGTAGGTGTGCAAGTAGCGCATTCATTAAAAGACAAGATAAATAGGAAAAAAAGTGTCTCCTACCTTATAAACTCTGCGTCCCCAGCAAAGTAAAATAAGTATATTTAAAGATTTTGCATGATATACACTGCACCAGTGAGATTACATCCAAATTTGGTAATCATCATTTAACTTGTAATTTCTGTAATGTCAGTATTAAATCTATTGATCATCTTATTTTTAATGCCCCCTCGTTAAGAAACTTTAGTCTGAATTATCAAAATTCATTACCTTAAAGTCTAATGTAGATATTTGTAAACACTACATAGAATATGCAGGAAATGTATTTATTTTATTAGAAAAATGTATTCATAAATTTAAATTTTCTTCAACGTTCCAAAAATTACATATTTTTCTTTGCAATATCTACTTCCTAATTACAACACGAAAAAATATTAATACCCAAAAAGTGCCAAATTTGTGTAATTGTATAATACAATGAATGCTATTTAAATTTTTATTTACTTCCTATATACCCTTTCTTATTATATATTTATATATTTTTACTTTAAAATATATTAAACAGAGAGTCTCAGCCCTCAAGCACACATATACAAGTATTTATTTTTATTTAAGCAGTTTTGGGATTCCCACCTTTTGTGTTTTTATATCAATGTAGACGGAAACCTGTTGTAAACAGCGAGCTGCAGACGAGTTGACTAGGTGTTACCGCGGCGTATACAACACGTTCAGACTCATTAGAAAGAAGAGCTGCTTTTAACGAGGCAGCAGATGTCTGGCGTCCCTGATGAGTGTACGAGTGTGACCCCGATAAGTCCCGAATTTCATTTGTGTTTCTGTTGAACTCATTGTAAGATCAGAAAAGCTACTTTACGAGCTCTTTAAATGCGTGTGTCAGATCTGTCTGATAAAACACACACACACACACGTTTAGGTCAGTGTATACCATCGAGCATAAAGACCATGTCCATTCTTATCTAATCAGATGCAGTGATACACAAGCACAGCAGTCCATCTTCTGCAAATCTATAAATTTACTTTTATTGTAAAAAAAAAAAAAACAGCATGTGTGTGAAAGTAACACAAATATAAAGCAGCTTCTCCAGATCCTGTTTAGTGTTTATTTTTTACATAAAACACGACTGCAACATGCAGCACCAGAGCCCGATGGGAATTAATCCCTAAATAAACGGCGTCAATCGGCTCCGATCCGCGTCGTACTCCTGCGGAACTCCCGATCTCGGCGTCGGCGACTACGCTGAAGCGTACACACACTTGTGCAGTTTGAGGTTGCGTGGGTCGGAGTAGCGCTTCCCGCACTTGTCGCAGATGTACTGCTTGCCCCCCCCGTGCAGGTGGCGCTTGTGCGTGCGCAGGTGACTGCCCTGGCTGAAGCTCTTCCCGCAGAACTCGCAGCCGTACGGCTTCTCGCCCGTGTGGACGCGCTCGTGCAGCTTCAGGCTGTTGGCGTTGTTGAAGCGCTTGCCGCAGTAGCCGCAGACGAAGGGTTTGAGGTCGGAATGCGTGCGGCTGTGCGAGACCAGGCTGCTCTGCTGGCTGAAGCTCTTGCCGCACTCCTTGCACGTGAACGGCTTCTCGCCGGTGTGGATGCGCTTATGGATCTTGAGGTTGACGGTGTGGCGGAACGTCTTCCCGCACAGGTCGCAGGCGTACGGCCGCAGGTCTGTGTGGATGCGCTCGTGGTTGCGCAGGTTCACGAGGTGCCTGAAAGCTCGTCCGCACTCTGCACAGGAGTGCGGTTTCTGTCCCGTGTGGATGAGCTGGTGCGTGATCAGCGTCTTCGAGCGGGTGAAGCTCTTTCCGCAGACGGAACACGGGAAGTTCTTCTGGCCCGTGTGCGTGTGCCGGTGCCGGGTCAGGTTCTGCGGGATGCTGAACGTCTTGCCGCACACGTCGCAGCCGTAGGGCTTCTCTCCACTGTGGACGGCGGCGTGCGTCCGCAGGTGCGCGGCTTTCCCGAAGCACTTGCCGCAGTCTTTGCAGCTGAAGGACTTCTCGGCGGTGTGGATGCGATGGTGATCTGCCAGGCTCTGCTTGTGAGCGAAGGCTTTTCCACAGAGCGTGCAGCTGAAGGGTTTGTCTCTGCCGTGGACCAGCTGGTGAGACGCCAGGCAGCTCATGGACGCAAACGCTCTCCCGCACTGAGCACAGACAAAACGCTCGGCACTGACGGTGTCCTGACGTTCCTCCCCGTCCTCTGGGTGTGTCCTCACCTCCTCCGGCAGCACGTCAAGATGATCTGAAACGAAGAATACAAGTCACATGACTACCAGGCATCAACGCCCGAGGGGATAAATCAAGTGGTCTAATCTGTCCTGGACTCGCGCGGGAGCGTCTCACCTGCGATCAGGGCCTTCAGGTCGATGTTCCCGAGGTCGTCCTTAATTGTCACCGCCAGCGTGAGCGGAGATTCAGGACGCTGAGACTCCTCCGTGTCTGTGCATGATCTCTCGCCCACCTCGTGTCCTGCTCGCGCCTCGGAGCTCCGCCCACGACCATCGTAGGAATGTTCTTCTTCTGAAATGAAAAGAAAATACAGCAGGATTCATACTGATGAAACTAAACGATGCTGAACAGAGCGCAGAGCTCTACACTGAGGTGTTCTATAGCAGGTACAGAATACCCATAATGCACTTCATTAGCGAAGATCTGAAAGTCTTGTTCCTGTAGAACCCTAACGAGTTCCCCTCCACCCTCAGACTGACTCCTACAGCCTGATTCAGCCTGTTCATGTCAGAGACAACAACCAGACAGGACGTCCAGACGCAGACCAGATTTTTTTTTTTTAGGGTTCATCAATTTTTCGGATAATAATTTTTGCTGATTCATACTCATTAAAACTTTGTGTTTCTCCAATAACACTCTCTCTATAGTGTTAAAGCCCCGCCCCCAGGGGTGTGTCCTGTTCTACACAAATGGTTCTTTACTAACCATCACCGGTTGGAGAATAACTGGGCGGAGTTTATCTGTATAGAAAAGGGCGGAGTTGGAGCTTTTACAGAGTTTTCAGCCAATCTGATTTAGAATTTGAAATGTTAGTTATAATTCTCACACACACACACGGAGACACAACAACTCATCACACCCGTGTCGGAGTCTAATAAACACCCTCAGCCTGAACCAGTTCAAATATTTTCCTGGACAAGGTGAAGTATTAGATCGTCACACTGAAGGAAACGGAGTGTGTGTGTGTGAGTGAAGACATGATCCAGTGTTATCAATAAACAACACAAAATATTCCTATAAAATATCTCCAGGTCTCCCTCGGACTTTCCTTCAGCTCTAATCATCGATAATTATCATGTTGTATCGTTAGTGTCTGGTCTGACTGGACTCTCGAATGAAACACACGATCAGGAACATTAACGTGGATCTCACGTGTCATCCGAGTGGATTAAAACAATCTAAAGCTCTTAGATTTAGATTATTATTGTACATGTTTATATCACGAGTCTAATATTTAAACAGGAAATGAGTTTCATGGAATAAACCTGTCCTGAAGCAGTGAGTCTAATGAAGTTCACAGTTAAAGGAGTCTGTGTTTGAGAATCTTATTAGAACCGCAGAGCAGAACCTGTAGAACTGGAGTTTAGAGAACAGTGAAGATCCTGCAGGGCTGAAAACCACCAACACTGAAGTTCTTTAGGTCTTCAGATTTCAGGCGTGTGTGTGTGTGTGTTTAGTGTGATGTGATGTAAAAGGTGCAGAAGTAAACACACACCCGGCCTCCCAGCAGAGAGAATGTTCAGAACACTTCCTGGAGGTTTCGCTCTTTTCCCTGAGAACATTTTACAGTCGAGATCCATCAGGAACCGGTTCTCGTCCACGAGCTTGATGATTTTCCCCAGAGCTTCGTTCCCCAGGACCTCCATGACGGACACAAACTGTTTCTGAAATAAAAAGACAGAAAATACAATACTCGACTCGGACAGAAACACAGATATCGGTTTTATTGTTGTGAACGATCACACGTGTGTGGTAAAGGACAATAAAATATAAATAAATAAATAAATAAAAATAATAACAATAACGATGTATTATAATTACAGCCGGTCGGTGTTTATATTTAGCCTGATGTGTAAATGATTTAACAGGTTAATGAGGTCATCACCATCACTAATGAACAGAAAGATCACTGAACATATCTCATGTGTGTGTGTGTGTGTGTGTGACTCTCCTGCTCCTCACACTGACACACTGCAGTGATTCAGTTCACAGTCAGTGAGTCGGTTCAGTGATTCGGTTCATCCGATGATCCGCCATTTTCCTGATCTTAAACGTCCCCCCCCTCACACACACACACACACACTCGTGTACCATGGCCCGCTCGGTGTCCGCGTGCACCCGCTCCCGGAGCTCCTCACTCTGCAGTACCAGGAGCTCGGCTCTGCGCTGCAGCACTCTGTACACCTCCGCCACCGCCGTGTGGATTAAAGCCTGTAACACGGAGGCTAACCGCGTCTGTAGCGCCACACAGCCGGACATCACCTCATCCACACCCGGCGTCACGGGAAATAATATCAAATAGGAAGTTTATTAATTATTACTGAGGAGAAATAGTGTCAACACACGGCTTTCTAAGGAGCTAGCAAAGTATTCAGGAAACACTCAGCCGTTAGCGGAAGTACAGGGTCACGTGATCTTTAACATCCTGGTTATCCTGTCAAAATAAAAGTTTTTCAATGTAAAAATGTCTCAATTTAATTTTGACAGAAAATCTAATAAAAACATTAATTTATTTATTTATTCTGACTGATAATTGAACAATTACTTCTCAGATTCCCCATATAAATTCATAGAGAAGTAATTGTAGAAATCAGTCAGAATAAATAAATAAATAAATGTTTTTATTTATTTATTTATTTTCCGTTTGCCTCCAAAATACCTCCTAGTAACTCTAAGACCAAGAAGCTGTGAGGTCACGTGACCCATGGGCATGGCTGTGTGGTAATCACAGGAAACCGGTGGTACGCACCACCACCACCACCACATCGACTTTGATAAAACTCACCCGGGCCCTTTGGGAAGGTGGGTACGAGGCACTAACACCTGAAGAGGAACACTATCTACCGTCCCACCTTTAACCTGGACAAGCTGTGGACGCTGGTCCGCAAGTAGACCTGACTGAACCACACCCAGAAACCTGATGGCCCCGCCCACATCATTGATGTCGTCCATGCTGGGGTATTTTAAGGTGCTGGATAAGGGTAAACTCCCCAAACAGCCCGTCATCGTCAAGGCCAAATCCTTCAGCCGGCGGGCAGGGGGAAATATCAAAGGAGTGGGCGGAGCCTCTGTGCCTATCACAGAACACCCTGTCTGTTTTTGCAGAAAATAAACACACAGTCACCAACCATCCTGTAAAATACAGAATCGTCACGTAACTGGATACTAAAGGACCTGTTCCGTACCTGTATCGCACTCTTCATTGTGTATTGCGCTGTATAGTATTGCACTCTTACACATTGTATTACGTATTGTATTATTTAAAGATATTACGGTTCGAGAGTGACGACATCTTTACATCTTTATGTTGTAGCCTATGGAGCTAATGATTGTTTAAATTTATGTTGAATAAAGAACGGAAGAGGTGACTAAGAACAAAGCAATGTTTAGTTTGTTTCTGTGCAAGTGATGGTGAACTGTGCACTCGAGCTCAACAGTGTGAGACGCAGCCAGTCAGTGGACAGACGGAAACCCCTCGTCTTCCTCAGCCTGTCATGGTCTCTACTAAAATTGCTGTAACTTATTATCAGGCAACAACGTGAACGAAGAGGTGAAGATGAAGACGTGTTCAGTACAGTGTTCTGAGAATGGCTGAGCTGTGGTCATACATAACGGGCGGAGCTAAGGATAACATCTCTCAAGAACTGTATGGCTGATTAAGATCAAATTTAGTAATGTGCTAAACTGTAAGTGGATTTTTTTATGATGATGTTGTAACAGAAAAAAAAATGTCTTTAACCAGATTTCAACAGACATTGGACAAGGTTCGCATAAAGCTAGCTAGCGTCATGGAACTGACCATGAGTTGGAAATGTTTTTGGAAAAATTTCCAAAATACTAAAATGTGAAGATCTGAGACTAGACGACTGGATCAGAGCAGCTCCAAAACACCAGCTTTGGTCTTGTCGGATGTTTCTGGGCTGCAGTGGTCAGGCCAAAAGTGCCAAAAGCGCTCCAAGGATAAAACAGAGGAAGCATCTCATACTGGAAAAGTGTGGAGATCACTGTTTTTGCACTTTTGCCCTGTTTTAAAATTCTGTCCTTAATGTCAATCCCCAACATGTCTGTAATAACTGTAACAGTAATGAAATGTCTGTTTGTCTGTAACAGTTGTGTCCTTTCACTTATTAAAAAAAAGCAGCTCGTTATTAATTTTTATGCTTGTTTTTTTTATTTTAACAGATGTCATTCTGTTACTGTATCTGTATGTCTCTTACTGTACAGAATGTACATAACTCTAAAGTTTTGTAATCAGTTAAAGAAAATAAAACAAAAGGCAACATGAATACAAGAACATTTTGGTTAAAAGGTCACATTTATTCACTTTCACAGAAATAACTTTCAATTGGAGGAACCCAATGTACGAAAAATAGCTTCTTACAATCAAACCGTCATTAATATTAATGATTAATGATAACTAAGTATTTTACAGTTTTCTGTCTTTCTTTAGATCAGACAATTAAAACAAAATGTTAAGTTTAGAAATTTATTATAATTTTCTTTATTCAAAGCTTAGTTATGATTCAGGGTTTCCTAGCTTTAGCGAAGAACACGCCTTTGGTGTCATCTACTCCAACCAGCATGTCTGGTGGTAAACGATACACACTGAGCTGCAGGAGATCGAAGCCACTAGCGCTCAGACTCGCACAGACCTGAGCCTCATCCAGTGGCACGACGGGGATCCGAACATCGGGAGCTGCCATGTAAAAGCTCTCCCCCAGAGCCCCGATCAGCAGGAGGTGACCGCCACTACGCAGGAGGCTGGACACGTTACGCAGCGACTGAGTGAACGAGGAAACATCGGGACTCACGCTTTCGAGGCAGAACGAGGACACGAGGCAGTCGGCACTGGAGGCAGGCAGAGATCCGGATGGGAACGGGAACGAGTGGTGAACGTTGACGGGGAAAATGTCAGTCACGACCGAACGAAGCCTCTCTGCCTTCTCTCTCCATGCTGAGGAACTGCGTTAAAACATTGGGTTGAATTGTGTTACTGTATATTACTGTCTACAGTCTGCAGAGAAAAACTGACAAGACATAAATGAGGTGAACGTCTCACCCGCGTCCCTCCAGCTCACACACGTATTTCAGGTAAGGGGTCCAGTCGAAGCTGCTCTGTCCATCCTTCAGCCATTTGTTTAGATGTTTCCGATTCACTTCCAAGAAATCTGATAAAATGACTCGTTTAAAATGTTCACAGCCGCTCATCACCTGGTAGAGAGTCGGACCGGAGCCAATGTCCACCAGAACGTCTCCTTTAATGGCATCTGGGGAGAATATGAGTGTGCAATACACACACACACACACACACACACACACACACACACACACACACACACATATGCAGAAGTAAAAGTGATTAAAAAAGTCACAGTAATTTTTTTATTTTCATTATTATGATTAGTATTTGTTTGAGCCTTTTTTAAATTTTACACACACACACACACACACACACGCACAGGCTCACCTTCTCTGAACGCTTTATGGAGGCAGTTCAGCTTCCACGGCACGATGCTGTCTGCCCGGCTGAAGTCTGCGCGTGGTGGAGTGTAGTTGTACTTCAGGTACGCTTCAGGATCGAACCCTCTGTAAAGAGCCGCCACCGCCGCCACTGCTCTGTCTCGTCTGTTCCCTTCTTCCATCCTCTCCTCTTTCCTCTTTCCATCCTTTACAAAGCTGTATTTATAGTTGGTTTATGTTGGAGGAATTAACTTAAACCAGCATTTATTCATCTGCAGATCTTTGCCTGTGGCCAGCTGCTCTCTATCCACCTCTTTATCTGTTTATTTCCAAAGGAGAAATTGGATCCTCTGCTTCACCTGTGAGCCCTGATGACCTTGGGCACTGATGACATCGAGAACTTTTACCTGCTTTTTTTTCTATCTTTTCTATCTAACCTTGGGCCGTGCCTCAGTTCAGGAAGAGTAAGAAGGTTTAGGTCGTTAGCCGTGCAGTTTCCATGTTTCTGTTCCATTTGGATAAAAAAAAAAAGCTATTTAAAATGTTCACTAAAACTGCATGACGAAAAAACAGACATCCATAAATAAAATAAGACAAATAATGCAATTTAAACAAACGCCGCTTCTCATCCATTATTTAACGCTTTTCTTTCCTCTGTGGCTTCACGTCTGTCATCAGTAGGCTGGAAGAACACCAACAGGTTCTCAGGCACTTTTCCATTTCCACTCATACTGTTGATTATGATGGAGGTGAAGAGAAGAAACACTAAGGATTACAAAATAAATCTACATTGCTATAAAATCCTTTATTAAAAAATTCTGCTTTAGGCTTTTAGCTTTTAGGCTACGAAGCTGCTGATATTTTTTACTGAACCTCCCGTGACTGCGCCAGACATCAAAGTACTGGAACAAAAGCATTCTAGGCTAATTAAATGTGTCTCAGACTGTTTTTTAGTTTGAGGTAATTAAAAATTAAAGTTTTTAAATGAAATGAATGGAATTATTGCTTCACATATCTATATTTATATATTTAAATATATGTTCTGTATTAAAATTTCATAAGAAGGGCACTGGTGGCTCAGTGGGAGGTGTTTCGCCTGCCATGCGGAAGGCCCGGGTTCCATTCCCAGCCAGTGCCCAAACCCCAACCACTGGATGCAGTGCCGGTCCCAAGCCCGGATACAATGGGAGGGTTGGGGGGTGGGGGGGGTACAGGAAGGGCATCCGGCGTAAAACCTGTGCCAAGTTGTAGTGCGGACTGGACAGCCGCTGTGGCGACCCCTTGCCGAGAGCAGCCGAAAGACCAACAACATTAAAATCTCATATGGGACAAATTGTGAGTAACAATAATAATCTAACACCATAATAGAACACTGGCAGCACGGTGGTGTAGTGGTTAGCACTGTCGCCGTGCACCTTCAGGGTGCAGGTTCGATTCCTGTCTCTGTGTATATGGAGTTTGGATGTTCTCCCTGTGCTTGGTGGGTTTTCTCCGGGTAATCTGGTTTCCTCCCACGGTCCAAAGAAATGCTAATTGGTGTTTCCAAATTGCCCATAGTGTGTGAATGTGTGTGTGTGTGTGCGCCCTCCAATGGATTGCTGTCCTGTCTTCTGATGCCAATATTTGTCACTGGAGATGCTTTCATTGCTCCCCTCCATGATGTGCCACCAGGAATCATCATTTATATTGTTCATGTGTCAGAAGATCTTATTTAAAAAAAAAAAGACACAATCAGGGTTGAAGCATACAGATAAGCATGAGGGTTTAAAGATTTTCCACAGTGTTGGACTTCAGCATCCTCTCGTCTGTCTTTCCTTCCAGTTTGCCTTTTTACTAATCCTGAACAGACTCCACCCACCATCTACACTTCCTTAAACCAGTACAGTACAGTACAGGGGCACCTGGAGCCTATCCTGGGGGATCACTATAGGCAGTTTGGAACCTGGAAATCATCTACAACGCGTCTTTGGACTGTGGGAGGAAACTGAAGTAACCAAAGACATCACTTGTCACTATGTCAAACTCCACTGGACAATTTAAAACAGACTTTGTGAAAAAAAAATCTTTACATCATCTGATCTGCTTCACTTCAAGTTCACTGTGATGATGTGCAGAGACACAGATAACAAAACTGTGTCACTATGCAAACACATATGGACTGTATGTACACAGTATGTATGTGCGTTTGGTTTATTTAGTGACTTTTATTTAAAAACTGTGTAAACCGTGACATGACAATAATCTAAATCTAAATTAAGTGATATTCACCACCCAGTGGACCAGTTCCTCCAGTTAGTTCAGCATAATGTGGAGAGCGATTGTTTCTGGTGGCAATGTGTGTGTGCAGTGTGTGAGCTACTGTAGGGTGGTGTGGGTCATCAGTGGACTGGATCATAGCAACAATATGTAAAGATCTCTGATGGCTTTAAAAAGCTACTTAATTAGTTATCTTTGTTTGATCACGATTCCATGATGTTCCCAAACTTGCGATAAAATATAAATGATGATGATAATGATGATTATGGTTAAGATGATGATGATGATGATCATTATTATTGTTATTGTTGTTGTTGTTATTATTATAAGAAATTACAGTAAATAAAAGTCAGAAATTTTTGATGAACATTTTCTTTATTTAATTGCTGTATACAGTTTACTGTATAATAAGACAATGTATATGAATTAAATGCAGTACAAGATCTAAAATTAAAACCTTGCAGAATCAGATAGTTTAAGTTCATAGAATAGACCTTATATTTAACAGTCCAAACCTGAGACAGAAGTTAAAGCATTCAGGCCATGTCTCAGTCTTTTAGAAGACCCAAAGATAATTTTCTGTACATGGTGTCTGCTGCTTCAGTGAACTAAATAATCATTATATGTTTTTTGTTTTTTTTTCAATGAAAATCTTCTTGCGTAACCCATTTGGGTGAAAATATAAACTGCTGTTTTTCACAGTTTTTATTGGTTGAATGTGTTGATGCAGTCAAAGTTGAAAATAGAATTGTGTACTTATACAGTTTTTACAGTAAGGTTAATTTAAAGCAGCATTACAGACATCATTGTTCACTTGTACAGTGTGTGTATTAGTCATGAATGTGCACAGAAACTTCCATGTATCAAGAAATACCTGGGAAAAATAGGAATTTAATTTCAGAATGTTTGATCCAGGCATGAAGCCATAAGCAATATTTTAGAAACATCAGGAATTCAAGTACAGATAAATGGCGACCCCTTGCCAGGAGCAGCCGAAAGAACAACAACAACAACAACAACAACAACAACACGTGCAAATCCCAGCTCTTAAACCTCCTTGGTCATAAGACATTAACATTAAAGCATAAAATAAATGAATGAATGAATGATAACATCACAAATCACAGCTCTCACATCACATCATATCACATTATGACATACAGTATACAGTACTGTACATGAAGCATTAAAGCATAAGATGAATGAATTAAATACTTAAACTATCAGTACAATATGTTTACTATTTCTTTAATTTCCAAACAGTAAATCATATATAATATTAAATTGTATAGAATTATAGGATTTAGGCACAGGTATGGACTTAGAGCTCTTCCTTCTTTTGAATCTCGGTTCCATCTGGCTGCTGTAACCATTCCACTGTGATGTTCTCTGCCATCCCATGATCCTTCACTTTCTGCTTGATCTGAAGAGCAGAATAAGACTTTTTATTCAGTAACTAAGTGTTAATGGGATATTGTGGAGCGAAAGACCAACCTGCTCCATGATGGACGTTTTTATTTCAGCGCCACTCACACCCTGGTTAGACCGGACCTTTAATCTAAGGATTTGCTTTATTCCTGTGATCTCTGGATATAAAAGCATAAGGACACATACGAACACAAACATGAACAGACATTCTTAAAGCAGTTGAATTTAGTTTTAATTACACGACTGAATTAAATGTAACTCACCTGAATAACAAAAGAAGGGCTTTAGGTCTGAACACTGCGCATCAACAGCCTGACTGTTATTGAAATAACCACAGTTTTCATTCTGCAGGACATTATCAGGTTTTCCAGACATCCAGCTAATGGTTGAGAAGTTGCTTTGGTCTATCCACTTCCAGGAGTCTCTGAACAGACCAAACCAAGTCCAGCCCGAGGTCAGTCCCTCTATAACCGAGTTCTCAGTCATGTCTCTCGCGCTGGCCAGGTCTGTGTGATACTGTCTACAGTAAACCTGGGCTTCATACCACGTCATGGTAGTAGAGATGTAAATGTACCTCTGATTGCCAGTTTTACCCTCTGTGAGAATTTAAAGAAAAGATTTGAATATTTGAATATTCATGAAATGTTAATGCAGCCAAAATGTGAAAAAAGCGTGTTCAAAATAAAATTGAAAGGCAGAAATATGTGGAGAAACGCTATATTCATTGCCTTAGGTGTCGTTAGGTGTCAGTGTTGTTCCTGTCTGATTACTCACACAGATCCTGTTCTGTTTAATATTTTTGGCACATGAGGTCAACCTTAAGTTCAATAAACAACTCTCTATTGACAAAAAACACTCTTTATTGACAAAAAAAGTAACCAATAATATGTAAACAGGATCTCACCATCAAAGCACACAAAGGGGTATGGGTATGTACATGCCACATCCCACCAACCGCCCATACTGAGCACACCACACTCTTCATGCCCGTCATTGTTATTAGGCTCGTCTGCACTCCATCTGGTCAAACTACCAAGAGGCTCATTGCCAAGAGACCAGCGCCAGCTGTTGATGTCATTGTACAGTCCAATCCAAGCACTGGAGCTGAATTGTTGTCTCTGTGCTTCATTCTGGAGTTGGAACATGTTGTCATTACTTTCGATAATAGCCAGGTCAGTGTGTGTGGCTTGGCAGTAAACCCGAGCATCAATCCAATTTCTCTCCTGCTGGATCAGATAGTATTTACGAGGGACGGACAGGATGAAGGGGATAACTCCTGTGGATAAGAGGTTTAAATAAAGTCCTTATATCATTTTAACTGTTCAGTATAGCCCCAATTCTTTTTTTATTTCTTTTTTGATACAATACATTAAAAATTAATTGATTCATAAACATCCTGGCCAAAAAAAAGTCACCACCTGCATATAATTACTTGAATAGTTAAGTGTTTTCCACTGGATAATTACTGCAGTGATTAATGCGGTTCAGCTGTAACAGGTTATTTAACCCTAACTGATGCAGTGTGGAGTCGCTCATTTCTTTCACAATCATGTCAGATGTATCCTGTGGGCGTGGCAAAGATGTAACTCAGAAGGGTCAAATTATTGTCCTGCTTCAAGCATAGAAAACATCTGAGGAGATTGCTGAAACTACTGACATTGGGTTAAGAATTGTAAAGCACTTGTGACCCGTCATCTTCCAGGAAGAAATATGGTCGGGAAAATATCCTGACTAAGTGTGATGGAAGATCATCATCATCATCATCATCATCATAATAATAATAATAGAAACAACAACAATATAACTAACAGCTATGTAAGTTCTACTGTTGACATCCACTTCTCAGAGAGGCTAATTTGATTCACCCATCGTTGCAAAGTGGCATTGCATAAGCTTATTGAAACCATGCCACAGCCGTAATCAAAGCAATAGGCAGGCTAATGAAATAGTGTATGATAGTGTGTGATATTTACTGTACTGTAAATTTTCATGTACTTGTATTTTCCTCACCTGTGCAAAACAGGAAAATAAACAAGCGCTGCTCCATTAGTGATGTGTTTGCAGGAAACTCACTAAAGAATAAGAAATGTAATTAAAGTACATCATGTGATAATATTTCAAATTACAATAAAATGATTTTTTTTTCACCATCACAATATTAAATTAAAACTGAACTTAGCATTTAGCTTAGCATTTATCTTTATGGTGTGGTTTTTTCCCAAACATGTAAAAAACATTTTCAGAAGTTGCATCTCAACTTCTCAAAACTCAAAAGAGCGCAGTACTTCACAAAAAAAAAACTTCACAAATCTCTTTTGAAATGAAACATAGCACTCAAAACCATGTTCTCTCTTTTTAAAACTGGTTCCTTCTACTGAAACACTACAAACAGCCTGTAGCGCAGCCACATAAGGGGTTGTTTTTATAGGCCACAAATAAAGTGGTAAGAAAGAAAGAAAACCACCAGGTCTTTTTAGCGACCCCTGTACGGTTATTTTATTCCCCAGAATGACTGTGTTTTGGTTCCGGGGTTTAGCCCTTGCGCGCATACGCAGTTGTGCCACGGAGGAACCCCGATGACCTATCGACCTATTTTAGTTACGGAGGATTACTTTTCATTACTGGATTAATCTTCATTGGACACATTCAGTACCCTTCTCGTTCCGTTTTCTCGTGCTCCCGGATTATACATCTTTTACCGGTGAGGCCGAGCCATCTCTCCTGTACACCATTTCATACTTCACACATTGTTTATAGATGTATATATTTTTTTATATATGGTTTTGTTGGTGCACCTTATTTGTTTGTTTGTCTTTTTCATATAATACACTTTGGGTTTGGTTAGAAGTTGTTGTTGTCACGTGTCTTGTCTTGCTCTGCAAAGATTGTGCAACACCGGAAGTAAGTAATATTAGCCCGTGTATAGATTTAACACACCGAATTTGTGTAATTAGCTCTAAAATAAGATCCGAGCGTTACAAGCTATCACATGCCAATCTCTTACAGAGCATCAAATACACACTGATCTGATCATCTGAAAACAAAACCACCAGAAACATGACTTTGAACATTTGAACACCACCAGGAGTGTTTGTGGATGTTTTGTCTTCATGAGGCCATGATACATGCTCAATCACATACAAGGGTGTGGACATGAGGACAGAAGTTTAATTATCTGAATGAAAAGAAACCCCTTTTCTCTCTACATCTGTCCAGCACATCTCACAGAACCTTGATAAATTCCAAGACTGGGGATTTTGGAGGCCAAGTCAAAACAACTTGATTTCTTTGTCATGTCCCCTAAATCATTTCTGACAATATAATCAGTGTGGCAGGGTGCGTCCTTCACCTGTGAGTCTTTTCCATTTTATTGGACTGTGAATTCAACTGTAGTTGAGGATTTTCCAAAATTAGGATTATTCTCCTTCAGGACAGCTTCACAGGACAGACATCTTCTATCATCATGTCCCGGGACTGATTCATTAAAACCGGTGAGGTCAACTAATTTCTCACACATCCACCACCTCCCCACCTATAATTGACCCATGGGCACAATTTCTGCATTAATTTCTGACATTATATACACATACAGTATATACATATATGTATCTGTGGATCAGACCTCCACATCGTTCACATTCTTCCTGGCAGAACTTCTTCAGTTCATTGGACATTTCCTAAAAGATCAATCTTAGTTTCTTCAGTGCATAAAACATTTTGCCAATACCACTGTGAAGTGTCAATGTACTCATTCACAAACTTCAGCTGCGTGTAGCAATGTTCTTTTTAGTAAGCAGCAGATTCCTTTGTGGTGTCCTGCCATGGACACCCTGCTTATTCAATGTTTTACATACTGTAGACTCATGAACACAGATGTTATCCAGTTCCAATGGTGCTTTCAAATCTTTGTCTGTCACTCTGGGTTTTTTCTGTACCTCATTGATGAGTCTTTGTCGAGTCTTCGGGACATTTTGACTGTGTGTCCACTTTTTGGTAGAGGAGCCACTGTCCCAAAGTGTCTCAATGTAGACAGATAAATTTCTTGAAATTAATTTCACATGAAAGTCTCTGCAATCACTATGTAACCCTTTCCAGCTTTATGTAAATCCACAATTCTTCAAATCTTGATCCTAAATCCACTAAAAGCTCTTTTTGGCGAGGCATGGCTCACATTAGCATCTTCTTGTCATGTGGCGCAAACTGAAAAAGTGGTTTTATCAGTCAAAGCAGCTCAAGTCCACACCTCCAAACTCATTTTCTTAACGAGACTCTAGGTATGCCTGACTCCAACTAGGTTTTTTTAAATCATTAACTCAAGGATTCATATACTTTCTCCACCAGCACTATGAGGTTTTTATGGTTGCTCTCAATAAAGACATGAAAGATCAGAATGTTTCGTGTGTTATTATTATTTTAGGCACAATATATTTGTCTGAACGGATTTTGCAAATGCACTTAACAATACTGTTCTTGCAAGAACTATTACAGAAAGGCTGACCTCTGTGTCTTAAAATAACAACTAACTGTTGTTTTTGTTGTTATGTAATTACCTAATCCCATATGTGTTATTTTATAGTTTTGAATATATATGTCATATGCCTTTTTTGCTTCATGTATTTTGTAATATAACATGTGACATTATGTAAGTCCCAATGTGCCGTGTCACATGTTAGCATTGTTCAAAATGTAATTCATTTCAAAATCAAAGATGATAGAATTCAATCAAATGTATTACTTAATACTTTTACTTGGGCACATAACCAATTCCAACTTCAGCTGTAACTTGTGACATGCATTTCTTTAAAATACCACCTGAGTAAGTCCAAAGTGAATCAAGGTTCTAAAAAAGCCAACAAAAAACTTATAAACTTATAAACTTATAAACTATAAATAGTTAAGATAGTCGACATCCAACAGTGCTTCTACAACACAGAAGACCCGCGACGGTCGCTGTTATAACTGCAACACCAAAACCTCAAGAACACAGCTGCATTGATTTAATGCATTAACCATTGATCAACATGTTCATTTCCCCAGCCCTAATTTATAATAAGTACAAGACTTGTTTTAATTGGACAAATGCCACAATTTTGCCACCTCTAAAACCCTCCACCTATACAAGAACGGGTACCAGGTTATCAGCTCACGTTATTTATCTCTATAACATGAGGAGACATCAGACAGCCTTAAAATGCAATTTCTTTTACTATTTATTAAACTATTTAAGTCAATTAGAACTCGACACTGTTCTGCTGAAAGTGTAAGAATATTTAACTTTTAACATCCAGCCAGTAAACAAACTTTATTCTGTCAGATCAAATCTCAGCAATAATTTTCCAAGAAAAAATAAAAACATTGCATTTGTAAAGATGATTGTAAAATTTCAAATTTAAATTATTCAGTTGTTTGTTTAACATCTTTATTCGATCCGTGTGTGTTGAGTTGTACAACACATTTCACCTAAACCAGTTTTTAAAAATATTTCAATAGAGTTCTGAAACATACCTGAAATGTAAACGATGTTGTAGCCTTTTTATGTCTGTGTCCTTCAGAGACTTTCTACAGTGCCTGATTAGATTTGTTAATATTTTTCCTCTTTCAGGCTTAATGACGATGCAAAACATGCCCTTATTTCCATACTTTCCAATT
Organism: Clarias gariepinus; assembly: GCF_024256425.1. Taxonomy (NCBI): domain Eukaryota; kingdom Metazoa; phylum Chordata; class Actinopteri; order Siluriformes; family Clariidae; genus Clarias; species Clarias gariepinus. The sequence continues at coordinate 692,135 of NC_071113.1, forward strand.
TAACGTGAATGAAAATCTGCCACAACTGAGAAAAATACAGGACTAAAGAAATCACAGAGCAAATGTTACAATTCCACACATGGTTTTAATAAAGTGTTAAACCCCCACAGACTACCAGGTTAGACGTGCTCTGGAACAGATTCATCTAAGGATTTAAAATTAATTATAGTCATAATTAAAATCAAGTAGAAAAACGTTAATGTTACAGCAAAGAGAACACATTTACTGTCTACATGAGCTTTACCTGAGGGACCTTTAAAAACACACCTGAGAAGATCATGAACACAGGGCTCTTTCAGAAAGTGTGATTAATGAAAACTCAGTTAGTTGAGATGAATTCAAGGAAGCTGCAGGTTTTCATTTTCTAAAAGCCACCTCAGAGTTAGTTACTATGGCAACACATATACGCTGTTAAACTAACCTGCCCTGAGTTTCTCCTCCCCTTCAGCTGAAACCTGCAGACTGATGGAGGTGTCAGACATGACGTGTGCACAAATACTCTGCAGAAATCTTCACCCTAGAGTTTCCATGTAATATTAATAACACTGGCCAGGTTTCCAAGGCAACATTTGTCTGTCAGACATGTGACACTGAAACACTTACTGTAGTGTAAACTGGTTTAGTGCTTCCAGGTCATTCTCCACAATATTGCCACAGTGAGAGGAGAACAATCTTCTTCATAACCAGTGATGATACCGATCCTGGATGTCCTGCTAATGCAGGAGATGGGACAGCAGTCAGAGACACTGTACGCTCCCATCATTTTTTACTGGACTTTGTATCTCCAGTGTCAAATAAAGACAATAAGGCTTTTTAATGAAGTCTTCATTTTTCTAATAGTACAAGTGTAATATAACTAATCATTATCCTGTGGCACCTTGTTACCTCTAACTGATTTTCCAGATTGATTTTTCTAGTCTGCTGAAGAATATCTTACTGAGATCTGTAAGACCTTACTGAGTGCAGATGGATGGGCTGACTCTCTTCTTCACTGTAATTTCACTGTAACTTTGCTCAGTTAGAAAAAAAGAAGGTAAAAGTTTTATTACAACATTATCATCAACTATCGTTTCTCTCATATATCGCCTTCATCATATTCCTGTAAATAAAATGTTTGTACTATGTTCGATCAGAACTGAAGGTTTAGACAGTATGTCCACAGTGACCTGAGTTTCTGCCTGAGTATTTTCCTAACTAATGACTTGTAAAAAGGTTTGACCCTTGTTAAACTTAGTCTATTATACAGCGTTTTCCACTTCTCTCATTACTAAGCTTCTAACACTGGGTATGACTGAAAGATATTTGTGTGTTCCCTTTCAAAGGCTACACTTGATGCTGCGTGAAAACGCTATGGGAAACATCTTGTCATGTTGCCGGTTGTGAAGCATGTGTGTATCAAACAGGCCAAATTTTTGGCTTATATAACCTCGGTCGGGTGACGTCGTCTGATAAGGTTATAAATAGGAGTAAAATGGAAAGATTCCTCAGATTCTTGTCTTCACCTAGTTGTGTGTGTGTCTGTGTCTAACTTGCAAAATAAGTGTTTAACTCTCCGATAATGGCAGAGTTTTAAACGAGATGTCCCTCCATGTGTACAGTAGTTAATCAATTGGAATGGTTATTACCGTCGCGCTCACCGCCGCGTAAAAACGTCAGCGGCCAAAATAAATCAGTTGCATTTCAAAGTCATTCGTAAAATGGCCGCCAGGTGGCGCAAAGTGACATTTTTTCGCTCGTTGCCGTAAATACAACAGTGACCGTTATACAGCGTATCTCTGTATCGGTTTATTGTTATTTAAGTTCTGGATTATTTCAGGTACTTTAAACACATTGTTGGGTTGCTCATGTTGGCTCATATGAGATGTAGTTTACAAATGAACACCTGGTTGGGTTATTTTGACCCAACAACTGGTTTATTCATTATTCTTTCCTTTCTCCAAATATCAGCCTGCAGAATGTTTGAAATATTACTGTTTATTGTGTTACAGGTGTAGTTTTAAGAGTTGTTTAGGCAGGAATGCGTGTGTATACAGCTCAAAACCTCCATCAGTTATTAAAGATAACTCAAAAAAGTTCAAGTTCACCAAAAACAATACAGAGCAGCGCAGCTTACAACACTTACAAAATCACAACACTTACAAAATCACAACGTTTTTTCGTTATTGTGAGTGCGCTTAAATAAAAGTTGAGTCTTATAAAGGCCATGTAGTCTTATATAGTTTTATTATATAGTTTTTGCACATTAATCTGACACAGTTTTTTCAGCCTGTCACGACGTGTGCCCAAATGAATATCGCTCCTTGCTCACTAGTTAGGCGTCCTTCCCTTCAGACATGCGAAGCAGCGGGACCGCAGAATTACACATGACTGGTGAGCTATCGTTGCCCGGGCTTGCACCCCGCGCTATAAAATACTCGGGGTTTGTTGGGCTACAGTGGATTTTACTACACGCTGTGTATGCAGCGCGCGTGCAACAACGCGGAAGTGCGGCATGCAAGCAGGGCAAATGGAACGCGCCCCGGGGACTTCAAAGGAGCGAGAGGTGGGAGGGGGCGGTACGGCCATCCGCGGAGAGCAGAGTCAGCGCGAGCAGACGGATGGCCATTGCACTCACACCGCGTAGTAAAATCCACTGTAACCCAACAAACCCCAATCATCACCAGCCGTGCCTTATTCCGTCATGTCATGTGGGCATTATAAGCTTTGTATTGAAAACTTCTAACTAAAAAGTGGCAGCTGGCACGCCTAAAAATAGACGCAGGTTATTTTGTTAATAGTCTAAATAAAAACCCTTTGATTTAATTTCCTATAGTCTAACCAGCGCTCAACCGCATGCATAGTTTTCCCGAGCGCGAGGAATTTTTTTGTGCTAAATAATGTTTATGCAGTATAATAATTCCTATTAATCCTGGGTTGTTCTTTTAGTGTCACTATAGTGCTTTACAATGCCAGACAACATTCAAATACAAATGATTCACCCTCCCCAGGTGTGAATCGGCTGTTCTCACCTATACATTCAGAGGAACTGAAATGCACTTCTCCCCACTTTAAAAACCTCTTGAATCTGAGGCTCTTCTGGAGACTTTCAGTGATTTAAATTTGTGTAATTTTAATCTCCTGGATTCTAGATTCTAAAGTTGACATTGTTACCTTTTTTAATCATTGGAATGGAAGAACTTGTTATTTTCCTTATGATAGCATAAATTGCATTGTTTTTAATCAGTCTATACACAATAATATTCTTTTTTTTTTTTTTTTAAACAGGTATGGGGGCTATCTTGGTTCATTAATCTCCGTGCCTGGTTTAGGTTTAGTATTCAGTGCGCATCTGTTATATTACAACTATCATAACACTCAAATACCTTTTATTGGGGGTTAAGTGACTGATGTGCCTAACATTTTTCAGCTGAGCCTTTGTTTCACTGAAAACGACCGCGACACCCCTCTCTCTCTCTCACACACACACACACACACACACACACAGAGCCGACCAAATCATTAGCACGTCCCTCCCCCAAACAGCACAGACATTTACTTTCTATCCACTTACTTACACCTGAACTGAGTTGTTTGAGTAACATGGGTCGAACCCGTTACAAATCATAACAGTCTACTGCATTTCATTCTTATAATAACGCAAAAACACAAGCGGGGCTGAAAGACCGACATCTGCTGACGCAGTAGAACGTCCTAACACTGTTTTAATTTTATGGTCATTTATTTCAGTTAATAAATCTACTATAAATTTAAAGAACACAAGAAATAAGATGACACAAAACCCTACACGCTTTTTTTCTAATTACAAGTGATAAAATCTAAAGGCTCACTGTGTTAACATTTATTGTGCTTAAATTTGATCCTAATAAGATTTGATTTAATTTAAATTCTACATTTGTATCGTCATTTTAGTTCTGTGATTATAAATTTGTTTAACTACAATGTTTTACTTGATTTTATCCGCTACTACGTGCAGTTCTAAAACTCTGTGTCTCATTAATCCAGCAGAGAATGAACTAAGGCATAAGGCGTCAGCCTGTAGTTATATAGCGCCACTCAACGGTAAAAGCCAGCAAACGCACAAAGCCAAACGGTACCGCCGAGCGGGGCAACGGTAGGACCTACATTCCGATTGATTAACCACTGTATAATCCATATCGGAGGGCGATCTCTACACTTTACTGCTTCAATTAAGTGCTACGCGTGCGCCTCGCATTCCTTGAGAAGCTTCGAGCTGCCGCGCATTCCTGGGGCTTAAACTCGTGCATCCGGCAGAGCTGTGAGAGACGGATTTAAAAACTCCTTTCTTTTGCGTTCTTATTGGATCAGGAAATAGAGCAGCAGGTCAGGTTGGTGCTCCATTACACTCCATGGCGGTTTTGCACACCTACCAGGCTGACCTGCTCAGAGACTTGAGTACTGGCAGGGCTCTTCAAGGTAGGGCGTATTAAAATTACGCCGGGCCACAGACTTGTCTCTTCGTGCAACAAAGCAGACGGCTCGTGCTCTCGGCGGTTTTATGGCTGCGATGGTTTCTGTGGAGAGGCACTTGTGGTTGAATCTCAGGGGCATCAAGGAGAAGGATCGTGCATTCCTCCTTGATGCCCCCATCTAGCCTTTCAGCCTCCTTGGCAATGTCGTTAACTCGGTCGCCATTAGGTCCATGAGGCAAAGTTATATAACAAGCCTTCGGGAAATTCCTTCCCCGCCATGCTCAAGAGTCGGGACTGTCGACCACCTGGTTTCGACCGGGTCTGACTCTTGCGAGGCGTGAAACACACAAGGAGTGTTTTTGAGCCGGGCACCCCCTCGTAAGATTGGGGTGCGTCGCGCCGCGCTTAGCAATCCGCCTCAAAAGAGGTCAGACTGGCATATTGTCTTTTTCACAAAGAAGCCCTGAGGTTCATGTGCCCAGGACCGTAAGCGGTGGCCCCCCAATGGGGAGAGGCATGCAGAATTCCTTTCAAAAAATTAAGTGTTCTCCCTGGCACCCCCAGGCGATCGGTGTTGTTGCTCCGCCACCACTGGTGTTTCGGGCAACACCAGTCTCCAATAAAATGGTTGTTCTTTGTTTTTTTTCCTGCCATGTTTCAGGATGCTGAACATCTAACATCCCCCCTGTTTAACCAAGCCACCAAGCACTAAGCACTGTAGAGAGAAACTACAGGATTTAGTTCTCAAATCACCCTCCGCGTTTCAATGGCATAGTCTTCACTTCCATGAAACCGGAAAGTGCGCATCTGCTGACAGAAGTTGCTGGGAAATGGGGCCATGTAACATGTTATCCTACCAGGCAGAGAGTCAGGCTACTACAGTCGGTATTTCTTGGTTCCCTAAAGGAACAAGGGGCTAAGTCCAATTTTTAGATTTTGCGGGCTTTACCGCTATCTAAAAATAAATCAATAGAAATATTGCCACAACACAGGAGGTTCCTAAAGGTTCGCTTTCGGGGGCGAAGCTTACCAGTATCAGGTCCTTCCATTTGGTCTAGCTCTCTCACCCGCACATACACAAAATACATGGATGTAGTTCTGGCTCTTATGACTCCAGAGCATCCGTATTTAAATTACATGACTGGCTGGCCCAGTCTCAGTAGCTAGCGCTTCGACATCAGCATGTCGTCCTAGCTCATCCTTGCTTCTTGGGATTGAGATCCAACGCCATGAAAGCATCCTCTTTCCTGTTCAGAGGACAACATATTTGGGTGTCACATGGGATTCGAGCGTAAGCGGGCACAGCTGTCTTGCGCTCGTGTCAAATCCATTCTCAACACCCTCAAGAAAATCAAGCTAGACCAGAAAGTGACCATCACTTTCAGAGATTTTAGCTGTCATGGCAGCTGTATCCACGGTGACACCTTTGGGCCTTGTGGCTAAGAACCAGGGGATTTTACTCTAGGGCCAATCCCCAATAACGGCTACGCGCCAGGTGCTTCGCACCCTTCCTATGTGGTTTAGACCCAGGTTTCTGACTCTGGTTCCCACTCTAAGTTCGTCTTGTCATCGCAGATGCTAACGACAGATGCTTCCATCATGGCCTGGGGTGCGGTCTTAGATGACCGTCCAGCCCAAGGGCGCTTTTACATGTTGGGGCCGCAAGCTGCGTGAGAGATGCTATTGCCCTCTCCTATGAGGCGCGTGGGCTCACTTCGCCTCTAGGAATCAGGGCTCATTTAACCAGGGGGATCGCCTCATCTATTGCACTAGCAAGAGGTATTTCCCTGCAGCAAGTGTGTGACGTGGAGGGTTGGTCCTCTCCACACACATTTGCCAACATGCACCCTATTGTTTTTGAAGCCTTCTGTCCTCCACCTTTACAGCTTCAGAGCAGGAGAGACTTCACTTACTGTGTCCAGTACGTGCTCTTCAGATTTACGTCCACCGCATCAGCTAGTGGTGTAAGTCAGAGCAGCGTTTACATGTTCTGGGGCCGCAACCAGGGGGCGGACGCCACTACACTGGGCTATTGCCCTTTCCTATGAGGCGCGTGGGCTCACTTCACCTCTAGGAATCAGGGCTCATTTAACCAGGAGGATCGCCTCATCTATTGCACTAGCAAGAGGTATTCCCCTGCAGCAAGTGTGTGACACGGAGGGTTGTCTTCTCCGCACACATTTGTTACATTTATAGTCTGGATGTTCATGCTACTCCGGGCTCACGGGTCCTCGAGTCAGCTACCCAGACATAGTTCTGAGACCTTCTCGGCCTTGTGCGCACATGCTACACAACCTTGGAGTCCAGACACGTCGGCACTCTCGTTCCCATAGCGTTTCTGGAGACGCCAGATCAATCTCCAACATACAACTGCATTGAGGGCTGTTTTTTTAGAAGCGGCAGCATATTGCACTATCATGAATGTCACGGATGTTGATCGCCGTGGGCGGAGAGAGCAGGCATAAAGGCCGAGGGGTTGTGTAACCAAAAGAGTTCTTCAATAATGGTTGTCACAGAAATAATAAAGACACAACACCAACAAAGGAACAAACAAACTCAAATAATACACAATAACATGGGGTTAAACATGGGCTCTCTGGCAGGACACAGACGAAGGGACACCAACAGGCTCTAATACCTGTTACACTACGTTTAAGATCTGTAACGAAACACAGGCTGAAGGATGCCTAGCAAATGCCCTGTGGCGAAACACAGGCTGAAGGACTCCTAGCAAACGCCCTGGGGCGAAACACAGGCGGACGGATGAAACACGTGACAGGACACACAAACTACACGTGGAGCTGAAACAGGACACAACATGACGAGACTAGACACCCGACGAGACGGGAGAGACGAGAGACAAGAGAGAGACGGGACTAGGGCTAAAGACATGGCAATCAGCTAGACATGGCTTTTAGCTAAACATGGTAAAGAGCACTTAACCATGGCAGTCAGCTACACATTCATCTAGCTAAGCATGTCTTTAGCCCGACATGCACTAAGCTACACTTACCTAATAGCTCAACACAACACTAGGGAATTGGGGCTTAGAAACACAGAGTCGAGGGATACCCAGTGGCTAGGGGACACTCAAAGGCTAGGCTCACTGGGAAACTAGGGAGGCAGGAAACACAGAATAGCTAGAGACACAAAGGGGCTATGGGCTAGAAGCATGATAGTTAGCTCAACATAGATTTTAGCTAAACACACTCCTGGCCAAACACACACCTATTTACTTACCTGCTCTAGCTAAACACACAAGAAAACAGGGGGACAAAAACCACAATACCAGTGGTGGCTGCTAGCTTTTGAAACAGGGGAAGCTCATATTAGGACTTCATCATAAAATTCATTATGTTATTTGTACATAAATTTTGGCTAGTTTCCCCTTCCACGAGCTACTTTAATTATATGAACAAACTAACTTTACAATGCTGAAACACTGAGAGTACAGTAAACCAATTACTGTGTTAACGTTGCTTAATGGTAGGTACCTACCCACCTACCAACCAACCAACGTCTGGCGCATGTGCCACTTCTGAAGTATCACATCTACTCTTTCCACTGGTTAAATAGTGTTTGTCACCAATTGACGACGGCGGTAGGATTTCATGGCAAACTTTATGTTAAACAATTCAATATAAAAAAATTAAAATTATTTAAAAAAATCTAACAAATTGATTTGTCTTTGACTTTGTTAATGAACATGTGATATGTTAGATGACTTGTGATCTGTTAGGTGACATGTGATATGACTTGTGATCTGTTAGGTGACATGTGATATGACTTTGTTAATGAACATGTGATATTTAACTCATTTGAAGTTCTCTATAGTAACATAACAAGTGTAGCTACAAATATTAGGTCGGCTTTGTCGATTCCACTAATTGTCATTTACAGACCTCCAGGGCCGTACTCTGAATTTCTTTGTAAATTTGCAAATTTCCTCTCAAACCTAGTCATTTCTGTAGACAAGGCATTAATTGCTGGAGATTTTAATATTCATTTTGAGAATCCAGAAGAAGAGAACAGCATTTATGTCCATACTGGACTCAGTAGGAGTAAATTAATGTAGTAGGACTCACTCATAAAGCAGGTTACACTTTAGATTTAATAATATTCTTCGGATTAAGTATAAGAAATTTAATTACAATTCCATTGTCTGAAGTTATCTCAGATCACTATCTTGTTTCAATTCAAGTGTGTCATAGTAATAACGTACGCATAGCGCCCTGCTACTTTACTAAATGTACATTCACATCAACTACCACGGAGTTTTATCAGTAACCTCCCAGAGTTACCAACTTTGATTAGATCACCGTCTGACCCCACAGAACTCGATCAGGCGACTGAATATTTAGAGTCGACATTTCGTTACACCTTAGATAATGTAGCTCCAGTTAAAAGAAAAATTATTAGAGATAAGAAACTTGCTCCCTGGTATAACGATCATAAACGCACTTTAAAACAGACCGCTCGGCAATTAGAACGTAAATGGCATCAAACTAAATTGTTAGTACTGTATTTCAAATAGGATGGAAGGAGAGCATCCTGAACTATAGAAATGCTCTTAGTGTAGCTAGATCAACATATCTCTCCACTCTTATAGAAAATAACAAAAGTAATCCTAGATTTTATTTAATACCGTAGCCAAATTAACCAGAAATAAGACCACTGCAGAAATTTCCACAACAACATTGTGTAATAGTGAGGACTTTATAAACTTTTTTTATAATAAAATTGTAAATATTAGGCATAAAATTAAAGCTTTGAAACCAAACAATGTAAGTTATGCAGATGTTAAACTAGCTATGTCAGATCGGAACCTAGAATACTTTACTCCCCTTAAAGAGAATGAACTAATTTTACTCATCTCTGTATATTAGATCCTGTAACGACACATTAAAAAAATATATCCTAACAACCTTTCGTCAAAACGAGAGTTGACAGTTTTATTGCCCCTTTGGGATTTTTTTTTATGACCCTAGGAATGTGCAGGGAGGTGGTGCTCGATAAAAGGGGTAGTAACGGTGCTTATGTGTTAGACATCGTTTCATTTTTTATGTTGATGTGAGAAGTTGATTTTTTAATTATTACTAATATTATTACCAGTGGAAAAATGAACGCTCATGAGGGTATAATTTCTGAGTTGCCTTTGACGGTTGTGTGTGAATCGTCTTTAACTAGGGCTCCGAAGAAACGCTTTATGTATCTGCGTCGAACTCAGCGCCCGCCGCGTGATTCGCTTCGGGAAGAGATGAGTCTGGATCAGGGGCGTAAGTGGGGCTTTGTGTTTAAATACTTAGACGGGGAGATGTTTTTTTACCAACTGGAGAACGGTGAAACATTTAACCCCTGTGTTGAAAAAACATCGATCACATCGAACGACTGGGGTGTGTTGAGTTTACTGATTATTAGTCTACTTAAAGAAAGGAACGAGCACAAAGGATCCTTACCAGAGAGTGAGAACCTAAATCTGTGGGACGAGATTGAAGAAGAAATTCCTGTTGATGAAACAACAACGGCTACAAAGAGTGTGGTGGTGGAAAACGAATCTAAGAAAAGACTGATGAGAATAATATGGGAGACAAAAGCATCAGCTACGGGAAAATGGTTCTACCGTGTGAGTTGGGGTTTGACCAGCAAGAACGAGCCTGAGGGTTCGGTGACCGTGGAGCGCTTCAACACAGAGTGTGGTGTTTTTCACACAAGTCTGAGCATCCCTGTCGACGCCTGGATCCGAATGCACGAAGTTTTCGGCGGGCGAATCACAGAACTTTTCCACAGGAGTCGTGATTGGATGGATCAGCTCGTGACGAGACGCGCTCTCTCCTTCTAACTCCACCTCTTCTTCAGGCGGTTACTTTAAATCCCTCTAGTTTCACAGCCTCGGAACATCCGTAAAGTTATCCGAATTTATGTCATCGGTGTCATGGCGAGCGACTCAACACAAACTTCGATGCCTGAAAGTCAACCGTGTGATTGGGAGGGCTGCGAGTGCGCGACGGTTACGGTGCGTGACAATGATGAGCCGGACGGATGGCTTTCCAGTTTTCATTTGGACGCGATAAAAACTGTGGTGACAAGGCTGTTGAGTATAGTCTTGTATCGCTACCGAGAGGAAACCTGCTACGGCTGTATCGTAGACCATCCTAGCCAGAAACACCACGAGTGTCTGTGGGGTTTTACGGACGAATTTTTCCAGGATAACTTTGAAGAAGTGCGTAAGAGACTATGGACTGATCGATTTATTCCGTCCATCCTACGCTTTCTGGAAGCCTGCAGTCTGTCTCCAGCGGACGAGACCAAACTGCGCGCGGTGTCCGAGACCTATCTACACGAGTTGAGAACCACCGAGGGCGTCGAAGAGACGCTTATACAAATACAGAGTGCGTTAACCGGACAGGACGATACAACGCCAAAGAACCGAAGCTTAGAAAAAGTTGTGAACTTTTGGTACGGGAACGACGTATGAAGAGGATGGGTAACTGCTTGAGAAAATGGAGTTCGTATATGCACGAGTATCTGGTGATCAGCGAGTTGCAGAGACTGGTGGTTAAAGTAATCGAAAACAGAGTCGACGACGCTTTAAAGTTTAAATCCAATTTTAACTGTGTACCCGGCGAGGTAAAGAGATTCGAAGAGATTCTATGTATTATTAAATCTGTAACCGGTTCTACATACTGGGACGAGCTTGTGCAGGCTGTATTACACATGAACGAGAATTCCCCAGTTATTACTTTTTGTAAGATTATTGATGTTTTGATTGAAAAAGAAATGAACATGCATCATATGTTTACACTTTATGCGTTGTTTATCGATATTATGGTTATTTTTTTAAAAAACAATCATTCTGTAGACGTTGTTAACGACTTGCGGAAAATACATGATGCTGTTTTATATAGAAATGGCAATGTAATCCTTATACAAGCTTTGAACGTAATCAAACGCTATTAATATTACTACGTGATTCTTCTTCTTTTTTTTTTTTCTGTTGTTTGTCTGTTTATATATAATCCTTATACAAGCTTTGAACGTAATCAAACGCTATTATTACTACGTGATTCTTCTTTTTGTTTTTTTGTTGTTTGTCTGTTTATATATATATAAATATATTCCTTATAAAAGCTTTGAACGTAATCAAACGCTATTAATATTACTACGTGATTCTTCTTGTTTTTTTATATATATATATAAAATGTAATCCTTATACAAGCTTTTGAACGTAATCAAACGCTGTTAATATTACTACGCGATTCTTCTTGTATGTTTTTTTAATGTAATCCTTACACAAGGTTTGAAGGGGTACATGATTTTTTTTTCTTGTATGTTGTTTTTCTGAAAATAAAGGATATTCTTTTTTAACTCTCATGTCTTCTCATGTCACCTCCTAATTGAGCATTTAGCAAAATAAAGGATATTCTCACAGCGTGTAAGCAAACTTCCTAAGGGTCGTAAAAAAAAAAAACACTCACACCTCCTAATTGAGCATTTAGCTAAATAAAGGATATTCTCACATCCTGTAAACAAACTTCCTAAGGGTCGTAAAAAACACACTCACACCTCCTAATTGAGCATTTAGCAAAATAAAGGATATTCTCACAACATGTAAACAAACTTCCTAGACGAGTGATAAAGCTAAATGGGTCATAAAACACTTTAGAGTGTCATAAAACATGAATCGGTTTTAAGCCTAACAGATCTTTTTTAAAAAATAAAAATAAAAAAACCTCACACACCTTAAACGACAAGAGTAGACTGAGTCTTAACCATAAACACTCACTCGGATCAAGGATAAAGTTAATCGGACAGAGAGAGAAAGAGAGAGAGAGAGAGAGATGTCTCGAAACCTCGATAGGCTGATGGAAAAAATATATTACGATCCATCGCACCCCGCTAGTTTCGGAGGGGTGCAGAGGCTGCATATGGCCGTACAGAACGAGTCCGGGCAGAAAATAAATATCAAGAGGGTTAAGGATTTTCTAGCCGAACAAGACGCGTACACACTCCATAAAACGGCCAGGACGCGATTTCCGCGAAATAGAGTTTTTACTTCAAGACCTCTCAATCAGTTCCAAGCAGATCTCTGTGATATGCAAAAACTGGCGTCCTATAACGACGGTTTTAAGTATTTACTGACGGTGATAGATATTTTTTCAAAGAAAGCATATGTAAGAGCTATAAAGAAAAAATCAGCTACCGAAGTAACCAGCGCCTTTGCGTCGATTTTAAAAGACAGCGGGATTCCACGTTTCCTTCAAACGGACAAGGGGAGCGAATTCTACAATAAAACCTTTCAAACTTTATTGAAAAAGAATAATATCACGCTTTTCAGCACGTCCAGCGATGTGAAAGCGTGCGTGGTCGAGAGATATAATCGGACATTGAAATCGAAACTCTTTCGCTATTTTACCGCTAAAAACACTTTAAGATTGATTGTTGACGTGTTGAACATTGACGTGTTGCAGGATTTCGTCAATAGCTATAATAACACCTACCATTCCAGTATAAAAAAAAAAAAACAAGTATAAAAAAAAAAACAGTATAAAAAAAAAAAAAACAAGTGACCTCCGAAAACACTTCCCAAGTTTTTCAAAACCTCTACGGTACGTTCCCTCTACGGCATAAGAAAAAATTAAAGATGAATTTTAAAGAGGGCGACCTGGTCAGAATATCCAAGCTGAGAGGTGTTTTCGAGAAAAAATATACACAGAGTTTCACGGACGAGATATTTAAGGTATCCGAATGCATACCGCGTTTCCCTCCCGTGTATAGATTAAAGGATTATGACGGTGAAGCGTTAGAGGGTACTTTCTACGAGGCCGAATTACAGAAAGTAAAGGTAGCAAAAGACAGAGTCTTTCAGATAGAAGAAATTCGGGGTAAGCGTATGATAAGGGGGGTGAAACATTATCTAGTGAAATGGCGAAACTGGCCTGAGAAATTCAACAGCTACGTGAAAGCCTGCGATCTGATCAATGTATAAAATATCAAACTCGAGGATGCAGTATCATTTACGCTATGGAACGCTCAAGCAGAGAGGCTTTCTACATCACCTTACCCTCGAACGCCAGCTACGACGTGTTTAAAAATAATACAAACTCGAGTTTTCGTGTCGACCTGGCGAAGCATATTGTCCTTGACGGTGCTTGGGAAGTGGCGCTAACCGATGTATCATATTCGCATTCCTGGCATAACCTGCCAAGAGAGGGAGCGGAATTTACGTGGATAGACACATGGGAACACGGAGGCCGCGGTGGCGCCGACGAGCTGGATTTGAGCGCCTTTACCCCGCACAGAGCAAAAATAAAATACGGTGTTTATGAAGATAAAGATCACCTCATGAAAACTCTGAACGAGGAGTTTAGACTGATAGGATGTGACGTTGGGTTGAGCTTTAACAGAAACCTACAGAGTTTCCAATAGATGGGGAGTGGGCGCTATCGTCTGCGTTTTACAGCGCCTCTGTGTTTCATGTTAGGTGTGAAGCCTGCTAAATGGTTTACGACAGGCCCCGGACCAAAAATTTCCCCATTTCCCGCCGACATGAAAGCGGGATTTTATCATCTCTATTTCTATACCGACGTTATCACCCCTCAGATTGTAGGTGACGCATATGCGCCTCTGCTCCGCGCGGTTAAAATAGAGGGTAAATATGGTGATGTTATCACTCGCTCGTACGGCACTCCCCAATACGTACCAGTGGCTAAGAACCATATTGAAAACATACACGTGGAGATTAAATCTGATCAGAATAAACAAGTAGTCTTCACCTACGGTAAGACGATACTCACGCTCCATTTCAGACCTATTAAAACGTCAATATGGCCTCGTTAACTTACAGAGCGGACCCCAGGCGCTTTGTAACTTACTATGAAAACCAGGTAGGAGGCTTACCGGGGTTTACCGGCGCCCCGGTTATGTACGGACGAGGAGTCGGGTCGGTTTTTTCGAGACTGTTTCGTTTTATAATACCTCTGGTAAAAAAGGGTTTTAGCGTTGCTAAGCCTCATTTAAAAACAGCTGCTAAGGGCATCGCCTCGGACGTGATTAGCAGAGCCGTCAGGAAAACAGGCGAAGGTTCGGGAGATCAGGAAGGGTCAGGAATCGGAATTCTATCTCGGAGAGCTCTAAAACGTCCGCCCGGTCAGCGTGTATCAAAGTCTAAAAAACGAAGAGTGTCTAAGAAGAGGAAATCAGTTGGTGAAAGTAGATCTGCGGGAAGGAGGTCGACGGCGAGGTCTAGAGACATATTTCAGAGTTGAAAAAAAAAGAAACAAAAAATCAGACATGGCTCTTTTACACGAGAAATCGGCCGAATGCGCCATGACGGAGCTTGATTTATTTTCGGCCCCTATGACCCAGCTCTCTATCGAAGAGAGCCAACGCATAGAGATTCAACCTTTATCCGCAATAACCGATAGAGGTCCGATAGAATTCATAATAAACGGTAGCGGACATCAATATCTGGACCTTTCTGAAACATTATTATTTTTAAGATTAAAAATTACTAATCCAGACGGATCTGATATCGCACCCGACGCGCCCGTGGGGCTAGTGAATTACCCCTTAAACACAATTTTTTCACAATGCGACGTTACACTGGGAGACCGATTGATCTCCCAAGCCAGCGCCACGCATCCTTACAGGGCTATTATAGAGACTCTGCTGAATTATTCAGAGGACACTCTGAAAAGTCAATTCAGCGCCGGTCTGTTTTACAAAGACACAGCGGGAGCCATGGATTCAGTGGTGGTGATAAACGGCCCGAATCGAGGCCTTGTTCAGAGGGCCCGATTTAGTCAGGAATCTAGGGAGATTCATCTGCTAGGCGCCCTTCATGCAGACATTTTCTTCTGCGAAAGGCTCCTATTAAACGGTGTGGATTTGCGAATCAGGCTGATTCGCTCTAGCGAAGAATTTTCCCTCATGCATCCGAGCAATCGTATTTACCATCTAAAAATACTGGGAGCGTCTCTCTTTGTCAAGAAGGTCTCGGTCGCCGCCGCTGTACGTTTAGGTCACGAGACGGCCTTGGCACGAGGCAATGCCTTGTATCCTATTTCGCGTATAAACGTGAAGACCTACTCGATCCCTGAGAATTCCCGCGTATGTAACCACGAGAATCTATTTCTAGGGGCTACCCCTAAATACGTGGTGTTGGCTATGGTGAATCACGAAGCGTTCACAGGTAAATGTGACCTTTCACCGTTTAATTTCATGCATAACGACGTCGAATATCTAGCGTTATGTCAAGACGGTAGACAAATCCCTGCCAAAGCGTTCCAACCTCAATTCAACAACGGCTTGGCCGTCAGAGAGTTTTACAACATATTTACAGCTACAGGAAGACATCTGAAAGATCTGCCACTCGCCATCGACAGACAGGATTTCCACGAGGGTTACGCTTTATTCGTTTTTAACCTCAGCCCCTCCGAAGACACAGAGGCTGTTTCTCCTGTATCCAGCGGTTCTCTTAGACTGGAGTTACGTTTTCGCACCCCGTTACCTCACACAACCACGCTGATAGTGTACGCGTGCTATAATTCAATTCTTGAAATAAACTCTAAAAGAAACGTCCTACTCGACTATTACTGAGTCTGTACCGACGGGAGAGGAGAAAAAAAAAATGAACAATCATCAGTTGGAAAATCTTCTCCGTCATCTACTGGGAGATTCGTTCAGCGGGGTTTACGCCTCTGACGAGCTACCAATGCTGCCTAAAAGTTTTCATCGACCGGCCTATTTCATAGTTAACACGCACCCGCGACACATGCCCGGAGAAAACTGGCTCGCTCTCTCTCTGGACGCCGACGGGGAAGCGAGCTTTTTCGACTCTTTCGGTTTCCCTCCGGACTTTATGTATTACCCAAAAACAATCTTGGATTTTCTGGAAAATCAGAGAGGGGTGAAAAACATTTTCTATCATAACAGACAGCTGCAGAGCCCCGTGTCGGCTGTCTGCGGGGAACATTGCGTGTATTATCTGTGTCATAGGGCATGCGGAGTGGCGTACGAAGACGTGCTATCTTTTTACGGAGATGATGTGATAAAAAATGACAGGATGGTCTCGGAGTTTATGAACAGATATCAGAGTTGTATAAGGAATCGTCGGGCGGTTCTATTTAATCACACTGTCTGCTCTCTAAAGATGTTCACCGAGTGTCATAATATGTAATATTTTTTTTTAAGTGTGTGTGTGTGTGTGTGTGTGTGTGTTACACCCCTTTTATTTTCTAATATTTATTTCCTATAACCTATATAGTCAAAAAAAAAGAGTGTGTTATTTTATTTTTTATAAACCTTGATATGCAGTATAATCAAAAGACTGTGATATCCTTTTTCTATTTTATTTCTAATATTTTAGCTTCATTTACCTTGTATATATATTCAAAAGAGTGTTACCCCTTTTTTATTTCTAATATTATTCTTCATATGCCTTGATATATAATTAAAAGAGTGAACATAAAAAAAAAAGACATGATATATTGTATTCGAATCAATAAAGATTTTATTTTCAAAAAGGATAAAAACAATGTGTTGTTTATGCACTCAATTCATTCATGAAATATTAAGCCATCGCGGCGAGATATTTGCGAGTCGCCGCTTCTTCCTCTTCATTTCAAATACCGATAGCGGTGGTGTCTCGGCCGTTTTCGCACGCGTTGCCTGATGAGGCGGCGAGGCGGTGGTATCAGCGTCGTAACTTTTACCCGACGAGCCGTCCGCGCCACCGTCCTTAAGCGATTCAATGTCCCGCCGCGCTTGGTTGTTGGGGATGATAGACAAGGGGATATTCAGGGTCGAGAGTGTCTGTGTAAAAGCGTTCCAACCAGCGGGGCGCCTGATAAGAGACATCTTCCGTGTACTTGTTAAATGTTTCATCAAATCGACTATGTGGGAACCGTTAATCACACGCTTCTTAAAAATAAACTCCCCATTTTCGTTCCACTCCCCAGGCCCTGAGGCCTCTGATATCTTTTGTAAAATATAACCTGCATTCCTTTTGAAACGAGGGTTAACGCAGTCGATAACGTCGTTTAAAATAACGTCTTTCTTTTCTTTCTGGTCCTCGACGCGCCCTTCAGATTCTTTAGGTAAAGTAAGGGTGATCTCTCGAGTCTCCCCTTGCTTCTGTTTCTGAAGATTAAGGTATCTTTGCAGGAGAACGTTGTACTTTTTTATTTTCTCGTCGGGTGATAAGCCTTTCTGATCCAGGATCTCTCTCATCTTCTGATCCAGCTCATTCTCGGCCGTCTCTCTGATATTTTCACCGTGCTTAACCTTGTTGTTTAGTTGGTTTAGTTGTTCAGGGGTGATGAGATACATTTTGCGCGAGGTCATTGTTTTATCTAGAAATAGCACCGCCGATCAGCTGCGCTACGAACGGTAGAGCCGTGGTAAGTAAAGGTAGGAGAAAACCGCCTGTTTGAAGAATTTTTCTTTTCTGCGATACGGGCGTCTTCTTATCGACGATCAGTCTAATGTGCTTCTTCTGTCGCTTGAGTTTATTATACTGATGTCTCGACACGGGGATATTCCCTTTCAAGAGGTTTAAAGCAATCTCGCACAGAGCTCTAATGACATCAGTTGAACACGTTTCCAATATAGCTTTACGCTGACGCGGAGGAATGGAGACTAAGGATCTGAGCAGGGGCATGTTTCTTTTCATACGAGCAGACATTTTATTATTATTATTTTTAAATGATTACTTTTTCTTGGGTAAATACACACAAGCCGTCTCTGTGGGTAGTAGACCGGCTCTCAGTCTGAAGCGGTCTGGACAAGATGGTGTCAAGTCCACTAATAAATAGCCATGGGGGTTATTTGTAGCGTCTTCGTAACTCTCCAAAAAGAAGGCCCTCTGCCTCGGTAATATCTGATTTGCTAATATAGACATTTGTAGCTTGTCACGGGGGTTCTTAAATAAAATAAGATGAGTGCAGTTTAAGTTGAGGGTTCTACTGTATTTACCTTTATGAAAAATGTTCTGAGTCAGAAACATAACGGACATATTCCTGTGATGACGATACTGCGTGAAAATTTTAACAACTTCGGGATGATTGGAGGCTTCCAAAACGACGTCGTCCAAAATAATCAGATGATTTTTATCTTGAGGAAAAATTGTTTTATCATCAAACGAATCAGGCAGACCTTCTAAAAATGTTATCCTTTTATTCAAGATTTTTTGCATTTCACTGTACATTGGCTGGAAACACGTGTATATCCGTACAATATTATCAGGCTGTGTATCCAAAACATGTTTACAATTTTCCAACACGTTCTTAACAAAGAATGTTTTCCCTGACCCACTGGGTCCCACAACCAGACAGGAAAATGGTAATTTTAGTCTAGGGTCGAAAACCATTTGCTCTGAGACTTCGAGGTGCGACATTCTTTCAGTAACCAAAAGGTAAGCTCGCGCCTCCGGTCAAGAGACGTCTCTTGTCAAAAACGACACGAAACTTTTTATCGATCGAGGAGTTTTTTAAGCGAAAACCGTTCTTCTCGCGAACGATGGTGTGTTGCGGCGTCGTGAGAAAACTCTCGCGTGAACCACCGATATAATCTTCAACGAGGTCTTTCACGGTGTCGAAGTTGATTCTTTGACAACATTCGTACGTCTGTGTGATGCCTTTAACACGCAGCACTACTTTAGACGCTCTAGTCTGATAGGCGTAACTTTTAGGACCGGCAGAAACAAATTCTTTTATCGTATCACCGTCCAACTCGTCCGTTAACTGGCCTAAATAATTCCCCAGCTCGAGAGGGGTCTCGCCTTCTCTGGTTATATAAATCAGGCTGTCGGTGTCATAATACAAGACTCGCTCTTGCAACTGATCCAAATAACCATACAGTGTCATTCGACCGTAGCCCGTTGTAAAGGCCGCAATAAAAACATTATCTGTTTTGTTGGGGGGAGCGATACAACGTTTGCTGTGCTGCCATTGTAACATCGCTACGTTCTCGTTTAGAAAACTAAAATAGTTAACATTGTAATTACCTGAAAACATGTAATTAAAAAAGATTTCAGGATCGTTTATGAGTTCGGTGTTAATCATGTTAGAACGCTGAGCGAATTTACCCCAGAAGCTGTTCAGACAGAGTTTAGCCACTTGTCTTCTGGCAGGGTTAAAGGCGATTTTGGTGGCGTCTAACAGAATTCCCTGATTAGTGTTATAGTCGGCTATGTAACGTTGTTTACCCTCCTCGTCCGTAACCTCCGATGGATATCCGCTTGCCTCTTGTTTACTTTTTAAAAAAGTTTTAATGTATCCCTTGAAAAGGTCGGCACTCTTCTCATTAAAGTGCCATACCTCGGTGATCTCAGCTATTACATATCCCTTGTCTAAGGCTAGAGTAAACTCTGGCGTTACCCAGACCCCTGTCAATGCGCGTTCCTCGTCAGTGTGTGTGCAAGAACCTCGTTGGAAATTCAGGTCGGCGCATGTACGGCAGAGAGTAAAAACCAAACGGCCTTGCGCCGATCTATAAGGTAAAACAGGGAAAAATAAACCTCTTGGCGGATAAACTCGAGCTCTTATTAATCCGAAATATTCGCGGGGGTTTCCGAAATCCTTAAAGATTATTTCAGGATGACCCATCGGATACGTGAATGAATAATTTACATAGGGGTAGAGGGACGTCACGTCTACATACCTCACGCTTTCAGAGGGACCCGTCGTGTAACGCAATCTTACGGGGCAGGTCCGGCCACCGTACAGCGCATCGCGGGGGGAGAGCGGCTGAGGGGGATTAAAGCTTTTAAGAAAACTCTGCAGACCTTGATGGGTCTGTTTCATCTCGACCCACGTATGCTCTCTTATAGCTACGACTTTCACCCCGTGCGTATGTTGTAAGCGCCGCAGTTTCTCCTCACTCTCCTCGTTCATGCATTCGTACGTTTTACCCGGTAAAGGATTAACGTCTTGTGGAGAAAAGCATTGCGTACAGCCGTGATAAAAACAACCCTGGAATTCATAAACTGTCGGCACATCGTTTACCACGGAGTAACCATCTACAAAATACCGCCCCAGCTTCTTTTCGCCCGTGTTCAGAGCATGTTGGATAAATATATTTTTTCGCTGAACATTACCCATTCTAACCATTGAATACCAGCATCCGAATATCGTTTATACTGTTTCCTGTAATCGTCCGGGGAAGGTATAGCGATTGTGCGTTCTCGTAGGAAATGAGTGCAGAAAACAGACATACAGGCCGACGCTATGGTGGCTGACTTAAAGGGATCGACCCCGGCCTCTTCTACAAACTCTTTTCTAAACTTTGAGCAAGCCATCCTGAGTATTTCGGTATCGTTCCTGCAATAATACCTGGCTTCCTCCCTAAAATTGAAAGTCCCCTCACACACGGTGCTATACCATGTCAGAAACTCGCTTCTGTGTTTCTCGGTCATCTGATCGACGCCGTAATATTCGGGGCTAGGGTAAGCACCTACATAGGTCAGATTCCCCTCGGAGCTGAAACGATGTGGAAAATAGCCTTTAACCTTTTCGGAAAAACCCAGGGCTTTTGGAAGTTGCGAGAGAGGGAATGGGAGAAAAGACGCGGAGTCGATAAATTTATGTTTATAATCGGGCTCTGTGAATAGAATCACTTTACTCCCCTGCATAACGATCTCTGGTTTTATACCAAGGTCGATCATTGCGTTGATTATAATGTACCCGTCGAATCCTTTTGAATTATGAGCGACAAAAATGGCTCGGGTGTAGCAGGGCCTCCTGAAGCGCAGAACGAATTCTTTGGCGCAGTCAACCCCGTCAGCACACCACTCTTTACCCGCCAGTGTTTTTGTGCTCACGAAAAAAGGTGTGTGCGTGCCGTCCCAGTTTGGAAAGGTTTCAAAATCGTAAAACACGATTTTCCTCGTGTAACGTATATCGATGAGCATAGGGAGTATGTAACACTGGTGCTGGTCTGCTTCTGAAATAAACTCTGTTTTCTGACCGCAAATCTGACACTTGAAGCCTGGACATTCGTGAGGTTTTGAAGGTTTAGTTAAACTCACAGAATACAATCTTTTACACGTTAAGCATTTCTTCACCGTGTCACATTGACTCGCGTAGACACCGGCTCTCGGATGCCAATTTTTCTCCTTATGCATGGTTAAGCAGTAAAGAGAGCGACAGGATCTATTGCACTCGTGACACGTTATATATTCCGGTTCGTGATGGCTACACCCCGAATCCAGACACACGTTACAATGACCTTCACACATGTGCGACAGAGCGTTTTCGTAGCCCTTGTAGCAGAAATCGCAGACCTTACGCACACCTAGAAAAGCCGCGACATTTTTTATACCGTAGTAATGATTCTCAAAGAGAAATAAGAACAACGTAGTGGATTTTTGAGGGGTAGAAGTATGGAAATTAGCCAGTGTCTCTCTCTCATCGGTTCTGTAAAACACTACAATTTTACAATCCAGCACACGTTCGAATTTAGGTATGTCTGAAAAAGATACAGGGGTATGCTCAGACAATCCCGCTTTTATCTGAATCTCCCGACCGAGCGTTTCGGCTGCAGCATCAGTGATCTCGGGTTGAATCAAATGAGCTAGGTTGATGGCGAAGCATAACTGATCGGCCGGATTTTCTACTAAATAGAGCAATCTCTGCTTCTTTTTAAGGATTTCACAGTCCAACGTTTTTTTCAGCAACCTCTTCCCCCCGCCCCGATGATTTCTAACAATCTGAACAACAAGCTCTAGGGTCTTATCGCATAACACCGACATGTTAGATTGAACTAAGCGGTCTAGTAAATCCTGGAAAACCGACAGATCGGCTCCTTCGGAGACTTGTAGCATGGAAGAGAGACCGTTTCTCAGACTCTCGCCTCTTAACTCTAGCTGTATCACGTCTCCCTCCTGAGCGTATGAAAGCGCTTTATTGACTATGTCAAACACGCCACCCATCACGTCCCCGTAAAAAGAGCCGTAATCTGCTACCTCGTTCTGCGGCAAATTTAATAACTGTCTTATTTCTATATTATTAAATCGTGACCTCGTCACCACCCGGGGTTCGTCTGAGGCGGTCTCCGATGGGTTATTAGCGCTACTTTGATCATTAGAGCATGGGGGATCAGCGGGGGGTTCTACTATCGAGGTGTCGAGATCGTCACCTCCTCTTCCTATTTGCTCTGTTTCGAGCCTCCGGATAGTGTCTACCGTTGAGTTTACGGAATGAGAAGGGGGAGAAACAGAACAGGGGTGATCTGTGGAAGCTTCCTGCATAAGATTGTTTATGCTTGCCAAATGAAGTAACGTGTTTTCTATTTGCGCGAGTCGTGAAGCTAAAGACTCGGGCTCGTTATCTGATAATAATTGGTGATGCGCGTGATCTGGTGATGTCTGTGATTGGTGATGATGCACGTCCTCATTTACAGACTCGGGCTGTCGGAGGGATTTTAGCTGATTTATTAATGACTGATATTCTATTCGCTGCTGATGATTCGCTGTAGAGGTTACCTCGTCATCTTCCGAGCCGCGTAAACCGTTTGTTAACTGTAGTAGCGCAGCTTCTATTTCAGAAAGCTGAAATGTCAGAGACTCTTTATCTGTTTCATTGTTTATAGAGTTTGTGTTATGAGTATTTACAGAGTCTGGACGGTGAAGGGATAATATCTGATTTATTAACACTTGATATTGTTGCTGATCCGCAGCGTCGGTGTTAGGAACCGAGGGAACGTTTATTGATAGTGTGTGTAACTCTGGTTGGGAACCCCGTGAATCAGACAAAGACGACGTCAAAGAGTGTTGGTTATCATTATTTACTAGCTCATTTTCCATATCTAACATTTCTGTAAAGTCAATGGTAGCAACATCAACATCATCAACATTTATATGAAAGGCCATACTTTTCAACACAGTTTAAACACAAAAATAAAAAACACCCTGGTACAGAAAGAAAAAAAAATCAACGGAGAAGCGAGTGCAAAGTTGCGCTAAACGTAATACCGATTGCCCAGAGAACCTCTTCCCTCGGAGGCTGGTGATAACGGCGATACGGTGCTGAAACGCTCCTGTAGCTCAATCTTCTTCTTCTTCGTCGAATATGACTCTCTGTGTAGGAATATCAGAAGCGCAAGAAATTAGGTTGTGGAATTTTTTTTTTTTCTACTCATGTGATAAAGATACAGCCCCTGGGGGAAAAACTCACCGTGTGATGATGATGATGAAGAGGGCGAAGCCGAAGTTTTCCGACGACTTGGTCGGGATCTTTCGCTTAACCCCTCTTGTTCACCTCGAGCTTGAAGAGGAAGCGCACCCGGCTGCTCAGATTGATCCGGCAAGGAGCTGCTTTTAGCCCCGTTCAAGGTTTGCTCGGAGGCCTCCGCTCCTCCTGCTGTAGACCCGTTCAGACTTTGCTCGGGGGCTTCCGCTCCCCCTGATGTTGTCACCTCTAAGGGTTCGGGCTCAAGGACGCTCATGAGCTCAACGTCTTCTACTACCAATGAAGGAAAAAAGAAAAAAAAAAGAGTAACCTTTTTTTTTTCAATGCATCAACATAAAAATAAAATAAATAAACGAGTAGAAAATAACCCACCGTAACTAGGATCAGATTGCCTCTGTAGATGAGGCGGACCAGACGTTTTATCGGATATTCCGTCAGCAGCAGTTTCTGAAACATCATATAGGTTAATATATATATATATATATATATATATATATATATATATATTTCCACTCTAAATCACGGTAAACTCACCGATAACCTTAGGCGTAGATCGCGACAGCTCCGTTGTTTTAAAAATCAACGTTTCTAATTCTAAAAAAAAAGTGAAACTCAGTTTAGCTACAACAACAATTTCTCTAGAAGGTAAAATATATATATATATATATATATATATATATATATATATATATATATATATATATATACACACACAAATACATAAGAGAAAAAAAAAAAACTCACCGTCTTGCCAGCCGGCTTCTGATACAACGTCGTAAGAATCAATAGTCAGGTTGTTTACTGCGGAGTTTAAAACGAATTCTTTTTTTTTTAAAAAAAAAGGACAACATAAAACTAGTGTAGATAAATAACATTTGAATCTAGTCTCTACCTGGAGCCATAGCGAAGACGCGAGAAGCGAAGACACGTTGTTGTGCAGACCCACGGAGAAATGCCAGAGTTTTTTTGCGGCTTCGCTCAATTGTAGGTTTTTTTTTTATACAACCTCATAGCACACCCCCGAGAACATAAAACATAAACGGTCATAAAATAAACGTCAAGAACTTTTGCGCTACCCTGTTATTTCTTTAACATACAAGTCTACCCAATGGCCATAATCGCTCCCTAGAGATCGATCATAACATAGTGGTTGTTAACACTAACGGTGAAAGTTTTTTCTTAAAGTTATAAAAAATGCCATGTTTTATATATATATTTTTATTTATTTTATTTTATTTATTTTTTACTCTAGTTTTGACTTATAAGTATAGGTAAAAAAAAAAAACAGTTAGGCCTACAACCCATCTCCTTAGAGCAACGCCCTGCTCACCATCAGAGCATTTCTGTCCCATTAGGTCGTAAGACATTTTACATTGATATTTCACGGACCCTGGCTCGCTTCTCTTTCTCTTATTAGTATTTTATTTCAGACACCTTCTTTAGCTCTAATTGTTTTAAAAAGTTGTAAAACTATTTTTTTTTATTAGTGAAAAAACATAAGCTTTCAGATGAACGTTAGAGAAACTTACTTTAAAAAAAAAAAAAAAAAAAGAGGAGGCGGAGTTTCGTCACGCACAGATCCGGCCAATCGCGGCATCTGAAGGGAAGGCCATTTCGTTTCGTTCAGTCGCTCGACAAACTCAGCGCTCATTCTGTATCAGACGAGACAACGCTGATCACGCCCCGCGTGCGTATAACATCGGACAAGCTCACGCCGCAATAGTTTTTCCTTCTCAAAGGTTCAGGGCTCTCACCCTCCGGTAACGCTTATTCTTCTTCTTTTTTAAAAAGTAACTTTAAAAAAAGTAACAAGTTCTATTGGCCTCAGTCATTTAAAGTGATGCACGTTTTTTCTTATCACACTGAATAAACGTTTCCATGTTCTCCCGTTGGTAATAAATACACTTCCCCGTCTTAATAGTTAAGCACAAACATCTTGAAATGAGTTCACACACTAAGCATGTTGTTTCAAAAAAAAATAAAACAAAAACACACTGAACAAATTCTTACAAAAAGTAAATGAAAAAAACGTAAATGAAATAAATAAAATAAACGATGATTAAATAAATTAGTAAATACGTACATAAATAAAAATAAATGAAATAAGTGAATGTCTAGGAATGCTTAGGTGAAACACCCCCACCCCTCCCTGCACATTCCTAGGGTCATAAAAAAAATCCCAAAGGGGCAATAAAACTGTCAACTCTCGTTTTGACGAAAGGTTGTTAGGATATATTTTTCACATTTTCTTAAACAGATAGTACCAATAACAGAACCCCTGTTGAGAATAATTAATTCTTCGCTCAGCATTGGGTATGTTCCAAAATCTTTTAAATTAGCAGTTATTAAACCGATTATTAAGAAACCTGACCCCGACCCCTGTCAGCTGTCCAATTACAGGCCAATATCAAACCTCCCCTTTATCTCTAAGATTCTGGAAAAGATAGTAGCGGAGCAGCTATGCTCATATCTACATAGAAATGGCATACATGAACTGTATCAGTCAGGATTTAGGCCTCATCACAGCACAGAGACAGCACTCGTTAAAGTAGTAAATGACCTCCTATTGGCCTCCAATCAAGGTTGTGTAACCATGCTTGTATTACTCGACCTCAGTGCAGCTTTTGACACTATTGATCATAGTATTCTTCTTCACAGATTGTAAAATGCATTAGGAATTAAGGGTACAGCCCACTCCTGGCTCAGATCCTATTTCACCGATCGGTATCAGTATGTAGACTTAAATGGTGATTATTCTGCATGTTCTTTAGTGGAGTTTGGCGTTCCACAGGATTCAGTTTTAGGCCCACTGCTTTTTTCCCTTCACATGCTTCTTCTGGGCAACATAATCCGTAAGCATGGTATTAGTTTTCACTGTTATGCTGACGACACACAGTTATATGTCTCAGCAAAACCTGATGAGATAAACCAGCTAACTAAAGTTGAGCAATGTGTGCAGGACATAAGAAATTGGATGCTAGTTAACTTTCTTCTGCTTAATCCGGATAAGACAGAAGTTCTAGTCATAGGACCGCATACAGCCAGAAGTAAGATTCTAGATCACTCTGTAACTTTAGGTGGCCTTTCTGTTCCATCAAGTGCAACAGTAAAAGACCTGGGTGTCATTATAGATTCCAGCCTTACATTTGAAGCACATGTAGATAATATTATCAGGATAGCATTCTTTAACCTCAAAAATATTAAAGAATGCAGGCTGCTTGTCAGTACCACGTATTATGAAAACTACAGCTGGGGCAGAGCTTTTTCTTACAAAGCCCCAAAATTATGGAATAGTCTTCCAAATAGTGTTTGGGACTCAGACACAGTCTCAGTGTTTAAGTCCAGGCTAAAAACCTATTTATTAAATCAAGCATTTTTATGAATAGATTTGTCTTAGGTAAAGGAGCAGATCTGGGGGACTTATGGTTGTAGAGTATTAGGTAAACTGGTATGTTTAGATGCTGTTCTTTCCACTCTCATTGATCACTCAGGTTTGTTGACTCAGTTCCCCCTCATGTCTGTGTTTCCTTCTGGCTCTCCCTTTTAGTTTTGCTGTCATAGTTAGTCCTGCAAGAGTCTCTGCTTTACAGTAAATATACATTCACATTATACATTATGTGACTGTGACCAGACATAACTGTTATCTCTCCTCTTCTGCTCTCTTTCCCGCTCTTTCTCTTCCCTCTCTCCCCCTTTCTTTCCTTCCCTCACTTTGTCGAGCTACACATGTCGTTCCTGAGCTGCCAGTGATCCAGACTCCCTCTGCCCTCCGGACCTGTCTGACCCATTCTGGTGCCCCGCTTCTGGTTGGAGATCTCATCACATGGATGCCCCGTGTGTCTCTCTGGGATGCGTCTGGTGTCTGGGGATGATTCTCGCTACCTAGACGACGGTTCTGGCCTTGACTGGTGTTAGCAGCTGTTTCTCTGGGGACTCGACAGTTCGATAGTTCAGGACTGGAACTTTATACAAGTCTACCTGAGTTTTCAATAATTATCTAAACTCCATATTAACATCTGCCTGCCAACTAACACACTGTATAAATGCAGATCATTTACTGCTTTCTGTTTCACCCAGATGAGGATGGGTTCCCTGTTGAGTCTGGTTCCTCTCAAGGTTTCTTCCTATTACCATCTCAGGGAGTTTTTCCTTGCCACTGTCGCCCTCGGCTTGTTCACCAGGGACAAACTGACCATTTTGATTCATACACATTCACATTCCATACAAAAAAATATTTTTTTTATTGATTATGTAAAGCTGCTTTAGGACAATGCCAATTGTTAAAAGCGCTTTACAAATAAAATTGAATTGAATTAGACAGTTATTACATCACATGTTGATATATAATATATTTAATGATGTGATAATGAATCTAATGCTTTATGTTTTATTATACCATCAGTCACTCTAATCCATGGTCTTATGTTTTAGATGCTTTACACTTCCATTTGAAGATAATTTTTACATACAGTATTGTGCAAAAGTATTAGGCACTTTGTGTTATTTATGATTTAAACATAATTTAAAATTTGTCCAGACTGTAAAATATTATAAATACTACAATCATACATTGCTATTTTACAACATGTAACGGTTTTACGCGGGGATTCCCACAGGTCTAGTCGTTACCCCACGTGACCCAAGTGAAAGTGAAAGTATCTTTCCTCCGCAGTGTTTCTCCTCTCAGACATGGAGTCCGCTGTAACGAGCTGCTGTTTCTGTTTCCTCTTGCTGTCGGTGTTTAACTGTGACGGTAATGTAAGGTGTTATTCTGTTTCTTAGTGCTTTGTGAGTTTAAGCTGAAAGGAGATTTAGGATTTTATTTCAGTCAGGAAGATTTTTTTCTTCCGTTTTTCAGCCGTTAAAAACCCGCACGCGCGCGCACACACACACACACACATTTCTAATCGCTAAATCATAAGTACACCAATAGAGACATGGGTGTGGTTCAGGCTTTATGTGTTACTGAACTGCGCTACTGCACGACTTTATAGTCACTACAGGTGATCTCTTAGACCAGGGCTCGGCAGTGTTGCCAACTCGTCAGTAAGGAAAGTAGCTATTGGCTGTCGTAGAAGTCGCTAGAAGTCGCTAGATGACGTCATCACGTAATTTGCATAATGCAATTCTGTCATATGGCTTTCATAAAGTTACGTGACACTTATTTGAAGCTTGAAATATGGTAAGAATGTGTATTTGTATCTGACAAACCCATTTGTAACATTTCGACTTTTATCTTATAACATTGAGTTTATTCTTGTAGATTTACATTTTTTTTTATTTTTAACGTGGCACTAAAGCTCCATCGTACCGTCGTAGTTTTTATACATAGATATATAAATATATATTACTATATATATCACCATTTTTTTATATTTAGCAGATGTTTTTATCCAAAGGGACTTATAAATGAGGACATTTAAAGGAATTAAAATCAACAAAAGAGCAAAGACATGCAAATGCTATGCCATGTCTCAGTTAGCTTATACACAGTGCATTTAGCAAATGCTGATGATAGAATAGAAAAAGAATAATACATGCTTATGGTAGGCCTCTGTTTTTATTTTTTTTAATATATATAATAGCCTAAATAAAAAAACAGGAAAGCTAGTGTTATTAGTTTAGTTTTTTTAATGTCACAATTCCTACCCTCCTCCTTTACCCGGGCTTGGGACCGGCAAAAGTGACCCAAATGAGACACTTTGGCGGAGTATTTTTTTTTGTTGTTGTTTGTTTGTTTTTCTGTTGTTGTTTTTTTTTTTTGCTTGTTTTTATTTTATCTTTATAATCTTATAATCCACTTAGAACCTTAAAACATGAACAGTTTAACCATAACATTGTAACATTTTTTTAATACCATCTACTGTACATTAACAATTTAACAGAGTAGTTCAAATTTTTTTGTTTTTTCCAGACCCCCCTCAACACTAACACTAGTTAACACTGGGGGAGGGGCCGGCGGCGGCAGCTGCTGTGGCAAGTTGAGAAGAGTCAGTACAGACACATCAGAGTCTCCAAAAGTCTCCAGTAACACAAGAAAAAGTCGCCAGATTTGTCGCTAGTCGCTTTTTAAAAAAATTGTCGCTAGAGGGATTTGAAAAGTCGCTAAATATAGCGACAAAGTCGCTAAGTTGGCAACACTGGGGCTCGGTGAGGCGTGGCTCTCTCTTATCCCCCTGTGTCTCCCTGTGGCTTAACATTAAAATGTGTTTTATTTTAGTTCATTAGCTTTTTCAAATGTAATTCTAAATTTAAAGATTATGGTGATCACGTAACATTAAAATAAAACATGTTTAGTATAATTGATAATAATAATAATAATAATAATAATAATAGTAATTGATAAAAGATGTAGTGAGATTTATTCTTATTTTCTTACAGATTACTTAGCTTATAACATATTAATGTTTTCTTGACTTAATAAAAGTTTAAATTATTATGTCATAGTAATATGATGTCATTGTCGATAATAATGATAATAAATCATTCGACATCCAGCGGCTCAGCGAGTGACGTCAGGATTGCATCAGCACGCACAGTGCGCGCGAGCGGGGAAACCTAGGGACACTGAATTTCCCAGAACACCAGGCGCTGTTTTCACATACTCCCTCTCCTTCTTTTTTCTGGTTGCCCTCTTTAAAACCGGTGTTCTGTCGATTTATGCTGCCTTGTCGCTACCATGGCACAAATTAATAGCAGAGTCTATCAATTTACGCTACTGCACTAATATCCCTTATGCTTACAGCATAAAAATTACTGTGTTGCTCTATTAGGATGACGTCAAATTATCTGTGTCTGCTTCTATACCAAAACATATGATATGTATTAATTCATAACAAATCTAAATAATTGTGTAGTAAAAATTTTTTATTTAATCTTTTTTTAAATAACATATTTATTTTTTAAAAAGCAATACATGAACAATCCCTATTAAATAATGGTTCCACTTTTTTATTGCACCGGTACTTGTAAAATGTGTCAAACTCGGTTTCTCGAAAGCTTCTTATCGCTTAGTAGATCTTAAGTTGTACCTTAACCTCTCTCTTAACGTTATGGCGCATTTCCCGAAACGTTCTTACACTAAGTATCTCTTAGGTAAGTCACACGTTCGTAAGGTTGGTCTGGACCAACCTTAACTCATTCTTAGCGTAGTTTCAGCTCAAGATGCTAGTCGCCGCCACTGAGCAGCAGTCTTTATAAATCAGCGGCGTATGGAAGCACATTATGGCACGTTATCAAAGTCGTATTAATGATGGAATATAAAGTAGGCCTGTTTAAGAATTAAAATTTTATTTAATATCAGAACTGATAGAGTGACTTTAGCCTGTTTCATAATGTGACTAATGCATTAAATTTGGCAATCACTTTTAATATTAAACAGGTGGCAAACAATTTGGGAGTGATACAGCGTGTTATTGTGCTAAACTAAAGACAGCGTGTCCGTGGAGCCGTGTGGTTCATGTAAATTTTGCCTTTAGACCCTTTTCATATTCACACTCCATATATTTCATATGCCAGTAAAAATGCATATATTTTATTTTTTGTATTACATTGAAATAATTTTTTTATTTTTTTAAGTTGCCAAAATAACTATTATACTACTGGTGTAACAGTTTTATATTTAACATTATTAAAACTAATTTGCATAGTAAAACAAGTGTAGAAACTCCTTATAGTGCATTTTTTGTTCTTTTACTAAGTGTTTCTTCTACTTACCTTTACACTGGAGTAGTGCACAGGCACAGGGGCGTATCAAGCTTTTCAAAAGTGTGGGGGATGAATGTGGTTTGTTTGTTAACAATAAAAATAATGAATACAATGACAGAAGGGTACAAAAGGTAATAACATACAAGATATAAAAAGCTTTCAATTTCAATGAGTGATATCGATACTAGAGTGATACTAAAAACACACTCAGAACACACTTGCTAGACTTGCTAAAGATTTAGAATCAGAAATGCTTTAATAATCTCAGGGAGAAATTATTTTGTTACTCCAAATATACAGACAACATTTCATACAAACAACATACTGTATATTCAGAACAAAAATATAAACAACTATGTATATATATATATAAATGCAATCAACAACAACTGACCAAATAATATATGACCAACTATATCTCTCATTTAAAAAAAACAAAAGTGCTCTTTCTGCTCTCGTTACAAGAGACAAAGATAAGCAGATAAGCAAGTAAGCAATGAAGATATAAAACAAAAAAATCCTCACAAAAAACCTTTTCTAAATAATAAAAATAATATAAACAAAAGTATAATAATATAAATAATAGTATAAATAATTTAACAATTTACTGTTTTTAAACATTAAAATAATACACTTCCATAGTCAACAGCTTTGCAAACTGACATTATTTTTCACTTTTTTCTCCTCAACAGATCCAATCAAACACAACAGGCAGGTCAGCTAATGAACAAACAATGCTCAAAATATCTAAATCAATTGCATTGGCAATAAACCCATTAATACTTTTCTTAACACTGCCAATGTTTCCCTCCTCATCAATTTCCCGCCTTCTTCATCACAGTTACTTTATGCTTTGCAAGCCACACACATAACCGAATTTAGCTCAGTTAGCGACTGAACACTATCCCAATTAGCAAATACCATTAGTCTAAAAAACAAAATATAATACAGAAATCATTCAACATGTCAACAAAACATAAACAGAACATCTTCTCAAACATATTTCAAGCTTATTTAAAAACCTCAAAAGCATAAACATTCAAAGTACCAGGAAAACGGAGATGTAAATAATCCTAACAACCATAAGTTCCCGCCTCCTCTGCACGAGCTGACCGATAAATCTAACACACCAAGAGCGGCGGGACTTAAGGCAGAACAGCCAATCATCAGCCGATGTCATGTTTGAGAGGGAGGGGAGAGGAGAGCTGAAGCGAGCGGAGACACAGAGCGGCCAGAGAAACGGAGGAGCGAAGGCCGAGGCGTTTGTTCAAAACTGCGGGAAAACTGTATAAAATTGTGGGTGTTGAACCCTCTCACCGGGAAAAGTGTGGGTGTTGAACCCTCTCACCGGGAAAAGTGTGGGTGTTGAACCCTCTCACCGGGAAAAGTGTGGGTGTTGAACCCTCTCACCGGGAAAAGTGTGGGTGTTGAACCCTCTCACCAGGAAAAGTGTGGGTGTTAAAACACCCACATCTCCCACGGGTGCGACGCCCCTGCACAGGCAGCTTCATGTCTTGCTTTGTTTATTGCTTGTGGAGATGTCTTGACACCACTGATGTCTCCCCTCTCAAGATAATGTTTTGAAAACTGCAAAATTGCATTGCATTTTTGTGTGTTAAAGTAATTTAATTTACTTATAAATGGCAAAAACAATAGTACAAAATGTTAACCATCAGTGCTAAAATGCCACAGCTGCTGGAATCAGCCTGCTTGGTATGCTGCATAGCTTGTACTGTCTATTTTGCTTCATGGTCTCCAGTCTGTCATCCTCAAGAAATTCCTAATTATTGGGAAAAAAATAACGAGATGGGTTAAATGCAGAGGTCACATTTCGTTTGTGATGCACTGTGTGATGTCCTGTGGTGCGTTCACAATGGCAAATGATCACTTTCAGTAACGGCTTCAGTTCAATTTTCGTTATATAAAATGCATTAAACTTTGCGCTGTATTGCAACGGTCAATTTAGACAGCAGTACTTTCAGTTGTGTAGAAACCTGCGCTCATAAGCCCCTTGATTTGCGAATGGATTGATCAGCAGAACATGTTGACAATCTGAAAAGTTCAGTGCAATTATGTTATTCTTTCTACATTTATTTTTACTTAGCAGATGCTTTATCCAAAGTGAGAATGAATTTTGCTGCATTAATCGTCAAGTAAAAAAATATATAATTATATATATATATATATATATATATATATATATATATATATATATATATACAGTGGAACTTTGGATTACGAGCATAATTCGTTCCGGAAATTGGCTCGTATTCCGAAACGCTCGTAAACCATATAAAATTTTCCTATAAGAAATAATGGAAAATTAAATGATTTGTTTTACAGCCCCAAAAAATAAATACATAAAAATAATTAATACAAAATATTAAGTAAAAATAAAACAAATTAACCTGCACGTTAGCTTTCAAAAAAGTTAAGAATAAATCCCGGCAGATAAGCGCTTCCCTTTGTTCACGCAGGCTCTGTGTGTGTGTGTGTGTGTGTGTGTGAGGCTAGAGTAGTGGAGACTCTTGCTTTCAGCCCCTTCTGTCTCTCTTTCCTCATCTTACACATTAAAACTTTCTCCTCTTGTTTAAACACACTCACACACACATTAACGGAAAGACTGTTGTTCTGTTCTAAAATTATTAAAGCTTCTCCGCTTTATTTTTATGTTGCTCGCGACAGCGTAACAGCCCGTTAATCCATGCTCGTGTAATGATGAGATGGACAAACTCATCGATGTTCTTTTATTTTCTGCATTGTCAGGTTATATTACAAACTTTCGGGTTGATCCTGCACTTAAATCTATATATAATAATATAACACTTCATCTGAGGAATAGGTTTAATTCCAAGTTATCATTAATTATTGTTTTAGATATTCACTAATATAGATTCTGTGAAAATTTTGTTACCTTTCTGAGTCTCTGGAACTGTCCAAAAAACAGTGATGTTGCAACGACAGCAGAGACTTGGTGAACAGGTTTCTGTTAAAACTATTTTAACTCAAAATTATAGTGCAAGAAATATTAAACAAAAGTTACATAAATATGATTCCCACTTGCCTGCTGTTTTTTAATAAGGGTAAACAAGTATGCATTAATAACCTCAAGTATAAAAAACACGCTTTCCTTTGAATTTTTTTCCTTGAAAGATTTAAGTTTTTACATACAGTTATACAATAAGATGTAACAAAACAATCTATATTCGTAGATAGAATTTTGAAAAATAATGCAAAATAAAAACCATATTAAAAGTGCATAAAATGGGAAAAAAAAGAGTACATAAAGATGTATGCAGTCTGTTATTAGTGATTTTTCTTGTTTCATTGTGGATTTCAACATCTTTTCTTGTGAAAAAATTTATTACTGAAGGCCTCGGTGGCATCCAAATTTCTTTAGCCACATTTGCCAAATGTCAGAGGCTCTGGGCTAGAGGGAGGTTTACTGGTCTTATACTCTTCTGGCACCTTGTGTGATTCCTGACTTGGGACATCAGTTTGGCTTCTTCAGTATGGCTTGATGTGGTTTACATTGTATTTGTTCTTAAAAGTTGCCCCTTTAGAATTAGATAGTGAAACCAGCTTGCCACATATTGCCTGGATGACATAAGGTCCAGTAAAATCAGGTTCAATTCTTCCTCCCTTCTGTCCTTGCTTCCTCATGTTGAACAGAAGCACCTCATCTCCAACATGATAAACTGTGTTTTGGTACTTCCTTTGTATGCGTTTAGCATATGCCTGCTTCTGTTTTTCCTGTGACTTGGAGATGTTTTCAGCTGTTGTTGAGGTGACATAGCTTTTCTCATCGGGAAGAATAATTGTGGAAAGCTGAAGTGGAAAAACATTCACAGCAAATTAATATTATTCACAGATCAGAACAAAGCATAAATTTTTGTAAAATCATTAAGAACAATGTAATTAGCTGATTCAAGATATGTTACTTGAACATCCATGACTCATTTCAGAGGGGAAAACTGCCTTTTGTGGTGGTGTGGACTTTAGATCTAAGAGAAAACAACGTAGCATCCAAGAAGACATCCCAGTTGTTCTGCTTCTCATTGACCATTTTTTTCAGAGCCCTAAGATGTAAAAGAAGAAAAGCAAAAAATAGATAAATTTTGCCTTAGAGAGTTTTGAATTTCTTGCTCTGATCATGCACTGTATTACGTACTAAGATTGATTATATTAAATAAATATGAATAGAGAATAAATATTAAGGGATTGTCAATAATATCAATAATTTATGATGTAAAGCTAAAAGAATAGAGCCTATCTCACACAGTTCCAAAAAACCTCGAAAATAAACTTGTCGGTTTATGTTATCATTTGTTTTCTCATCCAGGCCATTGGTTTGGGGATGATATGGGGGTCAGGGGTAGCTCAGTGGTTAAGGCATTGGACTATGGTTCGTAAGATCCCAGGTTCAAACCCCACAACCACCAAGTTGCCACTGTTGGGCCCTTGAGCGCGGCCCTTAACCCTCAACTGCTCAGATGTGTAATGAGATTAAAAAAATGTAAGTCGCTCTGGATAAGAGCGTCTGCCAAATGTCCAAATGTCAATATGCAGCAGTGACACTTCTTTCAATGCCCAAAATATTACAAAGTGTAAGGGTAAACCCCTAGACTGTGTTTTGTTGATTTATGTTTGTAGTTTGTTTTAGGTTGAACTTCTGTTCCCAGGTTACACCTCGGTCAGGTGACGTAGACATTCACCTGAACCGAGGAAGATAATTAAGTTAATTATAAATAGCCTGACTGAACATCAGTCAGGCGTCTAGCTTTTGTTGTTGTTGTAATTATGATTTATGTTGGTTATGTTTTGTTACGTTGATGCATTAGAGCTTTAAACATGCTCTAAAAGGAAGTGCTTTACTTTTGTTTTTGTGCATTAAGCTTAAATAAAAACCTATATTGAACCGCCAGCTCGCCTCTGCAGTTATGCCACCGAAACACACGCGCCGACTAAGGAATCATGACAGAAAGCTAGACCGTCAACGTGGCATAGCAGACGTCTCTCCCTTAGATGTTTTTTTGGGGGGGAACTATTACCATCTCGCCCGAGCTGGCGGAATGGCTGGACGGCAGCAAGGGGGAAGGGGAGAGAGAGCTGTGGCAGAGCTGGAAAGGCTGCAGGCTCGCTGAACCGGCGGACCTGCTGGAAGACAGCGAGGAGCAGAGAGAGATAAAGGCGGCAGAGCTGGGAAGGCTGCAGGCTCAGCATTCGGCGGACGCCGTTTAAAGGTGAGGCAGCGGGGAGATACAAGGTCCCAAGCACTGACGAAGAGGCACGGGCTGAGCAGGTCTGGCATGACGGTGACGAGAGACAAACAGGAGATGTCTACACGTTTTTGGCGCAGCAAAACGAGGAGCGCATTTGTGACCTGCGGGAGCAGGTGGTGCAGCTCCAAAAGCTGCTCTTCCAGGTTCGGGAGAGCCACGCTGTAGTCCCGCATGTTCTCCCTCTCTCTGATCTGGATGACGCAGTCCCTCTCCGACACGCGGAGGACTACGCACCGCTGCTGCACGGCAACGAGGACGCGTTTCCTCCACCTCCGCCGCCTCTGCCCAACGTGGAGGACTACGCGCCGCTGCTGCACGGTTAGGACGACGCGCCCTCTCCGCCTCTGCTCGAAAGCAAGGCTGGCGAGTCGTGGAGCGACTGGGAGAGCATTGTCCTTTTTGGGACAGGCTTTCGCCTCCGCAGTTATGCCACCGAAGCACACAGGCCGACTGAGGAATCATGACACAAAAACTGTTGTTGAGTTAAAAAAAAAAGAATGCTGTTAGAACAAACACAATCCAAGCAGAAAGAAATAATTCCTGGATTATATTTACTACAGCCTTTTTCCATCTTAGAAATATTGCCAAACTTAGGAGCATCTTATCCGTATCTGATGCAGAAAAGCTAGTTCATGCATTCATGACCTCCAGACTGGACTATTGTAATGCATTACTAGGTGGTTGTCCTGCATCCTCAATAAACAAGCTTCAGTTAGTCCAAAATGCAGCCGCCAGGGTTCTCACTAGATCCAGAAAATATGATCATATAACTCCTATATTATCATCCCTGCACTGGCTACCTGTTCAATTTAGAATTAATTACAAAATAGTACTACTTACATACAAGGCTTTAAATGGTTTAGTTCCCACATACCTAACCAGTCTTCTGATACGCTATAATCCACCACGCTCCTTAAGATCACAAAACTCCGGACTTCTGGTAATTCCCAGAATTTTAAAATCTACAAAAGGGGGTAGGGCTTTTTCATATTTGGCTCCAAAGCTTTGGAATAGCCTTCCAGACAGTGTTTGGGGCTCAGACACAGTTTCCCAGTTCAAAAGTAGACTCAAGACGCATCTCTTTAATCTGGCACATGTGTAACTCATCCCATAACTTCATACTTCAGTACATCTATCCTGAATGGCAACTACGCTAATTCTCTCCATCTGTTCTGTACTTTTCTACCCATCCCGAGGCATCTGGAGATTGTACCAGCTTCAGTAGATAAAGGCCAACCCTGCGAGGATCCTGAGGCATCCAGAGAAGGACCTGCTCCAGCTGAATTCTGCCTTATTATGATTGGAGCTACACATCCTGCTCCTGTGCTCCCAGTGATCCAGATCACATCTGCCCTCTGCACCTACTGACTCATCCCTACTGAACTTTATGTTAATTTAAAGAATTTTTGTTATATTGTACTTTCAGCTGCACAACACACATGATGTTATATCATCTCTATCTGTTATCACCCAGATGAGGATGGGTTCCCTGTTGAGTCTGGTTCCTCTCAAGGTTTATTCCTATTACCATCTCAGGGAGTTTTTCCTTGCTACTGTCGCCGTCACCCTTGGCTTCTCATCAGAGACATTTCATTTATTCATCTCATTATTATCTAGACACATTTTTCTCACACATACACAATTTATTATTATTATTATTATTATTATTATTATTATTTTGTAATTATTATTTTATATATATATATATATATATATATATATATATATATATAATTTTTTTTATGAATTTCTTTCATCTTTGTGAAGCTGCTTTAAGACAATGACCATTGTTAAAAGCGCTATTTAAATTAAATTGAATTAAATTAAATTGAATCAAATTGAATAATCATCACCCCTGCTGGGTCTTAGTGTGCGTCTCTTACTGGTATAATCAACAACCGTGCACATATGTACTGTTAACTATAACACTGTGACCATGGATACCATGCCACACACACAGACCCCTCCTATTTTCGCCTTCACAGACACACACACACACACTTTTTCTCTCTGCTCTACATAGAAACACTGCTCCGTCATAATTCTTTTTAAAGGTAAAGTGCAGGTTAATGTTTTATTTTTACTTTACAGCAGTAATTCCGTTAGTGTGTCGCTCAATCGAGTGTCAGAGAGATTTCTTGTTTATTTTTTCGATAAATCATTGTTTCCGTTGTGTGTGTGTGTGTGTGTGTGAAAAGAGTGGAGGAAGAGGATCAAACAGTCTCGTATCGATGAACAAAGTGCAAGATAAAAAAAATTCATGCACCATGCAAAAGACAGAGAGGAGAAATCAGTCCTGTTACTGTGGGATAAAGCAGGAGATCAGAGCCACTGAATCAGTCAGCCATGTGGAAAACTGAAAGCGGAGACGTAATCATGAGATGGAGCGGGAGATCAAAGCCATAAAATCTACAAATTAAATATAAGATTCAAAATGCAAGACTAAAGACAAAAACAATCAAGGGTGGAATCAGGAAAAAACTTACACGGAAAGAAATCACGAGAATACTGGGCCTGGAAGACACACAGTAATCTGGCAGCGAGGAGAGGTTTGAGGCTACCTTTTGTCCTGGGAGCTTGATTGTGTGAGTAGTGTCAGGTGTGGTAAATCTAAGTGGAAAGCAGAAGCACATCAAAAAAGCAACTATGGCGTTGGGGCACTGGGGCGATTTGTGACAAAGATGGCTCCTGCTTAGGCTTTTCACCTGCTCTAGAACTATTTTTGATCATCTGATGAGTGATCTGTATTCTGGAATTAGCATAACTGGAGATCATCAGGAATCTTAAGTTAATTGGGCAATATTTTTTCTGTTGTGCCACTCAGAAGCCAAAACCTTACTGTAGGTGCATGTTATTCACAAGTTCTGACGCGTGTCTTTTGTTACACAGTGTCACTGACGACTCCAGACGTTTCGTTGATTTCTTTGTCTCTTGTTTATTTTTAACATCAAAGTACAACGGTTGTTACAGTTTCTTGCATAAATCCACTGTAGTCACGACAAGTCGCTTGCTGTGTTCTGTAGCTTCGATAGATTACAGTTACAACAACTGATATAATCTACATGGAGGAAACGCAAACTAAACCAGGACATGCTGACTTGAACACTGCTT
The DNA here is from genome assembly GCF_024256425.1 of Clarias gariepinus. NCBI lineage: Eukaryota > Metazoa > Chordata > Actinopteri > Siluriformes > Clariidae > Clarias > Clarias gariepinus. The sequence goes on from NC_071113.1 coordinate 731,852, forward strand.
GACATTAGGCCAACGTCTTTTATCAGTTTTTTTTTTTGTCCACTTCAGGGTTCCATGTCCTCGGTCCGTCTGGTCCTCTCACTGTAGATCTGGGAGACTCAGTGATGCTGCCCTGCTTTGTAAAAACTCCTTTACCAATGGAAGAACTGGAAGTTGAGTGGAAAAGAAATGACTCTGGAACACTAGTGCACTTGTGGCAGGACGGAGAGAGTCGACCAGAGTCTCAGGACCAGCGTTATCGTGAAAGAGCTTATTTCTTCACTGAGGAGATTGAACAAGGAAACTTATCTCTGTTTCTTACAAACATAACTCGAGAAGATGCAGGAATTTATAAGTGTGTCGTTTACACAAACCTTGAATCTGATGAAACTCTGATTGAAATAAAGGAAATTGGTGGGTAAATGTTCATAATTCAATTTGAATAATGTTATGTAAAAATATTACTTGATTTAAAAGAAATCCTTGAATTCAGTTATTCTTAACTGAAAACAAAACTCAACACTTTTCATTTCAGAGCGTTTTGTTGTATCTGGAGCCCATGTTATATCTGCATACGCAGGTGAAGATATCACTCTGAATTGCTCTGTAGACTCACATATAGCACCAGAAAATATAGAACAGGTATCATGGAAGAAAATAGAAAAAAATATCATGGTGCTCTTTTATGAAGAAGGAGTGGTTCATACAGACTCGTCAGACAGCAGTTACAGAGACAGAGTGGAGCTATTCAGTGCTGAAGAAATAAAGAAAGGAAACTTCTCATTGAGACTGAAACATGTGCAAACTGAGGACATTGGCCTGTTTATATGTGAAGTATTTGCTGAGGGATTTTCAGCTAACACAACAATAGAAGTGCGGCAGCTGGGTAAGTCACTGTCTTCAGACATTATGCAAAATACACAAGTCTATTGTGGTGCTGAAAACTAGCCTGAATTAAAAAAAAGTGGAAACTGATCCAGAGGAAAAAAACACACATGTAATAGCCTGTTGGTTAGCTCTCCTTCAGCTTACATTTGTATACTGTATAATGTTAAAGGTGCTTCTTCCTTTTTATCTTCATCTGATTGGTCTTTATTATTCAACAGTCATATTACTGAAAATATAGTTTGATGATGGTCTTAAGCTACTGTAGTAACTGTTTTAAACTTTGACGTGGAGTTTTATATGGTAAACACAGTCGAGCAGACTGATACAAACAGTGAAACATCCCAGAGCAGTTGAACAAAATATAAGCACTCAAAGAAATTCTTTAAAAAAAAGTAGGAAAAAAATTTTCCATACATCATTTGTGTTTTTGTGAAAACTGCAAAAGCAATCTATATAAATTAAAGAGAGGTGTTGTCTGTACATGGGTCAGAACTCACTCTTTCAATGATATTTACATTTCATATATTGGAGGACCAGAAACCAGTCTCAGAAAAAAGTTATTTTCGTCTGTATGTCTGTCCAGCCAGATTTGTCACAGCATAAGAAAAACTGGCTGAACAGAATTTAATGAAACTTCTGCAGTACTTATGTGTTTGCCTGAAGTTAAACCTGCACCATAAATGAAATAAAAATGTTGAGTAAAAGGAACGGTATGTGCAGTTATGTGCTAGATTATGTCATAGTATCTATTACTTTCTTGCATAAATATAGCACCTTTTTCCCTTGAGGTGGCCATAGCTATATGCATCCCTTAACAGAGCCAATCAGTGCAATAGTTTGCTGTGTATGCAGAGTATGTACAAGACGCAGAAACGTCCTTAATGCACCTAAAAGCCACCACAATCCTCACAAAACACAAATGAATGTGCAACACAGCATGGCTTAAAAGAAAAGTATGCTATGAAAACTGAACCTCTAAAAATTAATGGACAGATCGATGTATGTTTATTCTTCCTGCGGGTAGTTAAAAACCGTTTGTCTCATATCTTTTAAAACCATGATGCTAATAAAAATCAGTAATGCGCCGTGCCACTATGAGATAAAATGTGGGTCGTTAGAGCAAACATATCCACAGCAGTCCAAGGTGAGGGCGTGTAAAATACCCGAGAGGGCAGTGTTATGCGCTAAAATCAAAATATTGAGTAAAAGTTATGTTATGAGCAGTTATGTGGCAGATTTTTCCACAGGATCAGTATAGGGGTGAACAGCTGACACATCAATACAAGTCAACAGGTGTCAACAGGTCTTACATATTCATGAAATGTCGAGGATTATTCAGTGAAACAGAGTCTTTGCTGAAAAAAAGTTAGGCACATCAGTCACTTTACTCCAAATAAAAAGTTATTTTTGAGTGTTATAATTTAATTGGTTTAGTATGGACATACCCAAGACCAGGGGCACGCAAACACGGCGGTGCCTGTGCGATCGATGCACACATCCATCTGAGTAAAAAAGAGATGCAATATTATGGTTTCCGTCATTTAAAAAAATATATATTTGTGTACTGACTGGGCCGGCCCACATCTGCTATAATCCTTGATAACTTGATACTGCTGAATGGTTTAGTAATTGACTATAATACAATAGTAATATGAATGACAACAAAGTATAGCAGAACACATGAATTGACGCTCATGTACCGATCACTAACCATTAAAATGTTGAATTTAAATTAAAATGCCACAAATGTCCAATTACAATTACAAATGCCCATGACCAAATTACAGTATAAACACAAGAACACAAGGCTTTAAAAATGTAATGAAACAAGAATGCAATTTTTTTTTTTTTGTTCTTTTGCTAAGGTTCTTTTACTATACTCAAGTACAGTTTAAAGCTATTTATTTATTTTTAACTTACTTACTTTTACCCAATTATATTTTCAGCCAGGTACATTGAGTTTCTGTACTTTTCTGTAAACTTTTGAGTATGTTTCTTTTTACACACCTGATCAAATAACAGCAGTTGTTATACAATAAGTGTGGACTACAATAAGTGTGCCTTTAGGCTACTTTTACATGGATTGTAACTAGGGCATGACTTAAACTGTTTTTTTTTTTTTTTACTTTTTTGGGGGGACACTGTGGCTAGTACTTTTCCAAAGTTATTACTCAGAATTTTCACTAGCCACTATTTTGTTGTTGGCATGCTTAAGTAAATTTAGATTTAGTTTGATTAAATTTTAAACCCTTTCAAATGCAGATTGACTTGTATATCAACTGGTATATCTTTACAGGTCATATACAGTGGTGTGAAAAACTATTTGCCCTCTTCCTGATTTCTTATTCTTTTGCATATTTGTCACACAAAATGTTACTGATCATCAAACACATTTAACTATTAGTCAAAGATAAAATAATTGAACACAAAATGCAGTTTTTAAATGATGGTTTTTATTATTTAGGGAGAAAAAAAAAATCCAAACCTACATGGCCCTGTGTGAAAAAGTGATTGCCCCCCTTGTTAAAAAATAACTTGTGGTTTATCACACCTGAGTTCAATTTCTGTAGTCACCCCCAGGCCTGATTACTGCCACACCTGTTTCAATCAAGAAATCACTTAAATAGGAGCTACCTGACACAGAGAAGTAGACCAAAAGCACCTCAAAAGCTAGACATCATGCCAAGATCCAAAGAAATTCAGGAACAAATGAGAACAAAAGTAATTAAGATCTATCAGTCTGGTAAAGGTTATAAAGCCATTTCTAAAGCTTTGGGACTCCAGCGAACCACAGTGAGAGCCATTATCCACAAATGGCAAAAACAGGGAACAGTGGTGAACCTTCCCAGGAGTGGCCGGCCGACCAAAATTACTGCAGGCCTCACTTGCCTCAATTAAGGTCAGTGTTCACGACTCCACCATAAGAAAGAGTAAAAGTAACACAGCATTTCAGAAAAAGAACATCATACCAACAGTAAAATATGGTGGTGGTAGTGTGATGGTCTGGGGTTGTTTTGCTGCTTCAGGACCTGGAAGGCTTGCTGTGATAGATGGAACCATGAATTCTACTGTCTACCAAAAAATCCTGAAGGAGAATGTCCGGCCATCTGTTCGTCAACTCAAGCTGAAGCGATCTTGGGTGCTGCAGCAGGACAATGACCCAAAACACACCAGCAAATCCACCTCTGAATGGCTGAAGAAAAACAAAATGAAGACTTTGGAGTGGCCTAGTCAAAGTCCTGACCTGAATCCTATTGAGATGTTGTGGCATGACCTTAAAAAGGCGGTTCATTCTAGAAAACTCCCAAATAAAGCTGAATTACAACAATTCTGCAAAGATGAGTGGGCCAAAATTCCTCCAGAGCGCTGTAAAAGACTCGTTGCAAGTTATCGCAAATGCTTGATTGCAGTTATTGCTGCTAAGGGTGGCCCAACCAGTTATTAGGTTCAGGGGGCAATTACTTTTTCACACAGGGCCATGAAGGTTTGGATTTTTTTTCTCCCTAAATAATAAAAACCATCATTTAAAAACTGCATTTTGTGTTTACTTGTGTTATCTTTGACTAATAGTTAAATGTGTTTGATGATCAGAAACATTTTGTGTGACAAACATGCAAAAGAATAAGAAATCAGGAGGGGGGCAAATAGTTTTTCTCACCACTGTATATATATATATATATATATATATATATATATATATATATATTAAAATTGTGGTGCAGAGGTGTATAATATACGCAAAAAAGATATACAGTTTATTAGCTATTTATTTTATTCTAATTTTAAATATTTAGTAACTTTATTTAGTTATTCTTTTTAAGGTTTTATTTTTTCAACCATACAATAATGTTTCCAGAATGTTGCAGGATTGTCATTTTAAAATAACCTGGAATAGCTTAAACAAAACGTTCCCTTATGGTTATTTTATAGTTTTTTGCAACCAGAAAAATAACATTCTCCACAGAAAAGAGCACTTTGATGTAATTACATGGGCAACTCCTTTTAGGCCTGATGGTCCACTTCATGTTAATTCATCTTATGTAAAAATGTCAAGACCCCGTTTAGAATATTTGCATGATTCGCAAGAATATAGATTATCTACAACCCATTCTCACTTTCTATGTCACCATGGCATGTATAGTGGGGGAAATAAGTATTTGATCCCTTACAGATTTTCTAAGTTTGCCCACTTACAAAGAAATGAAGAGTTTATAATTTTTATCATAGGTTTATGGTAAAAGATTGAGACAGAAAAAAAATCCAGAAAAAGCACATGATACAAATGTTATGAATAAAGTTGCATTTCAATAAGGGAAATAAGTATTTGATCTCCTACCAACCAACAATAATTCTGTCGCTCACAGACTGGTTATGTGCTCTTGTGGTGCACATATTAATTTAAGAAGGTGCTCCTAACAACAGTGTGGTGTGTGTATAAAAGCCACCTGTTCACAAAATCTCTATCTTCCATTCAAACCTCACCACCAACGGCAAGACCAAAGAGCTGTTAGAGCAAGTCAGGAACAAGATTTTAGACCTGCACAAGGCTGGAATGGGCTACAAGACCATCAGCTAGAAGCTTGGTGAGAAGGGGACAACTGCTGGAGCGATTATTTACAAATGGAAGAAATACAAAGTAACCATTAATGGCCCTATATGCAAGATTTCAACTCATGGAGTAATAATACTCATGAGGGACCACAGACCCGTCTGAGTCTGCTGTGGTCAGATGAGACCAAAATTAAGCTCTTTGTCATCAACTCGACTTGCTGTTTTTGGAGGAAGAAAAATGCTGACTATGACACTAAGAACACCACAGTCCCTACAGTCAAGCACTGAGGTGGAAACATTATGCTTTGGGGCTGTTTCTCTTTTAAAGGTACAGATTGACTTTGCTGCACTGAGGGGCCAATGGATGAGGCCATGTGTTGTAAAATTTTGGATGAGAACCTCCTGAAGATGGGTTGTGGATGGGTCTTCCAGCATGATAATGACCCCAAACATACTGCCATGGCAACTAAGGAGCGGCTCAAGAATAAGCACATTAAGGTCATGGAGTGGTCTAGCCATTCTTCTTTTGTCTTGTCGTTGTTTAGTTTCAGCTCCATGTTTGTTTTGTTAAGCTCTGAGCTTGGTTAAGCTCTAAGCCGGTGTTTTGCTTAAGAGCCTGTGTATCGCTCAAAGTCTATGTTTATTTAAAGAGCCTGTGTTTAGCTCTATATCACTGTTAAGAGTTTGAGTTTGTTGTTTTTTTGTTCGTTTAGTTTTATTATTCTATGTTTTGTTTTGTTATATTTTGTTATTTAAAGTACTCTTTAAGATCATCCCCTCTGCACCTATGCCTGCCCTATTTTTTAGCCCTCGGCTACAACACCAGCCCAACACCTACTCATCATGACCAAAACTAACTAGCTAACTCAGAAACCTAATTAGCTGACTAGCTGAGAGAAGACAGATTAACATTATAATTTAACAGAAAAACTATCTATGCCCTATACAACCTCAAAATGGTAAAAAAAATAAATAAATAAAATAAAAAAATGTTTATTATAAAAATTACAAATGTGAATTGGTTGGACATCTTGTTTTCCTATGCAGTGAAATTTATAAATTTGAAAGTGTTTTGGGGCCCCTGTATATATTTTTTTCTATTCCAGTAACTTATAAAATATTTACATTACCATATTTTATCATCATTTGAAAACAAAAAAATTAGGAACACCTATCCATTAGCATTTTAGACTGATTATTTGGAAATATGACTGGTTGGTTTTACAGTGTTATAATGTTTTATTAACCCTTATGTACATGCCATGCAGGTTTGTCCTCTATGTATTTTGGAATTTTGGGCCTTTGTATATCTGCAATTCTGTTACTTTTCCTAAGTTGCCCAGTGTATAGGAGTGTAAAGGATAATGGTAAGTCTGGTCATTATTTGATTATTTAACAGTTTCAAAATCTGAAAATTTAAATATATTATTTTCCAACTAATTAAAGTAAAGTACTAATTATTTGCTTGTTTGTTTTTGTTTGTAGACCATAGCAGAAAAGCCCTATTTAGACAAAGTGCATTTGTCTTTTGTCCTAACATTATTATGTTCATTGCCTTCATCTTATGGTATAAAACTGAGGGTAAGTGTTGCTTTTTGTAGTTAGAATTTTTAGTTATTTCATCATTACTTTCTAAATGATTGACACACTTAATGAAAATAACCACCTGTATAGCTGGTTAAAAAAATGGTTAAAAGTATATATATACTTTTAATCATTTTGTTTCTTGCCTCCCCATTATCTGCTATTTTAAGTGTTTAACTTAATTACATATGTATTTTTCTGAATGTCTAGTAAGTTTTATTACTTCGTATTTTACTGGTTAAAGATATAAATGAGTTTCAGTGTCATTAAAAAAACATAACATTAGGTACTGGGACTGAATTTACCAACCACTACATGCTTACTCAGCGGACAGAGGATGTACTGGGATTATCCTCTGTAGAATAGCCAGACATTTACACTAACTAATAAAAGTGTCTGTGAAACTACATTAACATTTACCATTTAAAGTACATTATCATGTGAATAACATTTGTTTCATTGTACATAATCATTCAGGCCATAGTTACGTAGAGGAATCTCAAGATTTATACACACTAAGATTCTTTTTAACCTATTAACAGTTGTCTTTATTCTCTATCTCTCTTGTGTGGATACTTCACAAATCCCCTAACATTTCACGTCCTTGTTTTCTGTTTCCTGATTTACATTAGGTGACATGACAAACATGTAGACACATATTCATGCCTACAACATTCAATAATTTACCTAACCTTACTTGATATAAAGTGTGTGCTACAAACACAAGCATTTATGATGATCACCACAGCCTAATCATTTTGTCTCTTATTGTGTTTAACCAAAGCTTTTATTCATTTTTTGCAATAAAACTTTAGGTTAGAGCCTTTACTCTTTTGATTCTGGCTCACAACACCACGACACTGTTGTCAAGTTATCATAACTTAACCTCTAAAAGTAGTCTATGGGGGATACCTGACTTAAATCAAGACACAATGAAAAACATGAACTTTAGAAACTGAACTGTAATAGGAACTGTACAGTATATGAGAGAATTTTATATAAATTAAATTATTGGATAGCAATTCAAGTTACAATTTAAAATTCTGTGTTTTGGATGTAACACTTTTTTTTATCTTTCTTCCAGGGAGTTTTGATGAAGCCGCAACTTGTTCAGCTCTTAATTTTGTTAGGATCTTTTTTCTACTTTGGGTTGCTGACAAACTTGGAAGATTTTATGGTATGATTTAATCATCAATATTGCTATTACAAACTACAAGCATTATTAATACGTAAACACATGTACAAATAATGATTAATTTTAATTATGATTATAATTCATGCCAACACAGAATGCAGAATGAAGGTAATTCATGATTCCCAGAAATGTCTATTTTTAAATGATTACAAATGTACTTTTGGGATCTCCAAGACATTGGAGATGCATTATGACTCTCTGGTCCATATTTTGCTTTCTTCCAGTTCTGCACCAGATCTTTAGCTTTCTTAATTTATGTAGGCATCATGAGAACTGGAAACCATTCAAAAATATGAAATATCAGTGTGTTGACTTGTTTAGAAAACAGTGATTTAATAAACACATGTCATTTTTATATTGCAGAAAATATCCACAAAGTCATTCATTTCCTGGCAATACCACTGGACTATACCATCATAACTGTTATTGCTTATGCAAGTGAGTATGCATGATAATTATACCATATGCATTTACAAGATGTTTGTTCTTGTACTGTATAATGTGAGATGGCTAAGAAAGAAAAAGAACTCCTTATAACATTTTGCAGCAGCACATAATTATCAAATGAGAACATTTGCTCTAAAAAATATAAAGTATGCATTGGTATGGTCTAAAAATTCTGCAATGCTTTGATGAAATCTCATGTTAGAATTAATTCATGAAGTAATTTAGGCATGAATTCAGAAACATCATAATAAATAATTAAGCAACATCTAGTCAAAATAACAGGGATCATTCATATTGTTGCCTCAGGTTATACATTTTTTTTTAAATATTTTTACCATGTATCCACTGAGATGTATGGAGTAAAATCCTGGGCATTTTTTTATATGGAATTGCAAATTGCATTTGCAATTGTATTTCCCATATGTGGACCCATAAAGTGTGACATAATTCAATTTCAAACATTGCATTTGCTTTTTCGCTTTCGCGAACGAACACTGAATGCCAAATTTCAAATGAAAAAGAAAAGCCCATTTGCATTTAGTTGTCTTACATGTAAACTGTAATACAGTCTATTATAAGTTGCAAAAAATGACAATTAAATCAACAAAATTGTACTATAATCCACTCTATCATTGCTAATAACCATAACCATTCCTTTTTCTAATTCAGTTTAATTTCATTTTTGTGAAACTGAATATTGCAAATGGAATTGTTGTAGTTATTAGCAAGGATAGTGTGGATTATAGTAATTCAATTAAATTCAATTTTATTTGTATAGCGCTTTTAACGATTTACATCATCACGAAGCAGCTTTACACAATCAAAAGAATTAAGTTTGTATGAAATGTGAATGTGTATGAATCAAAATTATATGATTGTCCCTGATGAGCAAGCCTAGGACGACGGCGACAGTGGCAAGGAAAAACTCCCTGAGATGGTAAAAGGAAGAAACCTTGAGAGGAACCAGACTCAACAGGGAACCCATCCTCATCTGGGTGAAAACAGATAGCAGGGATTGATGTGCATAATAATATGCGAGACTGGAAGTTCAATATAAGAGGAGATGTGTAAGATTAAAGTCCAGTTTGTTCCTGGAGGCTCAGGTAGACTGTGAAAAATTTCAGTCCTGAACTATTGAGCGACTGAAGTCACAGGTCCTCAGAGAACAGCAGTCTGCATCAGTCGAGGACAGGACCACCTTCATGGAAAAGTGGAACCAACCCCAGTCACCACACGCATTCCAGGCAGACCACACGGGGGCATCCATGTGATAAGATCTCCAACCAGAAGCAGGACTCCAGGATGAGTTAGAGAGGTCCAGCGGGCAGAGGGGTCAGGATCACTGGCAGCTCAGGAGCGACATGTATAGCTCGACAGAGAGATAGGTAGAGGAAATAGGAGAGAGGGAGAGAGAGAGAGAGGAGAGAGCAGAAAAGGAGAGAGCAAAGAGATGGAGAAATAACAGTTAGGTATGGTCACAGTCGAACAATGTAAAAAGTGAATGTATATTTAGTGCAGAGTGCAAGCAAGGACTAACTATGACAGCATAACTAAAAAGGGAGAGCCAGAAGGAAACACAAACATGAGGGCTTCCTGAGATGTAAGGCAACCAATCACCTCACCGTCAACAAACCTGAGTGATCAATGAGAGTGGGGAAGACAGCATCCAAACATACCAGTTCACCTAATACTCTACGTCCATGAGTCCCCCAGATCTGCTCCTTTACCTAAGGCTAATCTATTTATAAAAATGTTTGGCTAAATAAATAGGTTTTTAGCCTGGACTTAAACACTGAGACTGTGTCTGAGTCCTGAACACTATTTGGAAGACTATTCCATAACTTTGGGGCTTTGTAAGAAAAAGCTCTGCCCCCTGCTGTAGTTTTAATAATACACGATACTGACAAGCAGCCTGCATCCTTTGATCGAAGTAGGCGTGGCGGATTGTAAGACACTAGCAGTTCACTCAGATACTGCGGCGCGAGACCATTTAATGCTTTATACGTCAAGAGTAGTATTTTAAAATCGATGCGAAATTTCACAGGAAGCCAATGCAATGTAGATAAGATAGGGGTGATGTGCTCATATCTTCTGGTTCGAGTGAGGACTCTCACTCTCTAAGCATTCTGGACTAATTGAAGCTTGTTTAAGCACCTAGTTGAACAACCAGACAGTAAGGCGTTACAATAATTCAACCTAGATGTGATAAAAGCATGAACTAGTTTTTCTGCATCGTTTAGTGACAATATATTTCTTATCTTGGCAATATTTCTGAGGTGAAAGAATGCTATCCTGGTAATATTATCTACATGTGCTTTAAATGAAAGGCTTGAATCTATAATCACACCGAGGTCTTTTACTGTTGCACTTGATGGAACAGAAAGGCCATTTAAAATCACAGTGTGATCAGAAAGCTTACTTCTAGCTGCTTGTGGTCCTATGACTAGAACTGTAGCGCAGCCACATAAAGGGGCATTTTAAGTAGCAGGGAAAGAGTTACGGAGCTAATGCGGCTCACCTGCTCAATGAAATATGCCCTGTCTGGTTTTATTTGTCCCCATAGACTGTGTTGGTCACAGGGTTAAGCTCTCGCGAGCATGCGCGATCGCAGCGAGAGGACCCGGTAGCGGCGTCGGGTCATGTGTGCCGGTATAAAGCCGGAACCGGCAAGTGGCTCGGGACGGAGAGATGAGACAGCGCGCTGCATTTAGGATAAGAGAAAGAGAGCTTGATTGTTGTTACGGAGATTTATTTTCCTTGACTGGAATAATCTTCATTGGACACATTCAATACCCTTCTCGTTCCGTTTTCTCGTGCTCCCGGATGATACATCTTTTACCGGTGAGGCCGAGCCATCTCTCCCGTACACCATTTCACACTCACAATAACAAGGACTTGGACTTTCATACATCCGCACTCACACACACGCATACACTACACACACTGTTTATAGTTGTATATATTTTGTATATATTGTTTTGTTGGTGCACCTTATTTGTTTATTTGTCTTTTTCATTTAATACACTTTGGGTTTGTTTAGTAGTTGTTGTCACGTGTCTTGTCTTGCTCCGCGAAGATTGCGCAACACCGGAAGTGAATAATATTAGCCCGTATTTTAGATTCTAGACCCCGTATTAGTGTAATTAGCTTAAAAATAAGATCTGAGCGTTACATAGTGGTGGCCCGTACGGGGAATCTGTTTGTTAGGGTATTTTTCCGGTGTTGTGTGACTTTAAGGAGCAAAATAGACGCCAACATGGCTAGCGCTAAAGCTAACGTTTTTGCTAATGCTAGTAGTGCTCGGAGGGCCAACTTTGCCGTTGCTAGTATTGTACCGGATGATGTAGATGTCCCTGTGACGCGACGTAACCCTACTTCATTGCTTAGCTCATTGTATATATCAGATAGACATGATGATATTGAGGGTCAGATGTCTAAAATTACTGATGTTGTTGAAACAATGCAGACTGAATTTAAGCAATGTAAAGGGGATGTAGAGGCTATGTCTGAGAAAGTGGGCCTGTTAGAGAGGGATTTTAAAGATTCCATTAACAGCAGTTTAAATCGTGAACTCAGTTTTCGGCGGGCAGTGGATGCTAGATTAGCAGAGCTGGAGCGCCACTGCCAAGAGGCTTTAGAAAAACTGGAAAGAGCGATAATGGACTGTTTTTTGCGCCGTGATGTCATCTGGGAAAAGCAGATGAGGAAGCTGCGCATCTTTAGCACATCCACCGTACAAAGGTTACAAGCCTACACCCCTGCGTCTTCACCATCTCCATCTCTACAATCACCCGAGTTTCCAAGCATCGCAACTACAGAGAAGGACCACTTGGGGGCGAAGGATTTTCGGCAGAAGGAGGGGGCCCAAAACGGCCAGGAGAAGGTGAAGGAGGGAGCCCCAGAGCCCGCTTCTACTCCATCCCAGGCCGGACCCTCCAACGCCCAGCCCCTGTCTGCACCCTCTCAGCTCTACTACGCCTTGCCACAGAAAGCGGAACCTCCACACTTCACATCAGAGCAGTCCTCGGCTCCACCCAGAGACCTGGCAGAGGTGGAACATCCAAAGCAGGAAGGTCTCCAGGTGGCTCTTCTGGCCACTGTGGTGGATGGCGGAGAGACCCAGAACCAGGGGGTGACCTTCGAACACCACCAAGGGGCGTTACATCGTAGAGTGCCGAGGAAGAAGGGAGGAGCTCTCCAGCTGGTAATCCCGCCATCGCAGACCCAGACGTTCCTGCAAGACTTTCATCAAAAGCTTACGGGTGGCCACCGGGGGGGGCTAAAGACACTACTGAGCCTCCTAGACGTCGCCTGGTGGCCTTCCATCCGCAAGGACGTCTGGCGGTACGTGGAAGCGTGCGAGGTCTGCCGGAGGACCCGGAGCCAGGCCAAGGGAACCAGGGGCCATCGGAGATCGGCCACGCCCCTAGCCCAACATCCTTGTAAACTGGAGAAAAGACCCGGGAGCTATCAGATGCTAGACCTCACCAGGGACCGCTGGAGCAGCCTGCCACCCAACAACTCACCACCGACCCAGCCTCACATCCATCACAGACCGACCCCAGGATCACAGCGGAGGAAGAGGCACAACCTTCAGCAACTCAGTCAGCCAAACACGCCAGCTACCTCAATTCCCGGCAGAACAAGGCGCCAGAGCTACCGGGCGAGCTGGTTTGGCGACGGACACCCTCTCTTTCCTCTGCCCATCAAAACTTTTCAGTTGCGCGAGTGCCCAAGTGGGAGGGACCAGCAGAAATAAAAAACAGAAAAGGACCAATTAACTACACAGTGTCTTGGGGCAATCCACAAAAACTACTATATTGAATGTGGTCAATCTGAAGCGCTTTTACTGACGTTCTCCTCAGACGCCGGAGGCTTGGGGGGGGGGTCTATGTAGCGCAGCCACATAAAGGGGCATTTTAAGTAGCAGGGAAAGAGTTACGGAGCTAATGCGGCTCACCTGCTCAATGAAATATGCCCTGTCTGGTTTTATTTGTCCCCATAGACTGTGTTGGTCACAGGGTTAAGCTCTCGCGAGCATGCGCGATCGCAGCGAGAGGACCCGGAAGCGGCGTCGGGTCACGTGTGCCGGTATAAAGCCGGAACCGGCAAGTGGCTCGGGACGGAGAGATGAGACAGCGCGCTGCATTTAGGATAAGAGAAAGAGAGCTTGATTGTTGTTACGGAGATTTATTTTCCTTGACTGGAATAATCTTCATTGGACACATTCAATACCCTTCTCGTTCCGTTTTCTCGTGCTCCCGGATGATACATCTTTTACCGGTGAGGCCGAGCCATCTCTCCCGTACACCATTTCACACTCACAATAACAAGGACTTGGACTTTCATACATCCGCACTCACACACACGCATACACTACACACACTGTTTATAGTTGTATATATTTTGTATATATTGTTTTGTTGGTGCACCTTATTTGTTTATTTGTCTTTTTCATTTAATACACTTTGGGTTTGTTTAGTAGTTGTTGTCACGTGTCTTGTCTTGCTCCGCGAAGATTGCGCAACACCGGAAGTGAATAATATTAGCCCGTATTTTAGATTCTAGACCCCGTATTAGTGTAATTAGCTTAAAAATAAGATCTGAGCGTTACAGAACTTCTGTCTTATCAGGATTAAGCAGAAGGAAATTAATTAACATCCAATCTCTTATGTCCTGCACACATTGCTCAACTTTAGTAAGCTGGTTTTTCTCATCTGGTTTTGCTGAAACGTATACTTGTGTGTCATCAGCATAACAATGAAAACTAATACTATGTTTACGAATTATGTTGCCTAGAGGAAGCATGTAAAGGGAAAAAAGCAGTGGGCCTAAAACAGAACCCTGTGGAACACCAAACCTAACTTGAGAACATGAGGAATGGTCACCATCTAACCATCTTATCAGTTTGTACATCTAAATCTACAAACTGATAACGATCAGTCAAATAGGATCTGAGCCATAAGAGGGCCGTTCCTTTAATTCCTACTACATTTTCTAATCTGTGAAAGAGAATATTATGATCAATAGTGTCAAAAGCTGCACTGAGGTCGAGTAACACAAGTATAGTGACACAACCCTGATCAGAGGCCACTAGGAGGTCATTTACTACTTTAACGAGTGCTGTCTCTGTGCTGTGATGAGGCCTAAATCCTGACTGATACAATTCATGTATGCTATTCCTATGTAGATATGAACATAGCTGTTGTGAAACTACATTTTCCAGAATTTTAGAGATAAACGGGAGGTTTGATATTGGCCTGTAATTGGAAAGCTGACAGCGGTCAAGGTCAGGTTTTTTGATTAGTGGTTTAATAACTGCTAATTTAAGGGATTTAGGAACATACCCACTGCTGAGTGAACAGTTAATTACTTTTAACAGGGGTTCTGTTATTGCTGGAACTATCTGCTTGAGAAAATGTGTCGGTATAGGATCTAATTCACAGGTTGACGATTTTGAAGAGGAGACGAGTAAAATTAGTTCACTCGCTTCAAGGGGAGTAAAGTATTCTAGGTTCTGATGTGATGTGATTAATTTATCATCTGTATCACTTAAATTGTCTGGTTTTAAAGCCTGAATTTTTTGCCTAATATTTATGATTTTGTTATTGAAAAAGTTGATGAAATCCTCACTACTGTATGTTGTTGTAGTACAGTTGGTTTTACATGTAAAATTTATATAGCAAAAAAGATATTGAATTTTGTTGATTTAATTGTCATTTTTTTGCAACTCATAATAGACTGTACCAAAGTACATTCCTTTTCATACATACCTTGACAATTATTATTTTTTTAATAATAAAAATCACCCCAACTTTCATTTAACAAATTATCTGTTTTATTGGCAAGAGAATTGTCTGTGTAATGATTTATTTTTAAATGTACATTAAACTAATTATCAATAAATTAAACGAATAAATAAAACAATAACTGATACTGTAGCCTAACAGTGTAATATGTTTGATGTTCTGTGAGCTATTTCTCTGTAATCTTGTTAATCTTGTAATATATCTTCTGTAAACAAACAGTTGGGTCTTGGTTGTGCACTTTTTAGACGGTCCCTTAGTGACTCCATCGCTACAAAAGCGCCGGTAAGCAGCGTTTCTGAAAGATTTAGCTCCAGTAGGCTGTGACAGAAGATCTAAAAATATATTTATTTGCTTCTCTGTCCACTCCAGAGTAAGAACACATGCAATTTGTAATTTTTGTGTTTATTTCTTGATAAACAGATGAGAATCTTGAATGTGTGGCGAATGTCCAATATAAAACTTTACCGCGGTTCACCTCCATTGCTTAAATTACCCTCTCTTGGTCATCGACTGTAAGTGACGTCACTCCCCATACAATCACACCCCACAGTATAGACCCAGCCCTAACGCTGATTGACAGGTTTCTGTGTAATGCCTCGGAAATGCACATGCAAATGAATTGCGTTTGAGTTTTGGCAGGCTACATACAGAGAAAGTGAAAAAGCAGATGTGGTAATTGATTTTCTGTTTAAATATGACTTGTAAGACATGGGAAATGCAACTGCAAATGGACTTTGCTTTTTCATTTGAAATTTGTTTTCTTGTGAAAGCGAAAATTTGCAATTCCATTTAAATTATGTCACACTTATGCATCCACATATGGGAAAGAATATTGCAAATGCAATTTGCAATTCCTTTTAAAAAATGGGCAGGATTTTACTCTATAGAGATGGAACAATTCGAGAGACTACGAGAACTCCTGTTTCCTATTTTCTATCACTGGTCTTGTCGCTGGTCTTTGCTTCAATGACATCCCTTTTGTGTCCATCTGTATTTTATGTTTAGTACCTGGCTAAAGTTTCTGTTTATGTCCTATGTGTGTTGCACGGGCAGCACCATAAAGCACGGACACAAGGCAAGGTTTTACGGGAAAAAGGGTAATTTATTTAAAGAAAAATGGAGAAGGTAAGGGTTAAAGGAGTGAGGATGGAAAGAAAGGAAGGGAGTCTTGTGCAGGTCTGGTGGGCAGTGCCCCGCTGGAATGCGGGCACAGGCTGGTAGCATGCAGAGTGGCAGTGTGTGCTTGTGTGGACAGTAGCTCCTGCGTAATTTGCTCGTGCTGACTCTTTTCCCGATGCCTCCCAGCTCTCTCTGAGGGCACGGCCTTTGATGGAAGTCCTTTTGATGGGTGGGAACAGGGCCCAAGACGTGTACCTCCGTACGGCCTTTTCCTTCTCGGCGGAAGGGTCCTGATATTCAGCTCTTTTGTGTTCTTCCGTGTGAGTTGCACTCTCCGCTCCGGAAAGTCCAGTATCCCAACAGACCCTGAGCTACAGTCCCCACTGTGTTTTAGAGGAGAGAAGCCCAGGATCATTAATGAAGATGACTTACCAGCCGTGCCTAATTCCGTGGCCCCGCGCATTCGCACACCTGCAGAAGGGGAGGCCGTCTAGCTAGTGAGTGAGGAGTGAGCAAGGAGAGATATTAGATTTGGGCACACCCATCACAGGTGCATGCCGTGACTGCATGTATCTTTGTGAAGTCTTCTTTCACCTACACGTAACCTACATATTTACTTCTTTTTAGGCTCTTGACTCATTCCTGTCTCTTACCATTAAATATCCCTGTTCGATGCTGTGCTTTGACTTTATGAATTATGTGTTAAATTATGATGACTATTGCTGGAAAGCCCCTGATAAACACCACAATTGTAACACATGCTGTTACTGCTCCCAAACCTGCACCACATGATGTAATAATGTTCGTAAGAGCCCTTAGAGCAGGGGTTCTGTAAGGAATCGCCACTAGAGGGCACTGTTTGTCCTTTTGTAGTTTTGTTTTGCAGACTCAGTTTCCCAGAAGGCACTTCGGTCAGGTGATGCGGGAGCATTAAATCTTCAATAAATAGCTGATTAGTGCATTGTACGTTTTGCATTGTACGAGCATTGAACGTTTGTACGTACTGTGAAGTGGGCATTTTGTTCTGTGTATTGTTTTTCTTTGTTTATATGTTGGTTTATTTTATATTGTTATTTTGTAGTTCATGTTATCCCATAACTACTAATCTTGTCTCCAGGCTAAATGTGTTTGCATGTATGTCTTTGGTGTTTGTGTGTGTGGCGCTGATTTGGTGTTGAGTCATGTTGTGTTGTTTGTTAGAGAATAGGTAAGTAGTTAGCCTCTGAGTGTTCCTTAGCCTCTGTGTTTCTGTGTCCCGAGTCCCTAGTGTTGTGGTAGCTATTTGGTAAGTGTAGCTAGTTGTATGTTTAGCTATAAGGTAAGTGTAGCTATGTGCATGTTAGGCTAAAGACATGCTTAGCTAGGTGCATGTGTAGCTGACTGCCATGCTTAGCTAATGACCATGTTTAGCTAATAGCCATGTTTAGCTGATTGCCATGTCTTTAGCCTTAGTCCTGCCTCTCGTCTCTAGTCTCTCGTCTCGTCGTGTCTCTAGTCTCTCGTAATGTTTTGTCCCGTTTCAGCTTCATGCTTAGTTTGTGGGTAATGTCATGTATGTCGTCAAGAAGCCTGTGTCACAACATAAAGCATATGTGTAAAGGGTATTAAAGGCTGTGTCTCAACATAGTGCTTGTAGTTGGTGAATTGGAGTCCGTGTCTTGTCATTTAAGCATGTATATCAGTATAATGCTTGTTTTGTGTATTGTCCTATAGTCTGGGTATTGGTCAGTTATGGGTTGTATAATTTAAGTTTTGTTTCGTTGTCTGTTTTGTTTAAGTGATCCATGTTTTGTTTTATATCCTGATTAAAGACTCTTTTGTTTAAAAATACCCCTCTGCGCCTATGCCTGCCCTTTTCTCCCCATGGCTTTAACAACAGCCATTACCACCCAGACATGACAGGTTCTTAGGGAGTCAGTGCAATAGTAGGATGTGAGAGTGCTTATGACATGCATGGGAAGACCTTTCTGTTAAGAGATATCATGGCTTTTTTAACTAAAAAAAAGAAAACTGAAAGGGAAAACAAAAAACAAAGAGCTCCACTATCTCCTTAAGACCGGACAGGGCTCTGAAAACTAAAACTAAACTCTCTTTTCAACTGTGAATGAGTCAACCCTTTGAGTGCTCATGTGTTTTTAATGTGTATTTAATTAAATGTAAAGGTCATTGTTTCTGTAATGATGCAGGTCTCGTGAGCAGCAGAACCGCTTGGCGCTGTTTCAAAGCAGGCAGTTCCTCAGGATGCTATCCCGCGGTTTTCTGAACGGGCAGAGGTGTGGCAAATCAATGCCGCTGCAAGGCAATCAGCTTGGACACGCCACATCTGGTGGCGTGTCTATTTAAGGGTCCTGATACCTCTGCACTTTGTGCAATTATTTAGGTACTATAGCACCTATAAGGCATCAGGGCCAAAGACAAGAGGGTAAGATGGGTAAAAGACCCAGCCTTAGTCTTCCAAGCAGCCAGTATTAATGAGAGTGAGAGAGAGCGACACATATCAGTTCAGCGTGCACTCTCGGTTTGAGTTAACAGTGTTAAAAAAGACAGAAGGATAGGCCCAAGTGGATATACATTTTTAGTTTCCAGAGCCCTGTCTAGTCTTTTGCAGACGGCAGATTAATAATCCCATGCGATCTCCAAACAGGAAGGTTTCATTGATCCCTTCAGAAGCCCTGAGTTAGTGCTCTTATAAATATAATTACATCTCGTGGTGTGGCTCTCCAACCCGCACCACGTAAAATTCTCAACAACAGTTCTTGAATGAAATCTTGGTTTAAGCAGCAAAGTATGCAGTTCTTTGTGAATATGCTATGTGCCACGAAATACAATGGCAAGTAACAGAGCAGGTGGTTTCCAATATAATAATTAGGTAAAACACCAAGAGCACTGCCCTTGCTAAGACAGTAGCATCACAACGTGTAACTAACTACACCCATTAATAGTCAGTATTCTAATTTGCTTCATTTTGCCAAACAAACCAGGCCAGCTAAGATTAGGTTAAAGTAACAATTACACTAGATTTACAAACATCAGGAAGGTGCACATTGTTGCATGTTATATTTTAATACTTTTAATTTATTTCCTTGCACGGTTTTGCTTTTGCAGTTCTTTAAACTTGTGTTTACAGAATCTTCTGTATACTGTAGTTCTTTGTGTAATATATATATATGTATATACATATATTTATATATATATTTTTTTTGTCTAGCTCTTATTTGGGACATCTGGAGTGATTTAACGAATTGGAAGAAAGCTGTATTTCTGATACTTCTGCCAGTGGGGCTTCCTCTGAATATTATGCTGAGTGCTATTTTTATATGTAAGTATTTCAACTATTTATAGTTTTTTATTAAGCAATGTATACAATGTACTTTAGTCTAATGCTTTATCCTCCTTTTTTTAAGCTAAATCTCAGAATGTGCCATTTGTTAGACAGTTTAGGCATTACAACATCATTTTAAAACCTAGTGTTTAAGCTGTGTAGTAGGGAGCAGGTTCAATTGAGGCAGACATGATAAAGACGTTCAAGATTTCAAGATTTCAAAATCATAGATAAGAAACATTTCTATGAGCTTTTATTTACCATATACAGTGGGAGCCACGTCAAACAGCCGCCTGAAGCATGACATGACCATGACAGGTCCATGACAGGACCATGCTTGATCTGTGCCTGGAATGTGATCCCCCGCGATGACGTAGTTAACGATGGCCAGCCGCATAAACGCCCACATGCGCTTTCTAAAAAGATGGTTGCAATGCTGTATAATCCCGCCAGATGCAGTATTGACTGCTTCAGTTAACTGCAGTGTCCAGGAAGCCGTATACTATATTCTACATATACCATAACTTATGTCAACATAGTTTCATAAATTGATGATGTGGTAAAAAAGAGGGAGAAAAACGATTAATAAAACAGATTTGAATCACTCAATACACAACCCATGATGCTTATGCTATTTTTAATTAATTAATTAATTAATAAAACTACTTATTGCAATATTTTTCACGACATCCTTAATAATCCTTAAAGACACAGTAACATCTGTAATTTATCTATACCGATTGTTGTAGGTACGGAATACAAGTGCCGGCTACAGTATGTACAGTATTTTACCTTACAGTGTATTTTATCTATTTCCGTTTAATACACTGGTAGATAATATTTTGCTGCAAAGTAAAGCTTAAAGCTTGAAAGCTTTCACTTTTGCTTGGGTTAGTTTTCGTTATATTTTTGATGTTTTCGCCGCTGATTTTTTGACGTTTTCGCTGATGTTTTCTTCGCTGATAGTCAAAAATTGGCATAACAAATCGATTAATAACCAACCAACCATAATAAGGCAGAATCCAGCTGGAGCTGGTCCTTCTCTGGATGCCTCAGGATCCTTGCAGGGTTGGCCTCTGTCTACTGAAGCTGGCACAATCTCCAGATGCCTCGGGATGGGTAGAAAAGTACAGGACAGATGGAGAAAATTAGCGTAGTTGCCATTCAGGAAAGATGTACTGAAGTATGAAGTTATGGGATGAGTTACGCATATGCCAGATTAAACAGATGCGTCTTAAGTCTACTTTTAAACTGGGAAACTGTGTCTGAGCCCCGAACACTGTCTGGAAGGCTATTCCAAAACTTTGGAGCTAAATATGAAAAAGCCCTACCCCCCTTTTGTAGATTTAGAAATTCTGGGAATTACAAGAAGTCCGGAGTTTTGTGATCTTAAGAAGTGTGGTGAATTGTAGCGTATCAAAAGACTGGTTAGGTATGGTTTAAAGCCTTGTATGTAAGTAATACTATTTTTTTATTAATTCTAAACTGAACAGGTAGCCAGTGCAGGGATGGTAATATTGGGGTTATATGATCATAATTTCTGGATCTGGTGGGAACCCTGGCGGCTGCATTTTGGACTAACTGAAGCTTGTTTATTGAGGATGCAGGACAACCACCTAGTAATGCATTACAATAGTCCAGTCTGAAGGTCATGAATGCATGAACTAGCTTTTCTGCATCAGATACGGATAAGATGCTCCTAAGTTTGGCGATATTTCTAAGATGGAAAAAGGCTGTTTTTGTTATATTGGAAATATGATTTTTAAAGGACAAGTTACTGTCTAATATTACGCCCAGGTCTTTTATTGTTGAGCTGGTAGTAACAGTATATCCTTCTAAACGCAGGCTGAATTGTGAAACCTGTTGTGTGCTGGTTTTTGGGCCGATGAGTAATATCTCTGTCTTGTCTGAGTTTAGTAAAAGAAAGTTATTGGTCATCCAATCTTTTATGTCCTGGACACACTCGGTTAATCTAGACAACTTAGGTATTTCGTCTGGATTTGTTGAGATATATAATTGGGTATCATCAGCATAACAATGGAAACTAATCCAATGTCTTCTAATGATGTTACCCGAGAGAAGCATGTATATTGAGAACAGCAGAGGTCCTAAAACTGACCCTTGTGGGACCCCATATTTCACTGGCATTACACCAGACGGTTCTCCATTTTAGATCTACAACATGGTATCGATCAGACAGGTATGATCTAAACCATTTTAATGCCTGTCCCTGAATACCTATGTGATTTTGTAAGCGTGTTTTGTAGTATTAAGATGCAGCCTTTGTCCGAAGCTAAAAATTCTTCAAGGATAATGTTTTCCTGTAAGAATGTGCATATTTAAGCTGATACTACTTTTTCTAATATTTTTGATATAAAGGAAAGGTTTGAAATCGGTCTATAATTTATTTCATTCGCGTCCAAATTAGATTTTTTTTTTTAAAGCAGCTTAATAACTGCCATCTTAAAAGGTTTAGGGACTTGGCCTAGATATAATAAGAAATTAATAATGTTTAAAAGTGGCTCTCCAACCGTATGCATCACTGATTTGGCTGAGGTGATAAGCTCTTCCTGTCCTATACCTGGAAAGCACTGAAAAACTAAATGTGAAACTTTAGGCTGAACTAGATCATGAGATGCTATTAGCCGTTATTTTCTTCCTGATGCTATCGATTTTTTCATTAAAGAATTCCATAAAATCTTCACTACTAAAATGTTGTGAAGTACTCTCTACAGGCATCTTAGGTTTTGTTAGGCAAGCCACTGTACTAAATAAGAACTTGGGAGTGGTTTGGTTTCTTGCTATCAGTTGGCTAAAATGCTCGGTCCTAGCAGTTTTAGAGCCTGTCTATAGCTGCACATACTGTCTTTAAACGCAATTCGAAAAACGAAGGACTCCAACCAACCTACCTCCGGAGAGCTCCAGCCTCTGCCCGTTCCCCGACGGCCCTGGACGCACATCGCCTTAGATTTCATCACGGGCCTGCCGGTTTCCGAAGGAAAGAACACCATCCTAACCATCATCGACCGGTTCTTCAAAGCCGTACACCTGGTGGCCCTCACCGGACTCCCATCAGCCAAAAACACCGCCGAGCTGATTTTGGAACACGTAGTCCGCCTGCATGGGTTCCCCAAGGACATCGTCTCGGACAGGGGGCCCCAGTTCACCGCCCGGTTCTGGAAGGCCTTCTGCCGTCTGATCAATTCCACCTGCAGTCTGTCCTCCGGCTATCACCCCCAGACTAATGGTCAGACGGAACGGGCCAACCAACAACTGGAGCGCTACCTGAGGTGTTTTGTTTCGGATCGCCAGCGCTCCTGGGCCCGCTACCTCAAATGGGGCGAGCTATCCCACAACCTCCACATCTCTTCAGCCACCAACCTAAGTCCATTTGAGGTATGTTATGGTTTCCAACCTCCGATGTTCGACCATCAAGAACCGGAGGTTGACGTACCATCGGCCCAACAGTTGGTCCGTAGGTGTCGGCGGTTATGGAACCAAGCCAACCTCGCCATCCAACATGCCAATACCACCTACGTCGCCCAGCATCGCCGCCGACACCCTCCGGGACGATTGTACCACGTAGGTGACAAGGTATGGCTCTCCACAAGGAATCTGCACCTGCATACAGAATCCCGCAAACTATCTCCCAGGTTCATCGGTCCATACCGCATCACCCACCGGATAAACCCTGTCACCTACCGGCTCCAGCTGCCTGCGGCGCTCTGGATCCACCCAGTTTTCCACAACTCCCAACTAAAACACTTCACCACCTCTCCAATGAATCCACCCACCCCCCCTGCTCCTTCTCCCTGGATCATCGACGGTGGTCCCGCTTACACTGTGCGCCGGATCCTCGACTCAGTACCTGGTCGATTAGGAAGGCTACGGCCCCGAGGAACGGTCTTGGGTCCCGGCCCGGTTCATTCTCGACCCCGAATTAATCCGGGACTACCGTCGTCGGGTATCCTCCACCCCAGGACCGTCAGGAGCCAGTCTTGGACAGGGGGGTACTGTCATGCACACTCAATCGGCGACCGGCACTAGGACCCGGAAGTAAACATCAGCTATTATAGCTGAACTGCCTCCCACCCTACAGACTGTATAAATGCAGATCATTTACTGCTTTCTGTTTCACCCAAATGAGGATGGGTTCCCTGTTGAGTCTGGTTCCTCTCAAGGTTTCTTCCTATTACCATCTCAGGGAGTTTTTCCTTGCCACTGTTGCCCTCGGCTTGCTCACCAGGGACAAACTGACCATTTTGATTCATACAAATTCACATTTCATACAAACCTAAATAATTCTTTTGACTATGTAAAGCTGCTTTGCGGCAATGAAAATTGCTAAAAGCGCTATACAAATAAAATTGAATTGAATTGAATTGAATTAAAGCAGTCGCGAATCAGGAAGTATAAGAGGAGCAAACAAACCACGATTCAGCGCTCAGTCATTGAGTTCAGCCCATGTCGGTTCTGGTTGTCCATCATCGATTCGTGAGTACTCACTTTATTTGGGTTTCGCTTTCTGATCTTGAGTGTGTGTTTATAGGACGCGGGTTAAATTTGTGTTTTTCCCTTGCTCCCCTTTTGTGAGAGTCCTTAGACTAAAACGCGTGGTTATCCTACCTACTCCCTTTCTTCCGCGTTTGGGTTCACCATCCACGCTACATTGGGCTAATCGCTAAAGCTAAGTCATCTGGTCGCCTAGGTTAGTTCATCCTGACAAAGACACACACATGACTTTAAAAATAAAATTTATTCTTCCAAAACTAGTCATAGGTATAACAGTAATTTGTATAAAACCGGTGAATACATGTTGTATTTTGCTTAACGGTCAGTAAAATACCTGGATAACACCAGCTGCTTATCAGTCTCTATTTGGTTCTTTTATATTAAAATATCCATTTTAAAAACTATTAAAGATAAAACAGTTTAAGTCTTTGTTTACCCCAAAGTATCAGACGTTTTGCAATTCTATGTTCAGAATATAGACCTGACCAAACATCATTCTAAAGCTGTTGCACTGTGATGTCATCCCTTCTACAGCTTTCTCAACAGCTTCTTCGGGCCCCTCCAGTGGGTCCAAAAGGCCAGGAGTCACCCGTCTGACCCCCCAATCCTCCGCAGCAGAGCTCAGATTAAAGACAGCAGGAGAATTTTAGTGAAGACAAAAATAAATAAACTTTACAGAATATCTAGTTGTAATAAAAATAAAAGATATTAGTAAACCTACACCACAGAGTGTGTAAAAAACTGTTTTGGGGAATTCTGGCATGTAAATAAACTGTGCTAATGTTAACCATTGAGCTTTGTTAGCGTTAGCCACGGTCTGTCTGTATTATCGCCTGCATTAAATTAACCGAGTATTTACTTATTGCGCTTTTCATACAAATAAGTTAAGCGATATAACACTCGTATATGAGCATTAGTTCATCTCTAAAGCCAAACTATATCATACCGAGTACTAAAGCCCCCCCCCCCCCTGCCACACACACACACACACACACCACCCCCCTCCCCTCTCTCCTTAACTGGTAAACACTGGTTTTTTTTCCAGCTCGTTTACTAAGCGCTCGCGCTACTGCTTAAACTCACGGCCAGAGTGGAAAAAATATAAATCTGGTTATGAGCATTTAGCTCGCTTACTCCTGTACATTTATTCTCAGCTTGTGTCCTTCATGAACTGCATCACATCATATTCACTAAAATAATCTGCAGATTAACTCTTACCCAAAAAATAAATAAACGCTGAATTTATCCAGACAACACGCGGTCAGATTCTGAAGGTATTTTCAGAGAGCACAAACACTCTTCTTCGGGTAGTGCAGCTTTTGTCATAGGGGCATTAATAGTATTTTCAAAGCTTTAGCATCTTTTTGATTAAAAGAGAAGTGACATTGCGAGTTTGTGAAACAGATCATTAAGTTATCTAAAGTTACATCTGACTGCTCCTGGTGCTGCCAGTGATTCTCAAAACGGCCAATGAAAAAACTAGTGAAATAAACTGGGAAATAAACTGTAAACTACCCCAAACTAATTTTTATAAAATAAAACACCACTTACCATAAATAGTCCATTAAACCACCATCTTTATCTCTGTAGTGCAGTTTGGTAGCATCAGTTCGGCGGGGGTGGGGGCGGGTTGTTAAAATCACGTGATTGCAATTCAGTGCAGCTAAATTGCTGGCTTGTGTTACCGTGTCCTTGAGAACAAAGCGCCATCTAGTGGTAAATCAACCAGGTAAATGGATACCTAGGGCTTGAATGGGCGTGTTTACTGTGAAATCTTGACACGCCTTCACGCAGCCATACGCCATTCGCACGCCATTCACATGGCCGCGACTATTTGATGTGGCCCCCCACTTGTACCTTTATAAGTGGGTTATAAATGAACTTTAAACTTTTCCTAGTATTTTGTTTAGTATTGCCTTTACATTTCTTAATCTTGAATCAAACTTCTCACAATACTTTGCTTAATACTTCTAAAAGAATTGGTATAACTTTTTGTCAGACTTTGTTTACTTTAATGCCATGTTACAACACTTGAGGATTGATCACTGTAATGCTGGGAAACCCAGTTGTGACCAAGGTTAATTTTTCCCAGTTAAAACTTTGCTTTAGTAGTTCTAAAAATACTTGAAGTATGTATGAATATGTGAAGTGGTCTTTTCCAGTAAAACACCACCATGAGGCTTGTCACCAAGCCCCACCTATTGATCCCCACACATAGCGCTAATCATTATGGCTTAATAGTTTAATTTTTGTTTCACGTATCTCACCAGAAAGCACTCAAAACATTTGGAGACACTTTAGTCTGGATTTCTTTTGTACCAGACTTGGAGTAGGAGTTTCTTTCTTCTGTAACAGCATTTGAGCACTTGGTGAAGTAGTACAGATATTCATATCTGATACCTGACAGTGCTTTTCTGACTAACAGACAGAGCTGCTGAATTGTAACTCAAGCATGAATATATCATATGTACACAAGTATTACAATTAATAGTCTTGTGTTCTTTGTATTTTCCCTTAAAAAAGGCTTTTTTCCCCTTCGGAATAACACTTCAGTACATTGGAGATCAATTCTTAAAAATTTGGTGGAACGGGGTTACCTAATTACTGAAATCGGGAATTGTCTGCGAATAGTGGCTATTGCAGTACCATACAATGTTTCAGGTAAGTAACACATTTGCAGTTATAGTTTTTTTTTTTTAACATGTACAGTGGGGAAAAAAATTATTTGATCCCCTGCAGATTTTGTATGTTTGCCCACTTACAAAGAAATGAAGGGTCTATAATTTTAGCATAGGTTGCCGCGATTAATTGCAAACGAAAGAAATACAAAATAACCATCAATCTACTTGGCCTTGAGCTTTATGTAAGATGAGAAAAGTGAAGGAACACTACATGGGAGGAGCTTGTAAATGATCTCAAAGCAATTGGGACCACAGTCACCAAAACAAACCATTGGTAATACAATACACCAACATGGATTGAAATCCTTCAGCGCTGCAAGGTCCCTCTCCTCAAAAAGGCACATGTACAGGCCCATCTGAAGTTTACCAATGAACAGAGATGGATTGGGACAAAAGTTCTGTGGTAAGATTGAGCTCTTTGGCATCTTTTGAGCTCTTAGACATCTTAGAGCTCTTAGTCCATACAGTCAAGCACAAAGGTGGAAACATCATGCTTTGGGGCTGTTCCGCTGCTAAAGGTACAGGCTGACTTTATCGTGTTGAGGGGCCAATGAATGGGTATATGTATTGTATAGGTTGTGGATGGGTGTTTGAGCACAACAATAACACAAAACATACCACCAAGGCAACAATGAAGTGGCTCAAGATGAAGCACATTAAGGTCATGGAGCGGCCTACCCAGTCTCCCGACCTTAATCCTATAGAAAATTAATAGAGGGAGCTGAGACTTTGAGTTGCCAAGCGACAGGCAAGAAACCGTAAGGATTGTAGGGTTTACATAATAATGACAATGAATGGCGATCGCATTGTCCACCAATAAATGTAGACATTTTAATGTGGAAACAATACCCAATGCATTCTTCACCATTAATATGTAGTATTTACCTCAAAGTTGTATCGAATCTTTACCGATTTAGGTTAATTTAATTAACTGAATTAAAATTGATAATGTACACTTTATCGACTACCCGTCCAGCGTTTAGCACAATTTAGTGTATATTACTACTTCTGCTTATCACGTGGCCAATGATGATAACAGAAAATCTAGTATTTAGCAATTATGAGCAAGGTAACAAGATCTGGGCAAATGTTTAGACTTTAAAACACATGACCAAGACAACAAGTCTTTCTAAAGAAACTAGAATTTATTGGGCTAATCTACGATACATGAAACTACGCTACTTAAACGCACACACACACACACACACACACACACAAATACAAACCGTTTGGAAGGTAAAAATGAATTAAGTTATTCTGGTACTGCTTACTAGATCAATGAAAGTCACAAGAGCCTTGGGTTTAATCTTACGGTTCAGTTATAAAAGGCGAGCACCAACTTAAGCAAGGTATGCAGCTTTGTTTGTTTACTTGCGTTATGTTTCGTTCTCATCCGGTGGTTTGCCTCCAGCAGAGGGGATCATGGCGTTGCTGATTGGTTGGTGTACTGTTGTAGAGATGACGTCTGTCGGCAAAGCCCTTTGGTGAGGCGTTGGTTGCCGGTTTACCGATGGCTGCGCTCTGGAACTTCTCCTGAGGGTTTCTTCGTTGCTGGACTTTGGAGTTCTGGCACGAAGTCTCGTTGAGAGTTCTTGAAGAGCAGATGATGCCAGCAGCGGCGGCGCAGCACCCGCAAGGGCGGAATCCCAATCTTCGAAGATGTTGTAGATGTTAACTCCTTTCCACTGGACTTCCTTAGAGTTTTTGACCCTTCAGAGTCGGCCCGTCCCACGGGTAATTGGTCCAATCGGATGTGGTTATGTGGCATAGCCACGCCTCACATGGTTCCCACTTTGTGCATACCTTAGCCCTGTGTTTCGGCTGTCAGGTGGGGTCCATCCGGTTGAAGTTTTCAATACCTTTTATATATTATATAGTAATTTTTCATGAGCTCTGTTCATGCTACCAATGTCCCGTGTTCACCAACGTTCTTTGAATAAAGCCAGCTTTAGATTGATATCAAACATATCCTACCAGAGAGATAGAGAGAGTATATTTTGTCAAAAGTAGGATAATTTTGATTGATTGCTCAAAGGTCAAAAAGGTCAAGAGTCATCATAATCAATAAATATGCTGACATGTCTAGGTCAAAGGCCATCGTAATTTGTGAAAAATGCTTATGAGTAATTAAGAAAGTAATTAAGAAACATGCTTACAAGTAATTAATAAATATGCTGACAAATCTAGGTCAGCATATTGATAAATATGCTGACAAGTAATTCGTAAATATGCTGACAAATCTAGGTCAGCGTGTTTACAAAAGACTAATTATAATCTATAAGTCATCATTAATTGTAATTATGTTGCCATTTTTCAAACAGGGTGTCTAATTGAAAATTGTAATGATGCTAAATGATTTTGTGTCTCCCTGTTACACACACACACATCCACGTCCCTTCCACCCACCCCGGCCCAGACAAAAGCACACATACATACATTGTCCCCAAAAGTCCTCTGTTGACAAATGTTAGTAATTAAAATATCCCCTACCCCACACTCTCTCACTCACTCACCCAAACATACATATGTTAACAATTAGCTGACCAGTGGTATGGTTAGTACAAATAAAAAAAAAGTGAAATACACTTTAGCGAGAGCTCTGAAACTGTGCGGAATCAACCGCACGCTATACCTGGAAAAAATTATGGGCATTGCTGAAGCTGCTGTGTGTGATTGGCAAGATGAGGCCAACATCAAATCTGTGCTTAGTGAGCTCAAAGAGAAAACAAATGAAATTTGTGGAGAACAAGTCTATGAAGACATCGTGGACTACTGTACCTTTCACTCATCTCTGGACCCCCCTGATCAGCCACATTCATGGGAAACTTCAAAACGCGCTACATCAGTTCTGACTCTGAGAAAGATCTAAAGACAGAATTTACCTCTGCTCACCAACAAATCCATGAACTGAGAGTACCCTAGTATTTTTTCTAATCAACTTCCTGTTGATCGACTAGAAATGTTTATGAGCCCTGAAGTGCAAAACCAATAAACAAAACTGTAAACAATAAAACAAAACTGAAAACAAATAACAAAACCCAAAACAAAATAAAAACTTCTAAACCAAATTAACAAAATGGAAAACAAAATAACTAATTCAAAAACCAAATATCAAAACCCAAAACAAAATAACAAAACCCAAAACAAAATAACAAAACCCAAACCTAATTTGTTATTTTGTTTTGGGTTTTGTTTTTGTTATTTTGTTTTTTCGAATTTGTTAATTTGGTTTTAAATTTGTTAATTTGTTTGCAAGTCAGATGAACCGGAAAAGGTAGTTATAGTTTGCGAATGAAATTCTTACTGCTGATTGAACGAGGCATCTGTCACTATGCAGGATTTGATTTACGCCTACAATAACAATTTCTAAGCAGATTCCAAGAGATCCTCTGGTATATACAGTGGTTACTCAAGGGGAATGTCTATGACTGCCGCGCACTCTGTCGCGGCAAACAGCAACAGCCAAACAGCAACAGCAAATCAGTCGCAATTCAAAGTAATTTGTGAAATGGCCGCCAGGTGGTGCAAAGGGACATTTTGCAAAATAATTCTGCAATTAATTTCGTTTAGACAGACTCTCTTTCTATCTGTCCATTGTTATTATTAAAGAAAATAGCACAAACAACAGGGTGAAAAAATGATTTAACGCTGAACCCAAACAGCAAAAGAACATAATAATAATCTAAAAAATAATGATCATCTTGATTTTAGCTGTTTATTTTCAGCATTGAATAATTATTTAATTCATAATAATTAAAGCTGCTCACATCGCGCGCTTTCACTTAAAAAATGCAGTGTTTAATCAGCAAGTATACTGTATGTCGCCTCTCTTTATGATAGAGGAATATTCTGACTAAAACAAAGCTGCTCGTGTCGGCTCATATCGGGAGCATTTTGATCAAAGGGGAGATTAGAAGGGTAAAAGTAAAAGTGTGTATAAACAACATAGCACAATGCATGTGTGTGAATGGCCGAAATGTGGTTGTGAATAAATTTTTTAGTGAATGTAAAATGTTCGCCTGAACCTGCAGCGCGTGTGCGCTCTTTCACTTTGCCGAGTTTTGATCTAAAGTCAGATGAATGAGCGCGCTGATATGAGAGATTTATAAGAGATTTCTCTTTCCCAGAAATATAACTAACACACATTTATATGTGTAAAATAAGCGCTGTCTTTGCAGCGCTGTGCGAAACGCACGCCGATGTTCAGTCATAACCCTCATTTCAGTCATAAAATACTAACATGTTTTTGCTGTGTAGTGGACCGCGCGTGCACAACCCTTTAGCGGGCGAGCCTTTCTTTGAATACGTGGGGGTGGGGATAAGAAACACCGCACTGGCGGTGACTATGACTAATGACTAGTAGACTGATGATTATGAATGCATCGGAGAAAACAGCAAGAAAACTGACTGGCCATTTTAATAATTCATTGATAAGTTGATGTCTTTTCGTTTTGGCTGTGAGTGAATGCGCTGTAGTAATCCACGTTTTATGTGAATTACATAAGCTGATTTTTTTTCTCCCTTAGTTTATATAAAAGCAGACATTTTGCTTTCTGTAAGTATAAATTTTTCACGTCTGTGAGGCGAGTATACACGGAGTTTCGGTTTATTTTCTGACGCGCTCAAGTTCACCGAAACCGATACAGAATAGCGCTGTATCCCTGTTTGCTTTCATTATTTTACACCATAACGTTTTCTCATTGTGCGTGCACTTAAATAAAAAAAAGTATTTTAAAGGCTATGTAGCTTATATAGGTTTATCATATAGTTTTTTCCCATTAATCTGACAACACCTGTGACTCACCCACGTTTTCTGATACACACAGCTAGAGTTTTTTGGCTGTAATGTGACAAAATGTGGAAAGGGTTAAGCGGGCCGAAACATTTTGGCAAGCCACTGTATGTATATGCGTACATTATTGAGTATCAACAAGTTGTTGACAGCTTTGTCCTGTTACTGAGATGTGTACATATATCGAGTGAAAACAACAAAGTTGTCACTATTACTTATGATAAGTCACATTACGTACTGCTTATCAAGTACCACATTACCGATATTGTAATTGAAGTCTGGTCTGATCAGAGATTATACAGTACCTTTCAACTACGGGAAGTTTATAGCTAAACTTCACTTCAGACCAGCTAAGCATTCGTTCGGTCTGTAAAATGATGGATAGGGGTTATATAAATCTGCAAGCCTATATTAAATACCACACGACCCAGGACGGAAATGGCTTGCCTGGGTACTATGGAATTCCCACCATTTATGGGGTGGGTCTAGGAGGTCTGTTCAAGGGTCTTTTTCGAATAGCAGTTCCGTTTATAAAAAGGGGATTTGCTATTGCGAAACCTCATTTAAAAACTGCAGCTAAAGCTATTGTGAGTGTTGTAGTGAGTAACATTATAAACAAAGCTTAAACTGGAAATCAGGATGGGTCAGGTCTAGCATTGATTGCGCATAAAAAATCTAAAAAACCCCGGGAGAACAACATACAGTTCCGAATAAAAGACGTAAGGTAATCAAAATCAAGAGCAGTGTAAAAAAGAGCAAGCAGAGAGGTAACAAGCGTCAGCCCATCTCTCGCAAAAAATACACTTATGTCAAAATACCCCAGCTTTCTGCTCTGACTTACAACCCACCTATTGAGTTTTTTATCGCGTCGAACTGGGAATTTTATTATGATTTACAATTTTATAAAAAAACACTTTTTCTACAACTATCGTGTAAAATTGTGGATGCAGATCGTACCAACATTAAGGCAAATGTTGGAGTTGTTAACTATCCTGTATCATCACTGTGGATGCTGTCTTAGGGGATCGTTTTATTTCTCAGTCCAGCAGTACCTACCCATACCGCGCTGCTTTTGAATGTCTTCTCAACTATGGAAAAGATACCCTGGAAACACAATTTTGCATCAGATTATTTTACAAAGACACTGTGGGGCACATGGATGTCAATGATCTGGATGGTCGAAACAATGGACTTAAAAAAAGGGCTCAGTGCTGAAAGCAACACCTTTGACCTGATTGGACATATTCACTCAGATACTTTTTTTAAAGATACACTTTTACTCAATGGTGTCGATTTGAGGATTAAAATGGTTTGTAGTAAAGATGAATATTTTTTCACACTAAAAATACTCAACGCCTCTCTTTTTTCGAAGAAAGTAACCGTCTCACCACCGGTAAAACTGGGTCATGCACAAGCGGTACTTGGCGCAACCGCCAAGTATCTTTTTGAAGTATCTTCTCGAAAGAATCTGCATAAAGACCCCAGCCTAGCTGCGGGGAGGCGCATTTGCTTACAAGAGAATCTTTTCATTGGCCCACTACCTAAAACCGTTATCTTTGGAATGGTAGACAACGATGCTTTCAACGGAGCATACAATAAAACCCATTTAATATAAACATTAAGATACAGAATTCGTAGCACTCTATGTAGATGGTGCTCAGTATCCTGCAAAACCGTTTCAACAGGTTTTTCAGACCGGGAATGCGGTTCGAGAATTCCATTCTTTAATTTTAGCATCAGGAAAGCAGCTAAAGGATCAGTCGATTATACTTCATTCTCATTCAACCTGAATCCTGATGACGACTGTGGCAAGCATTTGTCATTAATAAGGTCGGGGAATATGCGTCTGTAACTCAGATTTCTACAGCTTCTCCCAAAAACTGTGAATCTAATAGTGTATGCCAGTTTTGACAG
Source organism: Clarias gariepinus (assembly GCF_024256425.1). Classification (NCBI taxonomy): domain Eukaryota; kingdom Metazoa; phylum Chordata; class Actinopteri; order Siluriformes; family Clariidae; genus Clarias; species Clarias gariepinus. The sequence goes on from NC_071113.1 coordinate 765,645, forward strand.
TATTCTAGAAATAAACAACCGAAGAAACGTGCTCATTAATTACTAGTAAGGCATGGATACCATAGAACTAACCAATGTTATGAGAAGCTGCTCTAAAATAGATCAAATATTCTGTGGAGTGATGGCTAGCGACAAGTTACCTACGAATACACTGAGACAATATCCCAATATATATTTCCTGCTCGCCTAGTTTAACTTAGTTTAAAAACTTTTGCAGAGTCGATGTGTAGAGTTTAGCCTTCTCGTATTCATTCAGATCTGATCTTAACAAAATGTGACGAATTGTCTCGTTTAAGTTGCTTTCAACAGTTCCCTTTCAAAAGCTACACTCGATGCTGCATGAAAACGCTATGGGAATGCTCTCCGCGTAACCGATTGTTGAAGCATGTGTGTCAAACACTCCAAAGATTTAGGAATATATAATTTATATAAGTTAATAAATATATAACTTCCTGTGAGTGGGCTGAAGAACTTTCTCTGTCTGCGGAGATGGAAACTATCACCTCAGAGCGCTCCTCTAATGATAACGAGTGTATTAGTTGTTATTAGAGGTGGTAACATGCGCAGTCGAACGCGTACACGTCGATTCACCGTAAAAAAAAAAAAAACGCTCAAAGTTAGACGATAGGTTTCTGTCGGGCATAAATGATGGCCCCTCCCCTTCTTGGCGACCCCCATGAGTTAACTCTTTCATGGAATAAGCCGTATTTATTCCATGTTTTTGTGCTATTGACATTGATTTGTTCCAATGTCATTGATGAAAGTGCGGCCCTTTATGATGATGCCCCAGATTAAAGAGGCGCTTAAAAAAAAATCCACGAAAAAATCCACATTCCCCACCAAGCATGTAGACTAACATCTTCGATGGTGGGAAAAGCTTTTTCAGGCAGCAGGTCTGGCTGGTGCTGTCCTGCACACAATGGCTTTTCAGGCATACCGGGCTGACCTACCGAGAAATCTGAGCACTGGCAGGAGGCTGTGGTTCAATCTCCGCCACCACTGATGTTTGGGAAGCAGCGGTCTCCAGTGAAATGTTAGGTGTTCGGTTCCTTCCTGCCATGTTTCAGGATGCCGAACATCTAACCCCCGTCTAATCTTACATATCATGGGTGTCACATTTTTAATACCCTACAGGAAATCAAGCTAGGCCAGAAAGTAACTTTTACTACTTTCAGAGAGTGTTAGGTCTCATGGCAGCTTTCGGTTTCCACGGTGATACTCTTGGACCTTCTGCACATGAAATCCAGTTGTGGCTAAAAGCCAGGGGATTTCATCCAAGGGCCAATTCCCTGAGGCAATAAGGGCTACGCGCCGATCGCTTCGTACCCTTTCTATGTGGTTTAGACTCTGGTCCCACTCTAGGTCTGTGTTGTCGTCACAGATTGCTAACGACAGACGTTTTCCCTCACGGGCTGACGTGCGGCCTTAGAGGGCCGTCCAGCCCAAGGGATCTGGAGAGGTCATCTTCTCGCGTGGCACATCAATTGCCTCAAAATGATGACTATTTCGGGCGCTGAAATACTCCCCCCAGCAGCTGAGAGGCAATAAGGGTTACGTGCCGAGAGCTTCGTACACTCTCTATGGAGCTAGCGCCTCGGCATCGACATGTCGTCCTAGGTCACCTTGTTTTCTTTAGGATGGAGTCTCAATGACACGGAAAGCATTCTCTTTCCTACACAAAGTATGACATTGAGTGTCATGTGGGATCCGACTGCAATGCGGGCACAGTTGTCTTCTGCGCGCGTCGAATCCATTTTAAACACTCTAAAGGAGTTCAAGCTAGGCCAGGAAGTAACTTTTACCGCTTCAGTGGTGGCTAAGTGCCGGGGGATTTCGTCCGAGGGCCAATCCCCGGAGGCAATAAGGGTTACGCGCTGAGAGCTTCGTACCCTCTCTATGTGGTTCAGATTCTCATTCTGGACTCTGAGTCCCACTCTTGGTCCGTGTTGTCGTCGCAAGCTGCTAATGACAGACATTTTCCCTTACAGGCCGGGGTGCGGTTTTAGATTGCGATCCAGCCCAAGGGATCTGGAGAGGTCATTTCCTCGCGTGGCACATCAATTGACTCGAAATGATGACTCTATTTCTGGCCCTGAAATACTCCCTCCAGCAGTCAAGAGGCTAACATGTCTTAGCACGGATGGACAACACTACAGTAGTCTTTTAAATAATCGCCTGGGCAGACTAGGCTTGCGCCGCTAGAAAAACTAACGCACTAGGTTCTGCTTTGGGGACAGGACAAAGTCTTGTCCCTCAGGATCATTTACATTCCAGGACATAGTAAAACATGTAGACCCAGTACACTGCCGAACTGTTTCAGTGCTGGAGTTTCTGCAAGAAAATTGACCTCGGGCTCATGCCCTAGTACAGTCAGAACATATGTAGCCGCTTTTGGCCTACGTCCTGACTGATGGGGTTTGTAGAAAGTACCCATTAGTTGCCGGCTTATTCGCGGGCCTCTTTGCTTAGGCTTTGCCAATTGGCTAGCTAAAGCTATTCTGCATCCTCACTCAACTAACCTCCGCAGTTGTTCTCGAAGCCTCTGTCCTCCGCTGTTACAGCTACGGAGCAGTAAGACTTCATTCACTGTGTCCAGTTCATGCTCTTCAAATTTACAGCACACCAACGTACTAGCCAGTGGCATAAATCAGAGCAGGTTTTTTATATGTCATGGGGCCACGGCTGAAAGGCAGCCGCCACTAGACGAGTCAGGTGAGAGATGCTAGTGTCCTAGCCTATTAGGTGCGTGGCACACTTCGCCTCTAGTGATTAGGGCCCATTCGACCAGGAAGCTTGCCTCATCAATTGCTCTGGCAGGAGGTGTTTTAAAGTGTGTCATGCGGCAGGTTGCCCTTTCCGCAAAACATTTGTCAGATTTCATGGTTGGATGCCAGGCTGGGGGTTCTCGAGTCAGCATCCCAGAATTATGTCTAGACTACTTGGGGGGGACTGTGCGCACACTACACAAACCTGGGGCTCCAGACACTTGCAGTGCGGCAGAGTTGATATTCTCATTCCCATATAGTTTTTTATGCAGCATCGAGTGTAGCTTTTAAAAGAAAATGTCTCGGGTTTCTTTGCTGTAACCCTGTTCCCTGAAAAAGCGGGAACGAGATGCTGCGCTCCAATGCCGCACTGCTTGCATGACTGGATGTCCTTTTAGACAAAATTGATCTGAGGAATGTTTCCAGTTCACTCCTATTTATAAACTGTAGATGCACTTCATCAGATGACGTCACCTGACCGAGGTTATATAAGGCAAAAATTTGGCGTGCTTGATACACACATGCTTTACAACCGGCAACACAAAAAGATGTTCCCATAGCGTTTTCACGCAGCATTTTGTTCCCGCTTTTCAGGGAACAGGGTTACAGCAAAGTAACCCGAGACGATTTATGCCTGTTGATGTAATTGTCAAGCGGTGGAATAGCTAGTGTGTTTTTAGGTAGAAACATGGTTCTAAAGATTTTCATGCAGACAGAAGCGATAGTTATGCATTTAAAGGGGTCGACCTTTGTGCTCTGTAATATCTCATTTTTGAAAGCTAAACATTCCGTTCTCAAAATGTCAGCATTGTTGATACAGTATTCAGCCATCTCTTTCTTAAAATCAAAGACTTTCAGATACTTTGTTGCGTACCACTTGAAAAACTCGGCTCTGTCTTTAGGCATCATAGTATCACCGTAAAACTTTGGTTTAGGATAGGGGCCTACGTAGTTTTGGTGTTCTAAGGTGTTCCAGAAATGTGGAAAATAACCTCTCTTTTTTTTGAAAATCCCATGGCTTTAGGAAGGCTGCTAAGGATCATGGGTAAGAAAGATAGGCTATCGATGTAGGCCTGACGGAACTCGGAATCGTTGAAGCAAAGAATTTTACCGCCTTGCGCAATGATATCGGGCGTTATTCCTTCTTTCACTAAATGATTTACCAAAAGGCAGGAATCAAACCCTCTTGCATTATGTGCTATAAAGGTATAGCCTTTTTATTTGTTACGCCGGAACGTTTTAAAAAACACAGCGACACAATCGTCTCCTTAAAACACCCACTCCTCTTTATGAAAATCACTACAGCATAAGTAATTAGCTATATGGGTTCCTCTTTCCTGTCTAGTCTCAAAGTCATAAAATATGCAATGACTATTTACGGACTCCTTGTTTATCAGTTGCATAAAACAGCCATGTTCAAATTCAAATTCAAATTCAAATTTTATTTGTCACATACACAAACATACACAGTACGAAATGTAGTGAAATGCATTATACAACTGCCATCGACCCTAGAAGAGAATTAAAGTTTACAAATAAGAAATAAATATGAATAAAAGAAATACGATAGAAATTAAATAAAAAATTAAATTAAACTAGGAAAAATAGAACTAAAAATTCAAATAGAAATGTGCTAGGAAAAAATAGAACTAAAAATAAAAATAGAAATATGATGTGCAAAAATAGAAATCTACTGTACAAATTGAAATATACTGTGCTGTGTGTGCAAATATGCATAGAACAAAGTGACTTTGTGCAGAGGTTATTAAAGTGTCTTTGTGCACTGGTCCAGGATGTAAACGTAAAACTGTAAAATGAAGTGTAGTTGTGAAGGTAGGTGTGCAAAGTTATTAAAGTGTCATTGTGCAATGGTCCAGGATGTAAACGTACGACATGTAGTGTATATATGAAGGAAGGTGAGCATGTAATTGTCCATAGTGTTCATGGATGTAAGAAGATTGATAGATTTGATCAATTATGAAAAAGATGAAAAGATTGTTAGTTCTGCATAGTGGTGTGGTTGTGGTTGAGAGACCTTATCGCCTGCGGGAAGAAGCTCCTCCTCAGTCTCTCTGTGTTGGCCTTCAAGGAGCGGAATCGCTTCCCAGACCGCAACAGAGTAAACAGTCCGTTATTGGGGTGGCTGAGGTCCTTCACGATCTTCCTGGCCTTGGTCAAGCACCGCTTGCTGTAGATTGACTGCAGGTCAGGGAGCTCGATGCGGATGATGCGCTCAGCTGATCGCACCACCCTCTGTAGAGCTCGTCTGTCCTGCATGGTGCTGTTCCCGAACCAGGTCGTGATATTTCCCGTCAGGATGCTCTCTATGGTGCAGGAGTAGAAATTCCTGAGCACCTTGGAGGGCAGTCTAAAGTCTCTCAAGCGTCTGAGGTGGTAGAGACGCTGCCGGGCCTTTTTTACCACGGTGTTGATGTGACAGGACCATGCCAGGTCCTGCGTGATGTGAACACCGAGGTATCTGAAGCTGTCCACTCTCTCCACTGGGCTCCTGTTGATGACTGGGGTCTGGTAGTTCCTCACCTGCTTTGTACTAAAGTCCACTATCAGCTCCTTTGTCTTACTGACGTTCAGGAGGAGATTGTTTCTCTGGCACCAGTTCTCCAGATTTCCAACCTCCTCCAGGTAGGCCGTCTCATCGTTGTTCGTGATCAGGCCCACCACAACAGTGTCGTCAGCGAACTTGATGATGGTGGTGGAGCTGGTAGTGGCCACGCAGTCGTGGGTGTACAGAGAGTACAGCAGGGGGCTCAGAACACAACCCTGGGGGGCTCCAGTGCTGAGTGTGAGGGAGGCTGAGACATGTCCGCCCATCCTTACTGCCTGTGGTCTGCCAGTCAGAAAATTGGAGATCCACTGACACATTGATGAGCTGAGTCCCAGGTGTTCCAGCTTGGTGGTAAGTGTGGAGGGAATTATGGTATTAAATGCAGAACTGTAGTCGATGAAGAGCATTTTCACATAATTCCCCCTCCGAGTGTCCAGGTGAGTGAGAGATGTATGGAGGAGATGAGAGATTGCATCGGCCGTGGAACGGTTTGTACGATAAGCGAACTGTAGTGGGTCTAGTGTGTCTGGTAGTGAAGAGATGATGAAGTCTCTGACCAGGCGTTCAAAGCACTTCATCACTACTGAAGTGAGGGCTACAGGGCGATAATCATTGAGGGAAGCAGGATGAGGTTTCTTTGGGACAGGAACAATAATGGACTCTTTGAAGCATGTGGGGATCACCGACTGAGATAAAGAGATGTTGAATATCTCAGTGAACACAGGTGCTAGCTGGTCTGCGCAGGCTCTGAGAATACGGCCTGAGATGCCGTCTGGTCCTGCTGCTTTCCTGGTGTTCACTCTCTTGAAGGCTCTCCTCACGTCATGCTCTGTGATGATGAACGCGCTTCCGGTGCTGGCAGTGACTTCCTGTCTGCAGCCGTTAGCGCCGCTAGCATTAGCATCGCTAGCATCTTTAGCTGCAGCCTCGAAGCGAGCATAGAAAGTGTTCAGCTCGTCTGCCAGAGACACGTCTGCGTTTATCATACCGGATGTTGGTGCTTTATAATCCGTTATTGTCCTTAATCCCTGCCACAGGCTCCTAGAGTCACTCTGTTGGAGTTGTGACTCTAGTTTCCTCCCGTAGCGCTGCTTCGCCTCTTTCACCGCCTTCCGGACGCTGTATGACGCAGCCTTGTACGGTTCCATGTCCACCGACGCGAGTCCCGTGTTGTAGGCAGCGGTGCGGGATTTCAGAGCGTCGCGGATGGTTTTATCCACCCACGGCTTCTGGTTGGGAAACGTTTTAATAGTCTTTTTTTCTACGGTATCGTCCGCTAGTTTCCCGATGAATCCCACAACCGCTTCCGTAAACACGCTGACGTCACCATCGGAACTGTTTCTGAACATGTCCCAGTCTGCGTCATCGAGTGCGTCCTGTAACGCGGCCACCGATTGGTCCGTCCAGCACGCGACCTCCCTCTGAACCGGAACTTCCTGTTTCAGCCTTTGTTTGTATTTTGGCATGAGGAAGATGGCGGCGTGGTCGGATTTACCAAACGGTGGACAAGATTGTGCCTTGTAGCCGTCCTTGACTGTGGTGTAGCAATGATCCAGTGTCCTTTCGCCCCTGGTGGGGCAGGTGATGTGCTGATAAAAGTTCGGCTCTGCGCGTTTGAGGTTGGCACTGTTAAAATCCCCCGCCACAATAAGCGCAGCGTCCCGGTGTTGTGTTTGTTGTTGTGTGAGTGCCTCATGCAGCTCGCATAAGGCAGTGTCCGTGTCCGCTTGTGGTGGAATATAAACGGCACTGTTTATGACCGATGTAAACTCCCGAGGTAGATAAAAAGGACGACACATGATGGACAGTAGCTCCAGATTTGGTGTGCAGGAGCGTGTGAGAGGAACAACGCTCGGCCTGTTCCTGACGCCGGCTCGTTTCCCTCGAGGCCGCCGCTTCGCGTCGCGTCCTTTGTTGTCCCTCAGGATCTCACTCGGCCAGCTCGGATCCGGAGTTAAAAACGTCGAATTGTGAGTACATTGTATACCAATAGAAACAAGAGTGTCTCTATCATAACTAATGTACCCCATGGTGGTAATTTTGCCGGTTTTAAAACGCTGTAAACTAACTTAAAGAACAAAAAGGTGGTCGGAGCAGCACTTCCTCTTAGAGCACACGTTTTTTACGGTTAAAAGGGTTCTGATGTATTACACTATTGCAGTTACTACAGTAGAAACCCGTTTTACACCGAGAAATTTTACCATTGCTTGACTGAAGCTTTGCTTTATGCATGTCAAAACAGAATTCCGACCTACATAGCTTTGAGCAATTGGGACATTTAATAAAGTTTTGAGCATGTTTGTAACTATCCGCATTACAGCAAACATTGCAGGTAAATTCGATGTTTCCGTGAATCTTCAAACCCCGAGTACCAGAAACGACTGACGTGACCAAAACCCAACAGCCCTGTGATGCTTTAACCCTGTAATAGTGGTTGTCGTGTAAAAACAAGTACAGTGTATTTTCATGCGGTGTCTTATTCATGCGGATCACTAATTCAAGCAATTCAATTCAATGTAAAAATTCCACGTTTACTTTGAATGCCATTTTCAAGCATAGTAAGAAAAGACTGTAGATCGATGGACCATTCGACTAATTGAATGCGGGATGACAAATTAAGCGTATCACTTCTAATTACAACAAACACAGCATCTGGACGAAATTATTTCATTTGCCACATCTATCAGACTGTTTAAAACCTCTAAAACATAATTATAAAAATCAGCAAAGCTGTTGACATCTCCTGTCAAGGAAAAATTGTAAATTTTGAACATTAGGAGATGGTACATTCTCCTTATCGACATCTATTCGTACATTTTGAACATTAGGAGAGGGTACATTCTCCCCATCAACATCTATTTGTGGGTTTGATGTTTCAGGGACATGTTGATTATCAGTTACAGAGTTTTGCGAAACACTGGATGGGTGATCAAATAGGTTAATTAGACTGTCATTTAACATTATAAGACTATGATTAAGATCTTGAAACAAATCTGTAGGAGGTAATGACCTATGTTGTTGATCGGTTTTTGGAGTTGAGCGGATATTAATGTTTTGTTCAGTAGTTATGGTCAAACTTTCATTCATCTGATTTACCGCGTCTAAGGCTACGTTTACACTGCAGGTCTCGATGCCTAATTCAGATTTTTTGACCATCTGTTTACACGTTCTTTCAACTATGACTCATATCCGATACACGTGTTTACACTTGCCATGTCATCTGAAACATCGCACATGCTTAAATAAAGGGTCTTGCGCTACACACTAGCCAAGATAGACGAAGGTGAAGTATGCTTGACGCTCTGCGATATATGCAAAGTTCGCGAAATGTCACCATGGTTTTAAAATGGAGGAGGAGCAAAAAAAAACGGCATAATTGCAGCCTGCGCATATGCTTCATTCACCAAATACTGATTTCTTAATGTTATTTAGCCCTAATAAGCAAAAAAAAGGGAGGATCTGGGTGCTTTTCCTTTTCCATGTCACCTGCGATGGTACAATTCCACACGCGTTTCCACCGGAGAATGACACTACGTCATTAAACCGTGAAGAAGTCTGTTTACACGACAATCACATTAGCACATATCTGATTTATATCTGATTTATTTCCACATATGATGGAGGCCTGAAACCGATCTTAAAATATCGGAATGCATGCGTTTTTTTCCTGTTTACACGGACATAGAACATATCTGATATGTGTCACATATGAGCAAAAAATCGGAATTGGGTCACATTTACCTGACAGTGTAAACGTAGCCTAATAGTGCTGGATTTAACTCTACAGAATCACGTCGTTAATTTAGACTATTTTGCAACCCTGACAGACTCTGATTTAACTTATGGAATATGTCTTGCGCGGGTGTCTGTGTGTTTATTACATTTTGACTGAAATTTTGACTGAAATTTTTATTTTGACTAATGATTAGGGCTGAACTTCTTAGATTTTCATTCAATTGATTTACCGCATATAATAAAACCGGATTTAATTGAGTGGGGTGGTAATAATCAGATAGGGTATTCTGTAATCTTAACATACTCTTATTTAGGTTAAAGTTGTTGTTGTCAAGAACTAACCTGGAGTGACCAGAAGACGTAGCTTTAGCGGTTAGCCCTTTGTTGCGTGAATGGTAAACCCAAACGCGGACGAACACGAGTGGGCAGGATAATCACGCTATTTGATCTAAGGACTCTCACGAATGGGGAGCAAGGGTAAGACACAATCTAACCCGCGTCCTATAAATACACACACTCGATCAGGATTTTAAACCAAGAAGGTGAGTACTCACGGTTTGAAGAATTCCGACGTGGCATCGGCGACTCAATGACTGAGCGAGGTGCTATGGTTTGTTTACCTCTTTTATACTTCCTGGTTCGCGACCGCTTAACTTCCGGGTCCTAGTGCTGGTCGCGTTCCGAGTGTGCATGACAGTACCCCCCTGTCCAGGACCGGCTCCGGACGGTCCTGCGGTGGAGGATACCCTGTGACGGTAGTCCCGGATGAGCTCGGGGTCGAGGATGAAGCGTGCTGGAACCCAAGACCGCTCCTCGGGGCCGTAGCCCTCCCAATCGACCAAGTATTGGGTGCCTCTGCCCCGAGGCCGCGAATCAAGGATCCGTCGCACGGTGTAGGCGGGACCGCCGTCAATGATTCAGGGAGGAGGAGCAGGGGGGGTGGGTGGAACCATAGGTGAAGTGATGAAGGGTTTTAGTTGTGAGATATGGAAGACCGGGTGGATCCGGAGTGCCGCAGGCAGCTGGAGCCGGTAGGTGACAGGGTTAATCTGTAGATTGATGCGGTATGGTCCGATGAATCGTGGTGAGAGTTTCCGGGATTCTGTGTGGAGATGGAGATTTTTGGTTGAAAGCCAGACCTTGTCACCTACTTTAAACAATCGTCCCGGAGGGTGTCGACGGCGGTGTTGTGTGATGTAACTGGCGTTGGCGCGCTGGATGTTCCGGTTGGCTCGCTCCCATAGCCATCGACACCTACGGACCAACTGTTGGGCCGAGGGTACGTCAACCTCCTTTTCCTGATGGGTGAACATCGGAGGCTGGAACCCGTAGCATACCTCAAATGGGCTCAAGTTGGTGGCTGAAGAGACGTGAAGGTTGTGAGACAGTTCTGCCCAGGTGAGGTAGCGGGCCCAGGAGCGCTGGTGGTCGGACACGAAGCATCGCAGATAGCGCTCCTGTTGTTGGTTGGTCCGTTCCGTCTGACCGTTAGTCTGGTGGTGGTAGCCGGAGGACAGACTAGTGGTGGAGTTGATCAGACGGCAGAAGGCCTTCCAGAACCGGGCGGTGAACTGGGGCCCTCTGTCCGAGACGATGTCTTTGGGGAACCCATGCAGGCGGACTACGTGTTCCAATATCAGCTCAGCGGTGTCCTTAGCTGAGGGGAGTCCGGCGAGGGCCACCAGGTGGGCTGCTTTTGAAAACCGGTCGACGATAGTGAGGATGGTGTTCTTCCCTTCGGACACCGGCAGGCCCGTGATGAAATCCAAGGCGATGTGCGTCCAGGGCCGGCGAGGAACGGGAAGAGGTTGAAGCTCTCCGGGGGTTGGTCGATTTGTGTCCTTGGCCCTGGCGCACACCGGGCACGCCTGAACGAACTCCTCGATGTCTCTCTTCATGGAAGGCCACCAGAATGCCCGTCTTACGAACTGTAGAGTCCTTCTGTTTCCCGGGTGTCCGGCGACGGGCGAAGAGTGACCCCACTGGAGGACCTCAGCTCGTAGTGGTTGTGGGATGAAGAGTCGTCCAGGCGGCGCACCTGCCGGCCCGGCCTCCGCAGCCTGAGCCTGGCGAACCCTCGTTTCAAGATCCCACTGGAGGGGTGCCACGATACGTGAGGATGGTAGGACAGGCACGGGGTCCGCCCGGGGGACGTCTTCCTCCTGTTGTCGTGATAGGGCGTCCGCCTTGGTGTTCTTGGACCCCGGGCGGTATGACAGATGGAAGTCGAACTGTTCGAAGAATAATGCCCACCGTGCCTGTCGTGGATTCAGCTGTTTAAGGTTCCGGATGGTGATGAGGTTCTGGTGATCCGTCCAGACGACGAATGGCTCACTGGCGCCCTGGAGCCAGTGACGCCATTCCTCCAAGGCCCACTTTATGCCCAACAGCTCGCGGTCCCCTACCCCGTATCGCTGCTGAGTGGGATTAAATTTCTTGGAGAAGAAGCCACATGGGTGTAGCTTCTGGTCTGGACCTCGTTGGGAGAGAACAGCGCCAGTGCCCACATCCGACGCTTCCACCTCCACAACGAATGGTTGGTTGGCATCAGGATGAAGGAGGATAGGGGCGGTGGTGAATCGGTGGCAGAGTTCTCTGAAGGCCGTGATGGCAGCAGGAGTGAGTTGGAAGGGGTGAGATGCGGGCCTGGTCAGATTGGTCAATGGTGCTGCAACTGTACTGTAGCCCCGGATAAAGCGACGGTAGAAGTTCGCAAACCCGAGAAACCGTTGAAGCTGTTTGAGCGTCCTGGGTAGGGGCCAATGGCGCACAGCATCTAGTTTCTGCGGGTCCATGGCCACACCCTGGGGCGAGATAACAAAACCCAGGAACGTGGTGGAGTGCTGGTGAAAAGCACATTTTTCCAACTTACAGTACAGCTGGTGGGCGAACAATCTCTTTAGGACAGCTCGGACATGTTGGGTGTGTTCTGTCATGGTGCGGGAGTAGATAAGAATATCATCCAGATAAACGAACACCCATCGGCCTAACATGTCTCTGAGGACATCGTTGATAAATTGTTGGAAGGCCGAGGGTGCGTTACATAGTCCAAACGGGATGACCAAACTCTCAAAGTGTCCTGTGGGTGTGATGAAGGCCGTTTTCCACTCATCGCCCTCTCTGATGCGCACCAAGTTGTAGGCGCTCCTGAGGTCCAACTTAGTGAACACGGTGGCACCAGAGAGGGTGCCAGGGCTGAGTTGGTGAGCGGCAAAGGGTGACGGTTCTTGATGGTTATCTTGTTTAGCCCCCGATAGTCGACGCACGGGCGAAGTTCCCCCCCTTTCTTTTTCACAAAGAAAAACCCGGCGGCCGCAGGAGATGAGGAGGGCCGGATCGTTCCATGTCGAAGAGCGTTGGTGATGTACTCCTCCATCGCCTGAGTCTCGGTCTTGGACAGAGAGTAGAGATGTCCACGGGGGGGAACGGAACCCGGCTGGAGCTCTATCGCCAGGTCATAAGGTCGATGAGGTGGAAGGTGGGTGGCTCTCCTCTTGCAAAAAACTCCAGCCAGGTCACGGTAGGCAGGCGGGATGGCGTTGATGTCGACATCGGGGGCCTCGGACTCCGTGGAACACGTCCCAGCCTGGGCCCGTAGGCAAAGTTCAGTGCAGGTCGGTCCCCACTGGAGGATGCGATTCTGATTCCAGGAGATGAGGGGGTCGTGCTGCAGCAGCCACGGGTAGCCGAGGATGATGGGAGGAGATGGGATGGAGGTGAGGTGAAGTTGGAGCTGTTCCTGGTGTTGGTCGATGATGAATGTGATTGGTTGGGTCTGGTGAGTGATAGGGCTGGATGAGAGGGGCCGACCGTCGACTGAAGTGATCTGAACTGGCTGGGATAACGCCTCGATCTTCATCCCCAATTTTTTGGCATAAGTTGAGTCAATGAACTTACCAGCGGCACCGGAATCGATGAACGCCGTACCTCGAACTCGTTTGTGGCCAAATTGGAGAATTACCTGAACCGTGAGACGCGAAATGGTGGCGTTGGTCGTGGTGGAGAGGTGGAGAGGGCCCGGTGAGTCTCCTCTCGAACTCACCGGGGCTGGGCGTTTCCCGGGCGAAGTGGACAGATCGCCCGGTGATGTGCCGCTGACCCACAATAGGCACATAACCCCTCTCTGTACCGTCGTTCTCGTTCCGCCACGGTCAGGGAGGCGCGTCCTAGTTGCATGGGTTCCCCGGCTCCGGTGGCAACCACGGCAGAAGGTGGAGATCCGACAGATCCAGTAGTTGGGGCGGTGAAAGTAGTGGATGGTCGTGGTACGGTGTAGGAGAAGGTGGGTGCAGGCGGCAGGGTCCTCGGGGCTGGCTTCGGGCGAGAGAGGATACGCTGGTCAATACGGAGGGGGAGCTGGATCATCCCCTCCAGGGTGGCAGGAAGCTCTCGCCCGGCGAGCTCGTCTTTTATGCGTGGAGCCAGTCCCTCGTAGAAGGATGTCCGGAGCGCGGCATCTCCCCAGTCGGTCTGCACAGCGAGGGTCCGGAATTCAGCTGCATACCGGCTCACGGACGATCCTCCCTGCCGCAGATGGTAGAGTTTGGTGTCGGTCTCCACCTCGCCCGCTGGGTGTTCGAAGGTAAGCCTGAGTTGGCGGGTGAACTCATTATATGAATGCGCGGTGTCTGTATCCGCCCGGAGAACTGCTGTGGCCCACTCAGCTGCCTGCCCGGATAGCAACATGACCAGAAGCGCGATGCGTAGCCGATCGGTGGAGTACCTGGTGGCATTAAACTCAAACACCAGATCAAGCGCTGTTAAAAACACATTACACTTTCCGTCCGTGCCATCCCATTTATCCGGAAGTGCCAGAAATACATCAGAAGGAGGGGGGGGAGGTCGGGGCGGCGCCGCGGCCGCCGCGGCCGCCGCGACGGGAGAACGGCTAGCCGCGCTATCTACAGCCGCCCGGAGATCCGCGTTCTCCTGCCGGAGCTCCGCAACCTCGCGGCGCAAGGCCGCGACGTCTTGGAGGTCCCGGCGCAGATTAGCGATCTCCCCGGTTAGCGTGTTGATAAGCTTGGCGTGCTGATCTACCACGTCGCAGAGGTGCGCGTAGTCCGCTGGGTTCACCGCGGAAGGCTCAGTCATTCTGTCAAGAACTAACCTGGAGTGACCAGAAGACGTAGCTTTAGCGGTTAGCCCTTTGTTGCGTGAATGGTAAACCCAAACGCGGACGAACACGAGTGGGCAGGATAATCATGCTATTTGATCTAAGGACTCTCACGAATGGGGAGCAAGGGAAAGACACAATCTAACCCGCGTCCTATAAATACACACTCGATCAGGATTTTAAACCAAGAAGGTGACCGGTTTGAAGAATTCCGACGTGGCATCGGCGACTCAATGACTGAGCGAGGTGCTATGGTTTGTTTACCTCTTTTATACTTCCTGGTTCGCGACCGCTTAACTTCCGGGTCCTAGTGCTGGTCGCGTTCCGAGTGTGCATGACAGTTGTGTTGAGTTGGAGATGCAGTTGTTTTACGCTGTAACTCGAGCTGGGGGTCTGAATAACAAGCTGGTGCAGGAGTCTTAAACTTTCATTTAGTTGGTTGATTGCATCAGTTAAATACGAATTGAGGGATGTGCACGATTCACATTGTAACAGACTATTTAAAAAAGATGAGCTTTCACCGAAGCAGAAATCATGAGGTGATGACGGATTACTTTCAATTCTATTTCTTTTAGTTTCTGAAGCTGACATGTTAAAAGAATGTTTCTGCGCCACATATATCATAATCTTAACAATCTTGTATTCAACGAAACAGCTATTCAAGTGGTCTTGAATATCACACAAAGATGAAACACACTCCCTACTAGAGTTTTGTTCCAATGAATTATTAAGGTTATTAAAGCTTTCAAATAAAACCTGAAATTCTTCATAGAAATCTCTAAGTGCGTCCCTGGGCTGCAGTTGATTAGGATCTTTTTTGATTGGTGTTATCTTCAGGTACATCCAACTCTTGTACTTCCGCTATGTCACTCACAACTAAAAAAGAGAGCAGAAATTGTAGAAAAATGTGTTTATGCACTAAACAGATAGTTAAAATAGAATGAATTGGTAGATGATACCTATTCACCTTACCTGGAGTATTTGAATTATCATCACTGACCCTGTGTTTGGTATATATCATAACCCCTGTTTGTTGTGCTGGTCTTGGCTGTGGAGCTACTATGGCTATTGGTCTTGCACGGGTGTGTATTGTAGCTTTCATGACAAAACAAAGTTCTAAGTGGTAAAATGAAATTACCTAAAGACTCACAATATCCTAGACATTACAATCAGATAAGCATACCACGGTCTTGTTCTGTAATAAAACATATTGAAATTAAAGTTTAGGTCTAACCTATTTGTAAAATAGATTGAGTCATTTTTTTAAATATTACATATTTAGAATCTAATCTAATATAAATATATACACTCAAAATAATAACTCGTTGAATGAACATAATTAAATTATGGAAAGAATTTCCACCTGATTTAATGGCTTTCTTTCAGCATTAAGCAATTTTGTTGTCCCAACTTAAGCCCAATCCCAATTCTACCCCTCACCCCTTCCCCTACCCCTCGCCCCTTCCCCTTGTCCCTTAAAACAAAGTGGAAAGGGGAAGGGTTAAAATATTTCCCCTAAGAAATGGGACACCACTACAACACTGTTATACGTCATCATACGTTGTCGCTAGTTCCTAATGTTACGTCAGAGGACTTGCGCCAAAGTTTATTACGCATTCCAAGATGTCGCCGTCAGTCATAGCAGTGTGGATTGCAGCGATTTTTTGGCATTTGTCTTTAGCAAATTTTGTGAGACGAAGGAGACAACGATATTTGCGCCACTTAAGTTTGCTGGTGGATCGGGCTGGGGTGAGTATGATGACTGCAAAAATGTTTTGTTGAATTTAACATAGGCAACTACACAGCTCGCTAACGTTAACTGCTAACGGTTACCTGGACATGTACGTTAAGTAAACTAATGTTTTCGTGTTGTATGCGCACATTTACATACATTTGTTAGTTACATATAACAACAGACAACTGTTGTTTGATGGTTACGTGGTAGCATATTGTTTTTATATGTTTGTACCCTATTTTTATCGATCGAGACAGGACAAGTGAAGACGCAACACAATAACTATGTATAAACCCAACCAAAGTGTATTAAACAAAACAAACCCAAAAAATGTTATGTCTCTTAGGCGCCCATTGACGGCAAGCGACAGAGCTCATAAACGTGTCAAGCTCAAACTGATATGTATTTATTCTTCATTTTCATTCAGAATTATTATTATTAGTAGTAGTTCTCCAAATTTGTTATTATTATTGTAACGCACCCGCGCGTGTGCAAAAGGACTACAAAGATGTATGACGTTAGCCAATATTTATGCGCTTTAAATGCAGACGGTACTGGTGGCTCAGTGGTAGGTGATTCGCCCGCCATGCGGGAGACCCGGGTTCGATTCTTAGCCAGTGCTCAAAATTCCGGTGCTATTCGCTAAAATACCACGATATAGCCATTACATTATCAAGTTATGCTTCAGTACTAAATGCATGTTTGCAATTGAGAATTTTTTTTTCTTAAGCTATGAAACACATTAGCACTCAACTCACAGTTGCTGTAATTTAATGATTATCATAAGCAAAAAGTGTAAAACAAAGGATTCACATTTATTACATTTTCACCCAGAGCGGGATTCGAACCAGGGTCTGGACGATTTTATAGGATATACGGATATTATACGAATATTATTTAAGCAACGCCACACCACGTGGAAAGCGGCAAAATTGCTTCAATTTCATTGGCTGTCACTGAGTGTCAGCTATTCACGACTGGCCCCCGCGGAACACAGAATCCCCGGGCTTTGACTGCGCTTTCTCCATTCGTTATTACAGGGGCGGACTGGGACCAAAAAGTGTCCCTGGACTTCCTGGGCCACAGCAGCCCACACCATAATACATTGGCTCATTAATGTAGAGATACATTTTAAACACCAGTTACTAGTATAAAAATATAACACAATACAGAAATCAATGCTATTTAAACATGTTATTTGAAGTATCACTGAACATATATTGGGTCAAAGAAACGAAAAAAAAAGAACATCAAGACAAACAACATATAAATCTATAAAGACAATATTTTAAAAGGAATGGCAATAAAACTGAACAGGTAAGCTGAAATAAAATCAGTAGCAGCATTAGCTCACGCTAGTAAACTAGTTACTTATTTTAATTATTAGGGTAGTCAATATTAACACGAAATAATGCTGAGAAACATTATTTCAATTAATATTGACCACCATCATAATAACTAGCACAAGTTAGTGCTGCTACTAATTTTATTCTGTTTGATTGCCATTCTTTTTACTTGGCTCTGGTAGATCAGGGGAGACGTGTTGGTCATCATCAGCATGTATTATGATGTGGGATGTGGTGCGCTGCTGGGTCCAGCCTCACTGTCGCTGACCTGTTATAGGCAGAATCTGTTCATTTGAAGCATTTCACAGCATTTACCTCTAAAGCTTTTTCTTATTTTCGCGTAACCTTTTCTTCTTCCTGCTTTTCATTCATGGAAATTATTATTAATTTGCTCAGAAAATTCGCTGCGTCGAGAAAGGATCAATATCTAAAAAGTTTAAGATGCCCACGTGTGTGGACAAAGAATACAAGAGTGTATAATCTTTAATAAAATTAGCCCAATACAATATTGTTTCCAATGCTGAAGCAAACATGATTTAGTTTTAGTCTATTCATTGAATACAAGGCAACAGCGCGCTCTACTGCCTATTTTCCACCACATCACGTACTTCCCTGATCTCCATCTCCGCGCTTTGCTTTTATAATGTGGAGCAAGCCCGAGATCATATTAACGTAGAATTCATCATTCAAAGTTATTCATATCAGTGTATAGTAAGTGTGATTTGAAAAGTGCTATAACTCCACCTGCCACAGATTCGGCCCAGTGGAACAATCTGACTACACGTGAAGTGCCATGAAAAAGTATTTGCCCCTTCCTATTTTTTTTCTTTGCATATTTGTCACACTTGTATAGGTGGAATTTCACCTAAACACTTTAGGTGAGAACGTATAGGTTAATATGTATAGGTGAGAACAGCTGATTCACACTTGGGGAGAGTGAATAATTTGCATTTGAATGTTGTCTGGCATTGTAAGCACATGCAGTGACACTAAAAGAACAATATGGAATAATAGGAATAGGAGGCACTAAGAGGAGGATTTTAATTTAGACTATAAAAAAATTAACCTGCGTCTATTTTTAGGCGTGCCAGCTGCCACTTTTTAGTCTTATAATGCCCACATGACATGCTGGTACAGAGCTGGACATAGCTCATCCATGCCAATGATCCCGGGTTTGCACCCTGCGCTATAAAATACGAATACGACGGCCATCCGCGGACAGCAGCTCCTGCCTCCATCCGCTCGCGCAGTCTCTGGGCCGCGTTCCATTTGCCCCGTTTGCATGCCGCACTTCCGCGTTGTGTGCGCGCGTCACATTCACATCGCATAGTAAAATCCACTGTAAACCAACAAACCCCGAAGGGTAGGCGGCCTAACTAGTGAGCGAGGAGCGATATTGATTTGGGCGCACGCCGTGACAGGCTGAAAAAAAAACTATTCAAAATGTAAAAAATCAAACAGAAAAAAATGTAACAGATGAGGACTTTGATTAATGTGCAAAAACTATATAATAAAACTATATAAGACTACATGCCTTTATAAGACTCAACTTTTATTTAAGCGCACTCACAATAACGAAAAAACGTGATTTTATAAATGTTTGAAAGCAAATAAGCTGCGCTGTTCTGTATTGTTTTTGGTGAACTTGAGCGCGTCAGAAAATGAACGCAAACGTTTTTTTAAATGGTCAGAGTCAGTCTGCTTGCTGTTTTCCCGACGGGTTCATAATCATTAGTCTACTTCTGCCGGTGCGCTCTGGAAAACTCCATGCATGCGGCTGAGCGCTGATTAAAACTATGAAGTAAATTAAAGAGGAGAATCACGATGCCGAATTAAAGTCCTGAGCCCAAACCTCATTTAAATTAAATTAACAAATACTATAAGTAAAAAAAACAAAACAATAGCCCACGTTTAGAAACCGTTTAGAAATTCTTTCCGACATGAGTTGGCCCGGTGTTATGCGCAGAGCGCCGGGAGATTTCCTGAAGCTCTGAAATCACTGGGGCATTTTTTCTAAATAGATGCTATTGTTAATAACTGATGGAGGTTTTGAGCTGTATATACACGCATTTTTGAGGGGTTTAAAACGAATTAGTCCGAGCAGACCTACATGAAAGGTGAGAAGTGAGTAACTGCGCGCGCTGTCGCGGTGTATATACTGTACAACACACGTTTATCCACCTACATAAAAACGCTGCCTTTAAAAAACGCTTTATAAAAACGCTGCATTTTGTAAAGTGAAAGTACTTTACAAAAGACAAACTGCTTTATTTCACTCATGAATTCACAATCACATCACCTTCCAGCTATTATTTCCAGCCGTGGTTAAATAATGTATGAAATAATTATTAAATGCTGGACACAAACAGCAAATATGATGATTATTATAAAATGCCCGAAGAAGCTCGTGGTCATAAAATAATATTTACTTAATTATATAATATATATAGTTCATTCATGTCTTCTGATGATGTCGACACATTTTTTACGTTTTAAATAAGATATGTTGGCATATTCACGAATCAGGACATTCGCATAGTTAAGACTATCAGATAGCCTACTATCAGGAAATTAAATTTATTTCAACACCATGTAAACCGAGACATTGCCATGTCTTTCACTGTTTTGTCCCTGTTAAGACATTACAAAAAATATATAAGAAACTTATTAAGAATTTTAAAGCACGAATTTGGGCATCTCATTTCATCATTATGAAAATAATATGAAGCACATATACACACATTTATCATGAAAGATCTGTTGTAAAGCAAAATAAAATTCATGTTTTCTTCAGCATTGGGAACAATATTGCTTTAGACTAAGTAATTATACACAATTCTTTGTTGTACAGTACTTGGTCCGGCGTTTAAATAAAGTCCTTCCATGCGCCATCTGGCGGATATTCAGTGAAGCACAACACATTTATTTAAATTCCCGAATGTTGCTTACGGCAAGGCGCGGCGCGGCGCGCGCTAAATTGAGGCATCCCGCGGGAAAACACGCACAGTCTTAATGACCACATCTGTAAACAATAGTGCAGCTTGCAGAACTAGAAGAACTTATAATAAAAATATATGAAACACAACCACAATTTATCAATCATTTTTTCAAAAAGATTAAGGAACCTCTCAGTCTTGGCCTCACTCTCTTTGTGGCGTCTTTGCTCCTTTTGGGACTCCGCAACTAAGAAGTCCACAATGTTGTCATGACACCACATTACTTACCTTATATTTCTTCTTTAAATTCTCCCATTTTTTTGATTCCATGTTGGCCCATCACTATTCCCTCCAACCCCAGGTCTTTTATTAATGTCCTGTTATATATAAACAGCAATAAAATGCATGCATCCAATAGAACAGAAAACAAGCACTGTAGCATGTAGCGATTACTCACTCCCAAAGTTTTTTTGCGCCGTATTTTGACGTTTAAAAAAAATTGCTCATTTTCACCACGAAAACGGATGAGCCTTCGGGTTTCCTCAGCCGTCCCTATACAGAATATAATATAAAAACAATGCGTTATCAAATGCTCGGCAAACTGCTGTACTACTAAACTTTCATATTGTTTGTAGCATGCAGTAAAGTGTATATGACATAAAAATACATTTTTTTTTATATCGCGCAATCAGTGCTATCCGCGTAACGTTTCTTTACAAAACATCACCATAAACACAAACACAAGACTAAAACTAATATACATATTATGAAAACTTGTCAGAAAAATCCTTATTAATGGCAAAAATTTACTTACATTTATGGGTCTGCTTGCTCGAGTGAGCGGCCATCTTGAAAATTTCGCTTAGCCCTTCATTCGAAGTGAGGTCCCGAAAAATGTTCGTTTGGAGGGCTATCTGGCCCTTTCCCTTACCCCTACCCCTCCAAACAAAAGAGAAATGAGACACCCCTACCCCTTCACGTGAACGCGCCAAACAGAGGGGTAGGGCTAAGTGCAGGGGTAAGGGGTAGAATTGGGATTGGGCTTTAATGTTCTTGGGTTTAGTCAAATTAATTTTATTAGATTTATTCAACTTATTTACTACATCTGCGTCCAACATAATTGAATACTGTTAACATAAATGGATAGCGTTGGTACAACAAATTTTTTTGTTGTAAATTAAGTTGAGCTAACTTAATAAAATTTTAATTTCAAGCCCTGGTCAACAGAATTCTTTAAAGGAAGGAAGTTAAAACAAACGATATAAAACGGAGATTTTTATTTTACACCAGCAGCAACTTAAAAATGAGGTCTCAATTTGAAAAGATGTACAAAACATAAGAGACGGTTGTTTAGAAAACTCAAGTCAGATGCAGACAGGACACTTTTAGTCACAAACTCCTGTGTTTTAAAATTCATGATACTTAATGAACAATATTTATACTTTGTTCCTCTCGCTTCACAACTCATGAGAACAGACCAAAACCAGAACCAAACTGCAGATTAAGCACGTGCATATAACCGTCGGTATTTTAAGTGTGATTAAAAATACAAGAAATAGCTTAAACCAAAATAACGTGACTAAACATCGCTAAACAGCAGGTGACATTTATGTTCAGTATTTCGTTTCTTTTCAGAAAGATGGAAATTAATTCCTGCTTACCTTTTCCACACGCCCGCCAAACGTTTGTCTTCCTAACAAACTGTGTTCTCTTCTCGCGATGTCTGCTCTGATATTTCCGGTTTTCATAGTGACAAGATCTCTTTGGTTTCAACATGATTTCAACATGATTGAATCTAATACATGTTAAGTTGTTAAATTTCATGCAAATACAACATAATTTATTCATGTTCATCTTGGAAACAAGAATTTATTATGTACAAAACACATATTACATTTTAGTACATGTAACAGGGAGCCAGGTTCATTTTTTTGAGTGTATGTGAAGAAATTTAAACACGCTAAGTTATTGCCCGGTAAGAAGTCCATAATCTTTCTTTTGGGTAAAGAAGCGATGTCACCACTGATGAGTTTCAAAGCTCTAATATCACTTGGCAGACTTCCAGAATGTCAAACTTTTTTGAAGTTCATGCTTTTATAGGGTTTTTTTCTATAAATGTTGGGATAGCTGGCATGGGGCCTGGGGGTTTATGCAGTCAACGGTATGTGGTCAGTTGGAGGGTGTAAGGAGTTTTGTGGATCAGTGTTGAAAGATCAGCAAAATTTTTATCCGCTTCTTTGTTTTTTTACCGCATCATCGAATAAATTAAGAAAAAGAAACCCATTCAAACAATTTAGTCAAACTCCTTGCACCATTTGCGAAACTTTTTCCAACCACACTGATCATAAGATACGGTCTTAGTAGCGCTGCTCCAGTGGATGTGACTAGGTCCTGATAACCTGAAAAGCAGTACGACGGCTGAATCCGCATTGAAAAAAAAAGCCAGCTGTACAGACCTTTGATACTGATCAATACTGAATATTGGCACACTCTAAACTTTTTATACATCTTGGCAGAGTAGTTGTAAAAGGTGCGCGCAAAGATATTCTTCTGAATATTTTCTCAATTTTACAAGAGGATAGAGCAAAGTATTTGAATAGGGTGTGTGTGAGTTTGTACCGAATCAGCGTGTGTGTGTGGGGGACATGCTTTTTGACTCAGGGTGTTTGTGGGTATTTTGACATCGGGGAACTTGGGGTTGGGGGGGGGGGGGGGACTGTTGTACTGACCATACCTTTGGGCAGCTAATTGTTATCATATGTATGTTGGGACGAGTGTGTGAGAGAGGGTGGGGCGAAGGATTAATTACTAACAATTGTCAACAGAGGACTTTTGTGGACAATGTATGTATGTGTGCTTTGGTCTGGGCCGGGGTGGGTGGAAGGGACGTGGATGTGTGTGTGTAACAGGGACATACGGAATCATTTAACATCATTACATACAGTATGTATATGTATCATTACATATCTTCAATCATACACCCTGTTTGGAAAATGGTAACATAATTATAATTAATGATGACTTATGGATTAAAATTAGTCTTTTGTAAACACACTGCTCTAGATTTGTCAGCAGTTTTATCAATTTCTTGTCAGCATGTTTCTTAATTACTTTCTAATTAATTACTCATAAGCATTTTTCACAAATTACGATGGCCTTTGACCTAGACATGTCAGCATATTTTTAATTGACCCTTGACTTTTTTGACCTTTGAGCAATCAACCAAAAATATCCTACTTTTGACAGAATATACTCTCTATATCTCTCTCTTACCCACTTATTCCTTCCTTTCTCTAATAAAAGGGGTTTGTAGATGCTGATTACACCTTTAGGCAGAATAATCAAACATACATACAGGAAAAAAACGTACTGAGTAGATACTGTATATGTACATATGTACATGTATGCCCTACTGGCACACTTTAAAGATGGTTTAAAATAGTGTCCATATGCATGGTGCCCCCCCCAACTCAGGGTGAAGCTGTAAAACTGTCTGCTTTGTTTACCGGATTGCCGATTTACACCCTTGGTTTTGGGGGTTATTCCGAGGCGCCTGGTCTTATGCATTGTGAAGTTTCCTGCAGCTTCGTTTCACAGACGATCCTTGATGATCGCGAATCAGATAAGATTGCAGCTTCGTTTTACAGACGCTCCTTGATGATCGTGGATCGGATAAGGTTATCGGGATGGCGACATGCACGCTAGGAGAGGGCTCTGGAATGTGATCAATTGACTGCTCTCTCTCTTTGAGAGCCCTGTTTATCGCTACAGGATTTAGAGAAGATCTGTAAAGAAGAGTGGACCAAAATCCCTCCTGAGAGGTGTGCACACCTAGTAACCAACTACAATAAATGTCTCAACACTGTGCTTGCCAACAAGAGTTTCTCCACCAAGTAACAAGTCACATTTTGCTTGGGCATCAAATATGCAATTTCCAGGAAAGGTATTGAAGATACTAACTTCAGCAAATCTTACATAATGTTGAGATGACTCATTCTTTTACACAGTTCGTAGCTTCGTTTTCATATATTTTATATCCTTATTTGTCCAAACCTACTATCTTACCATTAAAACCCATTAAGTCCATAAAATGTTTTATATAATGAAGCATAATAGCTTTGTCAGCAT
This sequence comes from Clarias gariepinus, assembly GCF_024256425.1. Lineage (NCBI taxonomy): Eukaryota > Metazoa > Chordata > Actinopteri > Siluriformes > Clariidae > Clarias > Clarias gariepinus. The sequence goes on from NC_071113.1 coordinate 789,972, forward strand.
TTATACTGGTCTCAATACTACATTAATGTAAATAACGTTCTCTGTTTTTTAGGATTGTTTATGTTGCTAGTTTTCTCACTGGTTACATTGTTGGCCTTGGCTTTTTACTATTTCTTCAAACGTAAGTATATAGTAGATTTTAAATATTTTGGGCATTTTTTAAAATTGTTTATGAAATGTGTTTTCATACTGATAGTACTTTACCATATGAAGATGAATATTTAATTAATCTCTATGCATTTGATTTCAGCAGGAAATTTTCTCAATGTTTCTAGACTTTTCATTAATTTAGGTTTATTTTTAAATCACATGCTTAAATCAATAAAATTTGGTTCAAGTAATTAACTTCTATTACTTATCTTTAAGGTAGACGTCCTAAATCTTCCAGTAGCCTAATGCCAGCTCAGCATGTCAGATTTCAGTTATGAAACTGTTGTTCTCTCATTTGCATTATCACTGTTAACATTTGTCAGTACTGTTTTCACACATAATCAGAAAGTTTTTACTGCAAGTTATTCAAGACAATGATTTCAAAGACAAATGAAGAAATATCATGAGCACTGCTTCTTTGAAATTTATCAGCTTAACCCAGCTTCTCAGTTTTCTAGTTTAGAAGGACCTCAGAAAACAATATTAGGCAAATCTAGGTTGTGTTGGGTGTAACACTTTACAAAGTAATGCATTATAGTACCTGGATTACTTTTTTGATGTAACATTTAAATAGTCAGTGAATTAGTTATTTTTTTTTAATGGAATCCGTTATTTAGACAATTTATGTAATCCGTGAGCCAGCCAGCAGTCATTTCCAATCCGTTAGTGTGTGTGTAAAAGTTGTCCTACAAGCCCCGTCCCTGATAACTCGCCCCCTCTGTTATTCCTGCTGTTATACTCTTATCTCACCTATTCGGTTTGACTATGCGAGGACAGACGCGCGAAAAGATGAAAACCTAATTACAACGCTAAAACTCGTTGCGAATCATGATGAACCGTACAGTACTTACGGCCACTGCGCAGGTGAGATAGGGGTATCAGTAGTTAACCTATTATGGGCCAAACTTCGTTGGGTGATGAGAATAATTATAAAGGTCTTGGCTAAAACAACATGCATGAGGAATCACAAAAGAATTTTCATTTTCCGTAGTGAAAAAAGTACTCTAACTAGTTACTTTTATCAAAAAGTAACGCTGTAATGTAACTGATTACTTTTTAAAGACAGTGATTTTGTAATGTAATTAGTTACTTTAAAAAGTAATGTCCCCTAACACTGGTTGTAACCTTTTCACCATTCCCCCTACCACAATTTCATACCAAATAAGTCAAAACCACAGAGGGTAAGAGATGAAATTAAACCCCACAGCCCATCATACAGGTTTATTTAACTATTCCTTTTATGTAATGGAACTCAGGAAACCCATGAGCTCTTATATAGACATGATTGATCTCCTGCCAAATGCATGTTTCTAAATTCTAGCTCTTTAACTAGCTTGCTACCATCAAAAGCAAAGAAACAAGCATGAAGGAAAGGTAAACTGATAATGTTAATATGTTAGTTACTGTACAAGACAAGCTCCTGCTAAATAAGTAAGTTTTTCAGTTATGCACTCAGTAAATGTGACCGTTACATGCTATTTGGGGAAGGACTAAATTATTAGATATAGCTTATGACACTGTGTCAATTCAGTTCAAAGTTATTTGTATAGCACTTTAACAATTGTAATTGCTGAAAAAGCAGCTTTACACAATCAAAAGAAATCGTGGAAGTTTGTATGAAATGTGTATAAATCAAAATTATTAGATAGTCTTAGATGAGCAAGCCGAGGCGACGGCGGCAAGGAAAAACTCCCTAAGATGGCAGTAGGAAGAAACCTTGGGGGGACAACAGGAAACCCACTCTCATTTGGGTGATGTTGGATAGCAGGGATTGATCTCCTGTTATAACTTCCAGCCTCCTAACATGCAGTATGACTCCATATGTGTTTAAGTTAATATGTCCAGTTTGTTATTGGAGGCATGGGTAGACTTTAAGAAACTCCAGTCCTCAACTATCAAGCAACTGCAGTCACGAGTCCTCAGAGAACAGCTGTCTGCATCAGCTGAGGCCAGAACTGTCTTTATGGTAAAATGGAACTGTCCCCAGTCACCACACGAATCCTAGACAGACCATATAGGGCATCCATGCGACGAGATCTCCAACCAGAAGCGGGACACCAGGACAAGTCAGACAGGTCCAGAGGGCAGAGGGGATCTGGATCATGTGTCTCTTCCTAAGAAGACTGAGGAAGGCCCAGCTTCCACCACCGATCCTTACCACCTTCTATAGAAGGACTATTGTGAGCATCCTGAGCGGCTGCATCACTGTTTAGTTTGCTAATTGTGCCATCTCGGACCGCAATACCCTACAGCGGATAGTGAGAACAGCAGGGAAGATCATCAGGGTCTCTCTTCCCTCTATTAAAGACATCACCACACGCATCCGCAAAGCCACAGGGGGGTTTTGCTTAGAATGATTGCCCAAGAGCCGCAGACCAAGAACAGGGGTTCTGTGAATGATAAAAGGGAGTGGGCACCTGTCGATGGCTTGGACTTTGAGGGGGGGGTTGGGGGGGGTTCTCTGGAGACTAATTCGTCTTTAAATGTCTCCGACAGACCCTCAAAGAACATGTCACTCAGTGCTCGATCGTTCCATCCACTTGAGAGCGCCAGTGCCCAGAGCTCTATGGCATAGTCGTAGGCTGAGCAGGAACCTTGGCGGGGTTCTAATAGCCTGCGTCCTGCCTCTCTTCCATGACATGAACAATCAAACACCCTCCTCATCTTTTTGGAAAAGTATTCAAAGTTTGACCAGCAAGGGTCGTGGGCTTTCCAGAGTGCCGTGCTCCACTTTCTGGCTTGTCCCGAGAGGAGTGTGATCACGTTTGCCACCTTGGATCGTTCGGAAGTGAAGGTGAAGGTTTGCAGCTTAAAAATAAATTAACACTGAGAGAGGAAGGAGCAGCAGGTGCCTGGATCTTCTTTATAGGTGGGGGGACGTAGTTCACGCCGCATGTGGGCATTTCTGCCTGGCACCGGCGCCTTGGTGCTGAGCAGCTCCTGCTGGTGTGGTGTCCTTGACTCTTCAGCGCTGATTTCAAGTGGTCAACATCTGCTGGATTCATAGTGCATGCTGGATTATTCTGTCACGGGCGTGTTAGGTATCTAAGCGCAGATAAAGATCGTAATGTCAAACACAAAAAAGAGTCAAACACGGGGGAATCAGTCAGCGTAGCTTCGGCGGGGCGGATGGAAAAGGACACATGACGGGCTAGGGAAAACATGAGCACATGGGGAGAAGTAACCGCATGGGAAAGAAAACAGACAGGCAGAGCGTGAGTCATGAGAGAGTTATACACTTTCACCTTAGCATTAAAGTGTTACTGCCACTAATGGTGGAAGACAAAATTTTCCATAGTGACATCAGTAGTTTTATACTTAGACAAAATGTAATAGGTGTCTTAAATTCTGATATTGGGTGTGCAGCAGATTTAATAACCTCAGTAAGACCAGTAAAGGCTGTGGTGTGTGAAGTGTGAAAAAATGATTGTGTTTTTTCTTTTTTTTTCTTTTTTGCAGGGATTAATTTTATATTAATAGTGGCGGTTATGGCTGGAATGGTGGTCATAGTGATGGCTTTGAATGCATCACTGTCAATTTTTATTCAATATAACTTACTGATAATTGTAAAAGGTAAGTAGCAGTCCTGTATAATTGCTGTTTATTGATAGCTTTACCACTGGAGGATCTTCAAATGGTTTCATGGAATTAATGTTTAATTAAAGCTAAACAAAATGTAGGTTATCATAAATTTAAAAAATAGGTTAAGTATCATCCAGTAGACAAGCACAACTCTGTGTTTTAAAATTACATTAAAAGTGGTAAAATAGATTAACTTAAAAATTTAGGTAATAACAGTCATAATTACACTTATGTAAAAATGTTTGTTTTTTGTATTTGCAGAACGTTACCCACTGACCTGTGTCACTGCATTCCTATACATTTTGACCATGATAACGCTGTTTGCAAGTCTAAATTTTATTTCAGGTATTTATTACTTTCATTCATCTTTTTATCATGCTTTTTGTATCAGTAACATCCTACATTCTCTGTCTCTCAGTAATCTAATTTTCAAAAAATGATTTCATCTTATTTGTCCCTTAATTTTAAAAAACAGAGCAAAACCAGGGGACAAAATGGCTAAAGACATAGCTTTGTTAGACTGACACAAGAACACAGACAGTTAATTTGGAAAGAGTGAAGAAACACTCTCACTCATTCTGTATAGCGCTTATCCTGTACAGGTTTGTGGAAGGCATGGAGCCTATCCCAGGGGACTCTGGACACGAGGCACCGATCACCCTAGAATGGGAATCATAGCAGGGTACACACAGTCACACACTTCAGGCAATTTGGAAATGCCAATTAGCCCACACTGCTTGCCTTTGGACTATAAAAAGAAACCAAAGTACTGGGAGGAAACACACCAAGCACGGGGAGAACATACTGTACAAACTCCACACTCACAGACAAGAGGTGGTAATCAATCCTTGACCTTGGAAGTGCGAGGTCACAGTGCTAACACTATGCGACCATGCCCCTGTAAGAGACTGAAAAGACTTAAGGGGAAAACTGAAAACAGGTGAAAATAAAATTGACACATTGGACAACGTGGGATGAGATAATACATGAACCAAAACAAAATGCTCATGACGCGGAACTAACATACTGGAAGAAAGAACACGCTCACCTTTTTTCATCACAAGCCTTCATACATTACTTCCCTCTCTCACATGTCTCAAGTCCCCAATTATGCCATTAACATTTAGAAGCCCACATTCTGCTTTATCTTCATCATTTAATCTAAGGGTTCAGTGCTCAACTTGTGAAAAACTGTGACCAAATACAAATATCTACTCTCCTGTTAGATTTAAAAAGAAGGGTGTCCGATTTGTTAGGTTTTAAAATTGTTAGGTTTTAAAATTATTCAAAAAAGAAAAATAGCTTGTTTTGTCTGCTGCATCTATCTGAACAATTGGGAGAGATGGACAAACATACATTTTCTTTACTACCCTCTTCAGACATGTGTATTATTAACATAAGTAAGACATAAGACATCATCATAATGCACCTTACCTTCTTTTAACATATTTTCACTTTGCTGAAAAAAACACATGACTTCTGTTTCAATTAATTTTAATATCATGAATTTCCAGCTTCCAGCTTTGTTGCAACAACTTGGGGGAAAAAATCTCAAATCTTATTTAATTACCCCACTTCCAGAAACCCTGAGACACAGCAACATAAGTATTAAATATTTTTTTCTTGAATAAGGAAAAAAACAGGTCTAACATTTACAAAACAAACTTTACAATAATAATAATAATAATACAGGCATCTGAGTGAAGAAAAGAAACATCCTAAATATACAGCAGCTGAGTATCATTTATATAGCATAAACTCGGGATCAATTATGCAATCACATTACAGTGGAACCTTGTATTGTGGGAATTATTTGTTCCAGAAGCATGCTTGTAATTTAAAATACTCATATTGTATATCAAAGTGAATTTGATCTATAAGAAATAATAGAAACTCTGATTTGTTCCACAGCCCAAAAATATTCATATAAAAATAATTAATACAAAATATAAAGTAAAAATATAACAAATTAAACTGAACTTTACCTTTGAAAAGAATCATGGCTGGTGTAAGACGGGAGAGGAAAATGGGGGGGGGGGGTGGTCTATAGTGTGAGACAACTTTCACTCACTCACTCACTCACTCACTCACTCACTCACTCACTCACTCACTCACTCACTCACTCACTCACTCACTCACTCACTCACTCACTCACTCACTCACTCACTCACTCACTCACTCACTCACTCACTCACTCACTCACTCACTCACTCACTCACTCACTCACTCACTCACTCACTCACTCACTCACTCACTCACTCACTCACTCACTCACTCACTCACTCACTCACTCACTCACTCACTCACTCACTCACTCACTCACTCACTCACTCACTCACTCACTCACTCACTCACTCACTCACTCACTCACTCACTCACTCACTCACTCACTCACTCACTCACTCACTCACTCACTCACTCACTCACTCACTCACTCACTCACTCACTCACTCACTCACTCACTCACTCACTCACTCACTCACTCACTCACTCACTCACTCACTCACTCACTCACTCACTCACTCACTCACTCACTCACTCACTCACTCACTCACTCACTCACTCACTCACTCACTCACTCACTCACTCACTCACTCACTCACTCACTCACTCACTCACTCACTCACTCACTCACTCACTCACTCACTCACTCACTCACTCACTCACTCACTCACTCACTCACTCACTCACTCACTCACTCACTCACTCACTCACTCACTCACTCACTCACTCACTCACTCACTCACTCACTCACTCACTCACTCACTCACTCACTCACTCACTCACTCACTCACTCACTCACTCACTCACTCACTCACTCACTCACTCACTCACTCACTCACTCACTCACTCACTCACTCACTCACTCACTCACTCACTCACTCACTCACTCACTCACTCACTCACTCACTCACTCACTCACTCACTCACTCACTCACTCACTCACTCACTCACTCACTCACTCACTCACTCACTCACTCACTCACTCACTCACTCACTCACTCACTCACACACACACACACACACACACACACACACACAAACCGAATCACTGCTGTCTGTCGGCAAACTGCAATCTTCTTCTTTTTGTGTTACTTTAACAAAAAACCTCTTTAATAACACTTGCTTTTGCCTTCTTTTGAGAATTTTGCAGAAATGTGACATTGCATTGTTAAACAGTTTTATCTCCCGCACTGCTACAACAGAATAAATTACTCGCAATCCAAGGTTACTGCAATTTTACTGTAATTGGGACTTAAAAAAGAATTACCATTACCACAGAGCTGTAGAAGCAGATAAATTATTACATATGATGTTGGAAATTTTTTACCATCACCCAGAACCATCATTCAGAAACAGGGGATAACAAAGGAAAAATTATAATGTGTTTGTGTGCTTATATTAAAGGATCATTTACATGCAGAGTAGGGTAATTTGTTCTTACCCATAATATAACTGTTATATTGAATATCAGTTACTAAAGTTACACCTGGATGTAACTAAGCGAACAGTTAAAAGTTATCCACTGGATAGTTACTGCAGTGATAAAAAACTTTAGCTGCAAAAACAAAGTTATTTAAACTGATGCAGCAAGGAGCTTCCAATTTCTTAAATAATCATGTCTGAAAACATATCCTGTGGGCATGGCTAAGATGCTGCTCTGTCAAGTTGTTGTCCTGCATCAAGCAAAGGAAACAACCAAGCAGCTGAAACTACTACAATTGGGTTAACTGTCCAACACATTCTTAAAACCTAAAAGGATAGTGGTGACCCATCATCTTTAAGAAAGCAATATGAACATTTATTATCAGAGATCACTTGAACACTTAGTAAAATCAAATCGTAAAAACAAAGAAACAAAAAAAAAAAACAGTTGAATTTAGTTACAGTATGTTTAATAGTAAAAGTAAGAGCATTTCCACATGCACAAGGGATTGGGACTTAACAGCTATGTAGCCTTTAGAATTTGGAATTTTTTTTTTCTTCTCTGATGGCACGGGATTATTACAAGATGATGATGCCAAGATTCATTAGGCTCAAATAATGTAAGGGGTTCAGGGAGCATGAGACATCATTTAACCATTTAAAAATGGATTGGCCACCACAGAGTCCAGACCTTAACCCCTTTCAAAACTTTTTTGATATGCTAGAGAAGTGTCCCTTCATCAATACAAGAGCTTAGAGAGAAATAAATGTGACACTGGATGTAAATAATTATAACAACAGTAAATAAACTTATTAAAATGATGCCACAACGAATGCATTCCGTATTAAAGCAAAAGGCGGTCTAATAAAATATAAGTGAGACCTTTTTCTGGCTGGCCAGTGGAATTTTAAATATTTACAAATTTAATCAACTAAATAAACCTGCATTATGGATTACAAAGATGGAAATAAATTTGTTTGTTCCATTAAAGTCTGTGGACTTTAACTTGTCTAATATAAATTTACTAATTTTGATTGAATTATCCCACAACCAGAATCTGACTCCAGAAACACTGAGACATGGCGATGTAAGTATATAAAAATTTGCTTTTGAAATAAAATTCTGACCCTAATATTTGCAAGACAAAGAAATCTTCTAAATAATACAGGAATCAGTTACCATCAAGAATCTTTAATTAAATCTCTATGTAATATTGTATGTTTTAATGTTCATGACTATATATTTAACATATACAAAAATCATTCTCAGATATATATCACATTTCCATATGGGTTAATAAAGGAAAGTTAACACTGTTTTTTCCAAATGTCCTTTCCTTTTATTATAGCTGTATCCTGTGTGGTTGTGTACATGGTTGGTACAGTGCTGGTTGTTTTTGTGAATGCTGCAGTGTTATTTGGAAAGATAATCCTAAAAGCAATGGGTAAGTTTGATGCTAATATAAAACTGCAACATTCATCACTGCAAAAATGTTAGTGTTTAACTGAAAGATAAAATACAGTTTTTCTAAGAAATTGTTAAAAACTGACATTTATTTGAGAGATCTTACTGATAGTCAAGTCATTCATTCATTAATGAAGTCATTAATTATCAGTTAGTTGTTTGACTTCTTTTTAAAACTTAATGATAACTAAAATCACTTAAACAACCCTGATCAAAAGTTTACATATCGTTGAATGTTTGCTCACATTATAAACACACAGGTTTAAATGGCTATTAAGGGACGTTTCCACACCTGTGACTCTTTGTAAGTGTAAATAGAGATTTTCAGCTCATGAGGGGACGAACTGACTTGGCGGGATATAGCACTATAGGAAAGATGAAAGAACTGCCAATGGACCTGCGTAATATGGTAGTTGAACTTTATAAAGCAGAAAAAGGATACAAACATATCTCAGCATTGACTGAAAATGGCAGTCAGTACTGTTGAAACTCTGATAAAGTAGTAAAGAATAAAAGATTCTGTTTATACTAAGCCACGGTCAAGTAGACCAAGAAAGATTTTACCCACTACTGCCAGAAGAATTTTTTGGGATGCAAAAAAACAAAAAACCCACAAACAACTTTGAGAGAAAGGCTGCTCTGGAAAACAGTGGTGGTGTTTAAAGTAGCACAATAAGGAGGTCCTTGAACACAATTTACCTGCATAGTCAAATTGCTAGGACTCATAGTTGCCAGTTCCACACCCATAAAATGAATCACATAGAACACAGCTTCATCTGAGCACCACTAGCACATAAGCAACTATTTATTCTCATAGAAAAGTTCATTATAGTAATTTCACTTACTGGAAAACACTCGAGAAATAAAGAAGAGATTGCAGTCAGCAACAGCAAAGAAGAGTTAATTGCAGAAACAAAACTTTTAAACTAAGTGTGTGTTTTTCAATAACAAATACAGTCTGGAAAAAAGACTGGGGAAGCCTGGCTTCCCTTGGCTTCCAGAAGAATATGCCACTAACAGGGAGGTAGTGGTACTGTTGAGATTTTGCAAGACGGGACACCTGTGGTCAATCCTAAAGAGGCGGGTGAACAAACAAAAACCCACAAATTCTGACAAACACTTTTAGCATTAATTATATAAGAATGGGCTGCCATCAGTCAGGGTGTGGCCCTTAAGTTGATTGACAGCATGCCAGAGCAAATTGCAGAGGTCTTGAAAAAGAAGGATCAACACTGCAAATATCAACTCTTTGCATAAACTTAATGGCTCTGGCTGTACACAATGCTACTTCCAGAAACCTTTTTTTTTTTAAAGTTGGGAGCAGATGGGTAAAAGGAGGTTTAAAAAAGAAAAAAAAAAAACATGTACAGGTTCATTTTTGGGGTTTTGACCTTAGTTCAAAATTTTTAATTATAAACTATAAATGTGAAATAGTCCATTTTAATGTGCATAAACTGAACTTTGAGTTGCTGAAATGTGAACTCACACACCAATGTCTCTGCAAACTTAAGTGAGTGTTAATGGCCCCAAAATAAAAGGATCAGCTTTTGCTAAGGATTATTTGTGTGGATTCAGCTATTATTATGATGGATATATATTGTGATATATAAAAATTTCTGTTACAATAAATAGCTTCATCTAAGCAGGCTTACTAAATAAAGATGATGTGTTTGTGTGATCACATATACAAATTCTGCCGGGTATGTACACATACAGTATAAGTGAAACTGTATATCTTTTTCTTGGATATTATTTTATTTTATTTTATAATTCTAAACAGGTTATACTGAATATACAGTGGATCTGCGGCTTATTCTCCTGCCAACTGAAAGTGTCTTTGCTGTGTACTGCCTTGGTTTATTGCTATATGATTCCTGTAAGTATAATCTACAAACACATATACAATCTGAGCTGGTCTGCTTGTTTTTTCACATCAGTACCAAAGGCTAAAAAACAAAATGTAAATGTCTTTGATTTGATCATTAATTTAAAATCCGGGAAGGAAAAGTGAAAAACAAGACACTTTAATGTGTCTTATGTGTCATTCTTATTTTTTAAATCACAAATAAAAAAGTAAACAAACAATATAACAAAAATGAAATGTCCATTGGTCAGCCAACAGGCCTATGACATTTACAGGTCCAATAATGGGTTTCAGGTACAGCTTTGTAAGACTATATTTTTATAGTGTTTCCCCAAATGTGTGCCACAGAGTCAATTCATAACTCTTAAGAGTTTTTATCTTTTCCCGAGTTAGTGGTGGGGGCCCATATGATGATGACTTTCCTTTCTGTATTTGGGAGGGAGTGAAGGAATCTGTGGGGAGCCACTCGAAAACTGTGAGTTGATCTCTGCCTTCAGCTGGTCATAATCTTTGACTTCTTCATCTGTGATGAAAATTGTGGCACTCTCGACCTCTCTAGTGAGTAGTGGGTACAGTGAGTACTTAAAGGACTGCAGAAAAGCCTCAATGTCCTTGTGAGAAGTAAGCACTGGTAACAGATGCTGGCATGGGTTGGTGCAGTACACATTGGTGGATCTATGGTGTTGTAGCAGCTGGACCAGTTCTGCTGTGGCAGATTGTAGGCCCTGGGTGTCGGAAACATATGTGGCAGTGTTGAGCCCCATACCTTCAGTTGCTGCCCATATCAACATAATCCTGTGTAAAAGCTTGCGGCAGGGTAGAACAGATCCCAGATACAGAGGGCAGAGAGAGTATTGAAAAAGTGCTCTTTTTTTATAAAAATAAATGGATGAGTGAATGAAAAATGAGAGGGGGGTCCATGGTGTCATGCTTGGGTTAATGCAGAAATGGGCTGGAGGAGTGTAGCAGCCGTCATGAATGACCTCTATTGTGTCAAGAAAACGTAGGTAAACCTTTTGGAAATTTCATTATTTTCTGCATTAATTTTTTGTAAAATGTGATCTGATCTACATCTAACTTAGTGTATAAGAATCTGGGGAATGACTTGAAGACTTCAGTCCACAAATGGTCCCCATCAAATTTTACTCAACTTGAGCAGTTCTGCAAAGAAGAGTGGGAACATATTGCATAAGTCTAGATGTGCAAAGTATAATGTGCCATTGAGAGGGTGAATAGCTTTACCTTATTTCTTTTACAAGTTGTTTTTAAGAGGAGTGTGATCCCTTTCCATGTCAGTGATTCTAAGATTCTGAGGGTCTATCCCACACCCTAAATGCCAATCCATCACAAGAAACATACTGACCCTGCGCTCTGACCCCAGTTTCCTAATTGGGATATGCGAATAAGACATTTCACTGTGCTGTAAAGTACATGTGACAAATAATTGAATATTCTATATATATCCCTATTCTATATATATCCCTATTCTATAATATCCCTATTTTGCTACATGCTCCTTCTGACACTACAGGGTTCCTTCTGAAACACCAATTAGCCTCATCTGCATGTCTCTGGACTGTTAGAGGAAACCGGAGTAAACCCACCAAGCACATGCAATCTCCATACACAAAGACCCAAGGTGGAAATCGAACCTGTACCCTGGAGGTGCTGGGCAACAGTGCTAATCACTAAGCCCCTATGTCACCCACACTGCTATTATTAAATCATATCTATCCTATACTGTGTTGAGCACTTAGTTAGACCACTGATTTTAATTCATAGGATGATTTATTAACGGCTCATCTAAAAGACTAAATTATACTTTTGTCCGGTCACATAGGTAAGAAGAGACAATTGTCGGTAAGTATACTATATTATTCTTTTGTATTATAAAATATATACCTAAATATTTAATATGATTTCTATAAAATGTTGTAGAATTGCAAAAGTACAATATAAAGTGTGGGTGAAAATGAGCTAGGCAATATTTAATGGCTATAGTATCACTGCAATCATGATGAAAACACTCCCTCCCTATTTTGCTCCCCATTCCACTAAGCCAAATGTGCTCCCAAATTTAGTCAGATGCAACTTCGTTGTGACCACTGGAGACCTCTGTACAGGATAACAGCCCTTTTTGGACACTGTATGAATTCTGATGTGGTCGTCAGCATTACTGTCAGGAGGAAAATTGGAGCATTTTAAAAAATTTCAGCTGCCCCCTCCCAACATTAACGACTTCTTAAATCATATGCGCTGTTATCAAGTCATTATTAATTTTATGCCCATGAGTAGGGCTGAGCGATATGGCTGAAAACTGTATCACAATATCAGTGTTTCATATCGGTCGATATCGATAATTATTAATATTTTTATGACCCATTTAAAATAAGAACCAGGAGAAAAATATATTACATTGTAATTTTTTTATTTTTTATTTAACCTTCCTCTGATCATAGTCCCCTCAGTTATTAAGACAGAAATGTCAATATCCATGGAAAACTCAAATAATTAAAATGTAAACATAAGTCTAAAGTCACAATGAACACTTAACACTAGAAGCACCGCGCCAGTGTCACCTACTAATAACGCGGTTCAGCGGTCATTTGACCGCCTATTGTTTTGAATGGGAAGCTGCTGCTGACACACAATGATCGCTAGATGGCGCTTTCACCAAGAGCAAATAGTTTAGCTCCAAGATCAACTTGCACTTGAACAATGCGCCATTCATTTCTGCGTTGATAATAAGCGGTATCTTTTTTTCATATTCAACTGAGAAAACCTACTACAGAGTCTCTAAGGGCACAAAGGAAAAGGGAAAAAAACAAGTCAGAGGGAAAAAACAAGTCATGTTCGGAATTATAACCCAAAGTTTTTGACTTTTTTCTGCCATTTTTTCTCCTCCTTTGTCCATCTAAGGGCTTCGTACTATAACAAAAAGGGAAGCTCTACTTAATTTTATATCGTATGGAGAAAATTTATTAGTTTGTTCATTCTATTGGAAGCTTCTGACCGTCTCGGATGTAGCAGGAGCAGCGATTTAGTTCTGAACTCGCTTCCGTGAAGTTATCGCTAAAACAATATTAAATTTGAATAAATCAGATCTACCACAGCAGATAATAAACTATGCTATGTCATAACTGAAGCAAACACCACGATTATGCCTCGTTTCGTTCAGTGTTGCTAGGCAACGGACCACGCGCCTAATCGGCGGGAACGTGGTTCACTTGGCCGCGGTGTATTATAAACCTGCGGGATGTTTCACTGTTTATGTTCATGTAATAAAGGGCGAGGGAAATGTGGAAATGATGTGTGGCCACTGAATGAGAACTAAATCAAAGATTTCGGTAACTACACTGAGTGTAACATCTGCATAGTGACACTAAACAGCTGAACAACTTCACTTTCCCGTTTACCTCTGAGAAAAAAAAGCTGTATTTTGTTTGTTTATATTTAGAATGTTTATAAAAGTACACGAAGTAGGCGCACACACACACACACACACACACACCTCCCCTGAGCTCTCGGTCAACATCTAATCACCGTTGGTATGAAAATGAGTCAAGACGTAGCCTAACGTGGTGTCGTCTCGGATTTCAGCGGTCACGGAGTGGAAAGACTTTGAAGCAGTTCAAGTGTTTTTTCAGTTACAACAAGCACATCGATGAGTCCACGTTGTTTCACTGGTTATGACATAGTGACACTGAACAGCTGAACAACTTCACTTTTCTGTTTACCTCTGAGAAAAAAAGCTGTATTTAGTTTGTTTATATTCAGAGTAACACCTTCCAACCACCTCTCATAGTCTATTGTTAGTTTTAATGATTTGGCTGAAACTAATCATCACTACATAAGTAACCCAACACCATTGATAATGAGTTTCAGCTGAAACTAATTCTATACATGCAACAGAAAATGTAGATGCAGATTCCAAATGTATAAAGATGCATGCTATATATATATATATATATATATATATATATATATATATATATATATATATATGTGTGTGTGTGTGTGTGTGTGTGTGTAATCGAGGCTGGCTCTATTCAGGGGCAAGAGGGGCAGCGCCCCCTCAACTAAATGTCTGCACATGTTAATATATTCCTAAAATTAATATATTACAAGTTGATAAACTGATCTGCGGTAGCAGAGAAATCCGCTGAAAAAGGGACACTACACAATACGGTATTAGATGTCCATCATGTCTCTGTCCCTCTGCTGTGCGTATTCATTCACAGGCTGCAGCGCGCGCGCGCGCACACACACACACCTCCCCTGAAGCAGTTGCAGCGTTTTTCAGTTACAACAAGCACAGCGATGAGTATAAGAATACAATAAGGTATCAGTTTGGTCTGTGTAGTTAGTGCCCTACAGAATAGAATAAATGAATAAATAACACATTCCAACCACCTCTCAAGAGAGTGTCATAGTTTTGCAAAAATACTTGCAAAACATCAGCATACATTGGAGGGAACTTCTGAGGTGGTGAGTGATTGATGGCACGGTCGTTCGGAGGGGGTTGTGATCACACCTACAGTTCTTTTGTTCTAAGCTGTCGGTCAAATATCTCTCCACTTGAAATGGAAGCACAAAATTGAGGGGCAACATGCAAGGGATTTCAGCATCTCGACGCACAGTAGAAGCTGTTTATAAAGAAGACATTATTTGTTTTTTTTATTTTGTAATCTTTCTCGTGTTTACCTTGTACTGTACAATGTATATTCATTTTATTAATGAATTGCTGTAAATAAACTACATATGCAGTTGATTTACCAGAAAAGACTTTTCAGTTTTTGTGTGCTAAACTAAACTTCAGGGTCAAGTAATAATTTTATTTGAAAAGTATATATATATAGGGAAAGATTAAGAAACACGCTGAAGCGGAATATATATATATATATATATAGCATGCATCTTTATACATTTGGAATCTGCATCTACATTTTCTGTTGCATGTATAGAATTAGTTTCAGCTGGAACTCATGATCAATGGTGTTGGGTTACTTATGTAGTGATGATTAGTTTCAGCCAAATCATTAAAACTAACAATAGACTATGAGAGGTGGTTGGAAGGTGTTACTCTGAATATAAACAAACAAAATACAGATTTTTTTCTCAGAGGTAAACAGAAAAGTG
The DNA here is from genome assembly GCF_024256425.1 of Clarias gariepinus. Classification (NCBI taxonomy): domain Eukaryota; kingdom Metazoa; phylum Chordata; class Actinopteri; order Siluriformes; family Clariidae; genus Clarias; species Clarias gariepinus. The sequence goes on from NC_071113.1 coordinate 805,598, forward strand.
AAGTTGTTCAGCTGTTTAGTGTCACTATGTCATGACCAGTGAAACAACGTGGACTCATCGATGTGCTTTTTGTAACTGAAAAAAACGCTGCAACTGTTTTAAAGTCTTTCCTCTCTGTGACCGCTAAAATCCGACACGACACCACGTTAGGCTACGTCTTGACTCATTTGCATATCGACGGTCATTAGATGTTGACCAAGGGCTCAGGGAAGGTGTGTGTGTGTGTGTGTTTGTGTCTGTCTGTGCGCGCGCGCCTACTTTGTGTACTTTTATAAACATTCTACATATAAACAAACAACATACAGCTTTTTTTTCTCTCTCAGAGGTAAACGGGAAAGTTGTGGAAAAGTGAAGTTGTTCAGCTGTTTAGTGTCACTATGCAGATGTTACTTCTTTGATTTAGTTCTCATTCAGTGGCCACACATCACTTCCATATTTTCCTCGCTTTTATTACATGAACATAAGCAGTGAAACACTCCGCAGGTTTATAATACACCGTGGCCAAGTGAACCACGTTCCCGCCGATTAGGTGCGTTGTCCGTTGCCTAGCAACACTGAACGAAACCAGGCATAATCGTGGTGTTTGCTTCGGTTATGACATAGCATAGTTTATTATCTGCTGTGGTAGATCTGATTTATTCAAATTTAATAATGAGGCTTTATATCCTCAGGAGGGGTCATTACATATGTAATATGTAAAACAATATTGTTTTAGAGATAATTTCACGGAAGCTTCTAACATAACGAACAAACTAATTAATTTTCTCAAAACCTTATAAAATTAAGTAAAGCGAAATCCCCTAAATGTCCTTATAAAATATCGCTGATTATCAACGCCAGAACGAATGGCGAATTGTCGATATTTTACGGAAGCATATATATATATATATATATATAAACTGCATATATGGAATGAAACCTGTGATAGGTACATATACGCACTGAATGACGCATAAATAGTATGCGCGATCCCTTGCGCCATCTGCTGAGAGAAATGAGAATCGCAGGTTGGAAAAGGCAGGAAACGTCATGCCGCCGCACAGCTGTCAGCGATTTCACGTAAATAAGAGCAAAATACCTTCATACTGGCTTTTACTGGTGCGATTTTAAAAATTTAAGCATACAGGGTGATTAAGCTCACAGATTTAGGAAAAGTCATGGAAGCAGGGTCCTGGAATTTGATCGAGTGTGAAGTATTATTTATTTTTTTACCCCCTTGCGGTCAAATGACCGCTGCTCGGCGCTTCTAGTGTTAAAAATTATCTCTTAACATTTACGGTGCAAAATGAAAGAAAATGTAAGAAATGCTTAATAAAGTGTAATAAAATAAGTGCATTTTCTGCTTTTAAAGAGGAATCCAGCAGGACAGCATGAGACAACGACATGGCGCAACCAAACGTGATACTGTTACATGATTGACGTTAGTGTATCACTCCCTAAGTTGCTAGGTTACCAGAGAGAGAGTGCCTTTGTTAATGCAAATGTCTCGGGCAACCGGAAGCGGACTAGAAGACTAGCAGTTAGCCCTTGTAGCGTGGATGGTAAATCCAAACGCGGAAATAGCGCGAACAGGCAGGATAGCCACGCGAGTCATTGTAAGAACTCTCTCACGCCGAGAGCAAGAGTTTACACAATTATACCCGCTGTTGCGGGAGAGAGGTTGAATTTACAGCAGCTGTTTACGGCTGGGTAGTCTAGTGCAGGCAATGCTTTGTGGGTAATGCAGTCCAATGTGCGTGAACGCGGAAATGTGAGATGAGCTGGAATATAGAGTCTGAACCTGTTTTCTTTTAGTAGTTTTTGGTTTGATTTAAGTACGGAATCCACCCGGAAGTTTGTAATATCGCCTGACAACGCAAAAAATAAAAAAATGGACATGCATCGACTCGTTTGTCTTTCTCATCACTGCATGGGCATGAATTAACGGGCTGTTGCACTGCCGAGAGAAACGACAAAATGAAGCAAAGAAGCTAACACCGCGTTCTAGCAACACAAACTCAATCAGAAATTGGACCCAAAATCACATAAGATCCGGTGAAGCGTCGGAAACGGCATGGGCAGACTCAATGACTGAGCGATGTGAAGCGCCATCTTGTCTTCTTTTATACTTCCTGAATCGCGACCATACTACTTCAGGGTCCTAGTGCCAGTCGCGGAGCGAGTGCGCATGACAGCAACCAAACTAGCTTCGCGACTTGTTTTCTACCGACAAAGAATAAAATTATCAAACGTTTTATCTAACAAATTTTTTATTGATATCGATCACGTGTCTATCACGATACATATCGTTATCATTTTATAAAATATTTGTGGTGTATGGGCATGTTATTCTACAAGTTCTGACGCGTACAGATGTTGCCATTAAAAACGCACGTCTCGAGAAAAGCCAGAGGGAAACACAGACATGAGAGCTTCCAGCGATGTAAAGCAACCAATCACCTCACCGTCAACAAACCTGAGTGATCAATGAGAGTGGGGAAGAACAGCATCTAAACATACCAGTTCACCTAATACTCTACGTCCATGAGTCCCCCAGATCTGCTCCCTTACCTAAGGCTAATCGATTTACAAAAATGCTTAGCTAAATAAATAGGTTTTTAGCCTGGACTTAAAAACTGAGACTGTGTCTGAGTCCTGAACACTATTTGGAAGACTATTCCATAACTTTGGGGCTTTGTAAGAAAAAGCTCTGCCCCCTGCTGTAGTTTTAATAATACGCGGTACTGACAAGCAGCCTGCATCCTTTGATCTAAGTAGGCGTGGCGTATTGTAAGACACTAGCAGTTCACTCAGATACTGTGGCGCGAGACCATTTAATGCTTTATACGTCAAGAGTAGTATTTTAAAATCGATGCGAAATTTCACAAGAAGCCAATGCAATGTGGATAAGATAGGGGTGATGTGCTCGTATCTTCTGGTTTGAGTGAGGACTCTCGCTGCTGCATTCTGGACTAATTTAAGCTTGTTTAAGCACCTTGTTAAACAACCAGACAGTAAGGCGTTACAATAATCCAACCTAGACGTGATAAAAGCATGAACTAGTTTTTCTGCATCATTTGGTGACAATATATTTCTTATCTTGGCAATATTTCTGAGGTGAAAGAATGCTATCCTGGTAATATCTACATGTGCTTCAAATGAAAGGCTGGAATCTATAATCACACTGAGGTCTTTTACTGTTGCACTTGATGGAACAGAAAGGCCATTTAAAATCACAGTGTGATCAGAAAGCTTACTTCTAGCTGCTTGTGGTCCTATGACTAGAACTTCTGTCTTATCAGGATTAAGCAGAAAGAAAATTAATTAACATCCAATTTCTTATGTCCTGCACACATTGCTCAACTTTAGTAAACTGGTTTTTCTCATCTGGTTTTGCTGAAACATATACTTGTGTGTCATCAGCATAACAATGAAAACTAATACCATATTTACGAATTATGTTGGAAAAAAGCAGTGGGCCTAAAACAGAACCCTGTGGAACACCAAACTCAACTTGAGAACATGAGGAATGGTCACCATCTAAATCTACTGATAACGATCAGTCAAAGAGGATCCGAGCCATAAGAGGGCCATTCCCTTAATTCCTACTACATTTTCTAATCTGTGAAGGGGAATACTATGATCAATAGTGTCAAAAGCTGCACTGAGGTCGAGTAACACAAGTATAGTGACACAGCCCTGATCAGAGGCCACTAGGAGGTCATTTATTACTTTAACAAGTGCTGTCTCTTTGCTGTGATGAGGCCTGACTGATACAGTTCATGTATGCTATTCCTATGTAGATATAAACATAGCTGCTGTGATACTACCTTTTCCAGAATTTTAGAGATAAACGGGAGGTTTGATATCGGCCTGTAATTAAAAAACTGACAGGGGTCAAGGTCAGGTTTCTTGATTAGTGGTTTAATAACTGCAAATTTAAGGGACTTAGGAACATACCCACTGCTGAGTGAACAGTTAATTACTTTCAACAGGGGTTCTGTTATTGCTGGAACTATCTGCTTGAGAAAATGTGTCGGTATAGGATCTAATTCACAGGTTGACGATTTTGAATAGGAGATGAGTAAAATTTGTTCTCTCGCTTCAAGGGGAGTAAAGTATTCTAGGTTCTGATGTGATGTGATTAATTTATCATCTGTATTACTTAAATTGTTTGGTTTCAAAGCCTGAATTTTTTTCCTTATATTTATGATTTTGTTATTGAAAAAGTTCATGAAATCCTCACTACTGCAGTTGTTGTTGTGGAGATTTCTGCAGTGGTCTTGTTTTTAGTTAATTTAGCTATGGTATTAAATAAAAATCTAGGATTATTTTTTATTATTTTCTATAAGAGTGGAGAGATACATTGATCTAGCATCACTAAGAGCTCTTCTATAGTTCAGGATGCTCTCCTTCCATGCTCTTTGGAAAACTAACAATTTAGTTTGACGCCATTTGCGTTCTAATTTCCGAGCGGTTTGTTTTAGTGTGTGTGTGTGGTCATTATACCAAGGAGCGAGTTTATTATCTCTAATCATTTTTCTTTTATCTGGAGATGCATTACCTAAGCTATAACGAAGTGTTGACTCTAGATATTCAGTCGCTTGTTTGAGTTCTGTGGAGTCAAATGGCGATCCAATCAAAGTTGGTAGTTCTGGGAGATTATCGATAAAGCTCTGTGTGGTATTTGACGTGAATGTAGGTTTAAGGCGGTAGCGCGGTGCTGTGAGTACATTATTACTATGAGACACTTTAATTAAGACAAGACAGTGATCTGAGATAACTTTAGACTGTGGAATTGTAATTATGTTTCTTATACTTAATCCGAAGTACCAGCTTTATGAGTGGGTCCTACTACACACTGATTTACTCCTACTGAGTCCAGTATGGACATAAATGCTGTTCTCAGAGGGTCTTCTGGATTCTCAAAATGAATATTAAAATTTCAATATGCAAATTCACAGAGAAACTCAGAGTACGGCCCTGGGGGTCTGTAAATGATAATTACCGGAATCGCCTGAGCTGACTTTGTTACTATAGAGAATTTCAAATGCATTCAATTTAAATCTGTGTTTTTGTACGATAGCCAGATTATCGTTGTTAATAATTGCGACGCCTCCTCCTCTACCAGTTAGCCGAGGCTGGTGTATGTAGCTGTATCCAGGAGGACTAGCTTCATTTAGAGCTACATACTCGTTCTCTTTAATCCAGGTTTCAGTTAAGCATAATATATCAAACCCCTGGTCTGCGAGAGATCTGATATTTAACAGTCCTAGCTTCAGATCAGAGGTGCCGGCTGCGCATTTAGTATGATCCGAGGTTGTAATATCTATGTTAATTAAATTATTAAAACAGACTTTCTGAGTCTTTCTAAATTTTTGTTTAGCTCGGGGAACAGACACTGGTTTAATATAGTGAACCCTGAGTGACGACTCTATGCAGCTATTAGACGGTTGGTTTAGCCTGTCTGTCTGCTCCCTGGCCTGGGCTCTGGATTGTCACCGATTAACTAGGCCTCTTCTGAGACTATGAGCTATACTACAAGAAATGAGAGCAGCACCTTCCCGAGTGGAATGGACACCGTCCCGCCCTAAGCCTACGTTGTTTCCGGAGCACCACCTGGACATCCAGCGGTTCAGCGACCATAACCTGCTGTAAGTTATGTCACCACGTCTCATTGGGATGGGACCAGAGCATACTACTCCATTGGACATTACCTTCGCTAATTTAAACACCTCTATAAAGTTATTCTTACTAACCTCTGACTGACGAAGGCGTATATCATTAGCTCCAGCATGTACTACTATCTTGGAGAACCTGTGCTGTCCTAGAGCCCTAAGATTACCTGCTATGTCCGGTGCTCTGGCTCCCGGGATACACCTAACCACTGCCGCTGGCGCCCCTAAAGGTCTAGCTAATTTCACGTGTCTCATTATAGAGTCTCCTATAACCAGAGCTCTTTCAGGTTTCTCAGCGGGTGCATCACTGAGGAGAGCAAACCTGTTGGACACGTGAAGCGCAGAAGAGGTGTGCTCCGGTGGGCTAGCGTTAGCGTTAGCTTTGGCTGAACGAGTATGCCGCCGAGTCGTCACCCACTCGCCCCGCTGTGAGGGCTCTAATGCCGGAGTCGGGGGCTGGTTATCTCCGCCTGCAGCACCCAGACTGCCCGCTACAGGAATAACACTGCTCTTACACTCTCTAACCCTCTCTAAAGTCTGGTTGCGCTTCTCTAATGCTGATATCTTCTCCGTCAGAGTGCTCACTAACACACACCTATCACAAATAAAATTACCACTAACGACGGAGGAAGAATGTCTAAACATCCTTCACTCCACACACTGAATGAGCTGAATATTAGACATGATATCGTACCTGAGTCGGAGTTTAGTTGTTTGGTGAATGGATTCCGCTTGTTGTTCTTAGATGATACGCGCGTTCTCCGAAAAACGCAAAAAACTGAAAAAGGCAAAAATCCAGTTGTATTAAAGCGTAAAAATTAGTTAATGTTGTTATTTACTGATTAGTTATGTTGTTAATTTGTTGTTATAAACTCACTATGAATTTCAAAGCACGAATTTGGGCATCATTATAAAAATAATATGAAGCACATATACACTCACTCATCATGAAAGATCTATTGTAAAACAAAATAAAATTCATGTATGCTTCAGCAGTGTTTAGCCGCGTCGTTACATACATATCCACAAATCCTTTTTATAAATTATGTGTCACGATGCGGAGCGGAACCAGGTGAATCCAGGCGCAGATGAGTGACAGCAATGTGAAAACAAGAGTGCGGTCGGAATGCGGAAGCTGAGGTCAATACCGGGAGATAAATCAGCGCAGCGTTTAAGCCAAATCATTAAACAAGAGCAGTAGTCAGAAGGGGAGGCGTTTAATTGGTAACCGGGAAATCAATCAGAGAAGTGACAATCCAAAAAACGAGAAACAAAAGCCTTGGTCAAAGCAAGGAAGCGCGAGGTCAAAGCCGGGAGATCAAAGAGCGAGGCAAACAAAACCGTGACGAGAAACCGAAAGCAAAAACGAGAAACAAAGCGGACTTGGCAACGTGAAAGCAGATAAAATAAACGCGAAAGAATCGAGGCAAAAATACACAAGATAATCCAGCGATTTAAGCAGCGCGTGCTTAAATGCTGGAGTGATCAGACAGGGATTAGAGACAGGTGTGCAGACGGGGCGGAAACGGGGGCGTGGGAAAGGATACAGACAGACTAGGGTAAACATGAGCACATGGAGAAAGTGACAGTGTGGGGAAAAAAGAGAGCACAAGGCAGACCGGGCATAAATCACGACAATTATGTATTTGTTTATTCATGTCTTCTGATGATGGCAACACATCTTTACATTTTAAATAAAATATGTTGGCATATTCGCGAATTAGGACATTCATATAGTCAACACTATCAGATAGCCTACTATTAGGAAATTAAACTAATTTTAATATCATTTAAACATATCATTGCCATGTCTTTCACTGTTTTGTCCCTTTTAAGACATTTAAAAAACTATACAGTCTAAGAAACTTACTATTCATTTTAAAGCACGAATTTGGGCATCTCATTTCATCCTTATGAAATTAATTTTAAGCACATATACACACATACATCATGAAAGATCTACTGTAAACCAAAAAAAATCATGTTTGCTTCAACATTGGAAACAATATTGTTTTAGGCTAACTAATTACAGTATACACAATTCATCGTTATACTTGGTCCGGCTTTTAGATAAAGTCCTTCCATGCGCCATCTGGCGGATATTCAGTAAAGCACAAAACATTTATTTAAATTCCCGAATGTTGCTCGTGGCAAGTTGGGACAGGCAGCGCGCTTAATTGCGGCATCTTGCGGGAAAACGCGCAGTCTTAATGGCGACATCTGTATCTTTCTTATTGAACTGGTTTACTCACGACTCGGACGTCCATGAATTCTTTTGTCTCTTCATTTATTTTTTAACGTCAAACGTTCAACACTTCTTACAGTTTTCTTGCATAAATCCACTATGGTTACAACACCTTATTTGCTGTATCTTATTACGTTTTTTTTTATTACGGTCAAAGGCTTGTGTTCTCCACAACTTCCGTATCCTAACAACTTCTACCGTGCGTAATAGACATGAAACTACACAATTATGGAATGACGTCACATGACAACTTACGATTAACATAAATGAATGCTTAACTAATAAACTTGAAATAAAAACAACAACAGAATTGTAAAAAAATTAACATGGCTCTTACATTTCCAGCCCCTAATTGACAGGCAGGGAGACTGACAATAAAAAATTTTTTTAACGATACAGCCATGCAGTTTTACCATTCACATTAATCATCACTTTAAACCTTCTAAATGTATACTATTTGTCTTAGAGTGTTCATATCTTTGCGTACCAAAGAAAAAGTCATAACTAGTTATGAAACAATTAACAGTCCATTTCACATATGAGGCACAACTTGTCAATAGGTTTTTCCAGCGTATTGGTCTTTGTTTTAATCAGCACACGTCTCACAAGTCCTTTTTTATCAGAGAACACTTCCGTGATTCGTCCGACGACCCATGAATTTCTTGCAGAAGACTCATCAATTATTAGAACTACATTTCCAATCGAATGTTTTTTTCTCACTTGAATCCATTTTTGATGCTCCTAAAGCAAGGGCAAATATTCACGCACCCATCGCTTCCAGAATAAGTCAGCAAAGTACTGAATTTGCTTCCACTTGCGACGTGCATAAATGTTCTCTTTTTTGAAAAGTCCAGGAGGCAGGTTTGACTGTCTTTTCATTAACAGCAGGTGGTTAGGTGTCAGGGATTCCAGATCTGTGGGATCATCCGTAACAGTGGTAAGAAGTCGGTCATTCATTATTGCTTCCATCTCACACAGGAATGTATGCAAGCTCTCATCATTTAGTGTTTATTTTTTTAGTACAGATCTCAGGATCTTTCTGACTGATCTTATTTGCCTTTCCCATATTCAACCAAAATGGGACCCAAAGGGTGAGATGAATATCCATTGTATCCCCTTTTGCATGAGAACCCCTTAAATTTTTGACTGATTCCACTGTTGGATAGCTTTACGCAATTCAATCTCAGCACCTATAAAGTTTGTTCCATTGTCACTTCTCATGACTGACACCTGGCGGCCTCTTCTGCACACAAAGCGTCGAATGGCATTCAAACAGGAGTCTGTATGCAGTGACTGCGCAACTTCAATATGCACAGCTCTTGTTGTCAGACAAGTAAACCTCGTCTGACATCGAAGGGTCCGAAATAGTCAACTCCTACGTTAGTGAAGGGTGGGTGATCTGGTGTTATTCTGTCACATGGCAGTTCTGTCCGACCTTTTCATGAATGTCTTTTAAGATTAAAGTTGTGATATGTGAATCTTTAGGTATTTGACTGGATGTTTTACATGCTCAGACATTGCAGACCTACCAAGACGTCCTCCAACTCTCAGCACTCCATCCTGCAGTACTGGATCTAGTTTGGAGAAGCAACTGTTCCTTTTTACAGATGCATCACCCTTTTGCAACATGGAAATTTCTGGCCTTAAATGAACTTGATGACTTCATTTTCTGCTCTTGTTAAGTCCTGAATTGTCAGAGAGAGTGGTTTTCTGTAATTGGGTCATCTACACGTCTTTTAACCTTTTTTGTTCTCTGTTTAAGCATGTCCTTGATATGAAGAATCCAGGCAACGGATCTTTTCAACTTGTACCAGTCAAAGTGATAATTAATCAGTTTGCTCACAGCCTCTGTGCTCTCTGTAGTACTCGCGAGATTCTCTGAAGCTGAATGTTTAATCTCGTTATCGTCCTCCTTTATCGACAGGTCATGAATGTTCTCAGGCCATCTACACTCTGGTTCTTTGAGAAAAGAGGGACCATGGATCCAATTGACATTTCTCCTGAATTTCTCACAGGATACTCCCTTGGATGCAGAATCAGCTGGATTTTTTAAAGTATTGACATACCTCCACTGCTGTGGCTTGGTTGACTCTCTTATAATGGCAATTCTGTTGGCAACGAAGGTTTTAAAATGATATTTTTCGTTGTCAATATATCTCAAAACAGTTGTACTGCCAGTCCAAAATATAGACTCCAGCAACTCCATTTCCAGTTGGCCTTTCAACATTTTGTCAGTGTTCACAGCAACTGCCGCAGTCAATTCCATTCGCGGAATAGTGGTTTGTTTCAGAGGTGCTACACGAGAGTTCCCCATCATAAAGGCACAATGTGTGAGTCCATCAGCATTTATCAGCTTGAGGTATAAGACAATTCCATATTCCATCTCACTTGCGTCTGAAAAGTGATGAAGTCGGGCTGTAGTTGTAACTTCAAAGTCAACTGGTTTTATGCATCTTGCCACACTGAACTCAGACAATTGATGCAACTCTTGTAGCCAGGCCTTCCATCTTTTGCAAACTGTTCAGGAATGTCGTCATCCCATGTGAGTTTTTCTTTGCACAGCTGCTGCATTAAGATCTTAGCTGGCAGTATGACAGGTGCAAGGAAACCCAAGGGATCGTTAATTGACAAGATTCCTCTTCTGGTCGCAGGCTGCTCTTTTAAACTAATCTTAAACTTGAACGTGTCTAAATTGATGCACCACAACACCCCTAGAGCTCTCTTGACAGGAAGTGCATCTTTACTCAAATCTAAGTCTCTCATGTCTTTGATTTTTTCACTCTCGGGAATAGAAGTCAGTAGGGCACAACTATTACTTGCCAACTTGGTGAGGTGGAACCCTCAACTTGCACAAAGGTTGGTGAGATTGTTATATAACGCAACTTCTTGATCATGGCTCAAAACAGACTTCAAACAGTTGTCTACATAAAAGTTTCTAAGTACTGTGTTGACTGCCTTAGCAGATGCATTGCTGCGGTTTTCTTCTGCTGTTTTTCTAAGGGCGAAGTTAGCAACACTTGGAGACGATTTTGCACCAAACAGATGAACGACCATCTTGTACTCGATCAAATCTTGATTTACATCTCCGTTCGGCCACCATAGGAAGCGCAGCAAATCTGTGTCTTTTTCCGGGACTCTCACCTAATAATACATGGCTTCCACATCTGCCATCATGGCAAATTCCTCTTGTCTAAAGCGTGTAAGCACTCATGAGTGAATTCGTCATGTCTGGTCCCTGTAGGAGCTCGCTATTCAATGATACTCCCTGGTAGCTGACAGCACAGTCAAAGACCACCCTTAGCTTTTTCTTTTGAGGATGATAAACACCATGGTGTGGTATATACCACACTAGACCATCTTGTCATACTTTTAGTATGTGCATGCGCGAGCGTGCAGCAGCTTGGTGCGGTTGCTCTCGGAATTTTCATGTGTTTTTACTTTTTATTATACTTTCCTTCCATTATTTACTTATACCTTTATTTTGTATTTAACAAGTTAGGTCGCCCTTTCAAACCATGCGTTTTGAAAATGTTCTTGTTCTGAGTTACGCAATATTAATTACGTTTTCGGCGTTCCGGGTGATCAGCGTGCAACAGCAAGAAGCCGGCTCCTTTGTTAACAGCTGATCGCACTGAAGCCGGCCGGCATTAGAGACCCGATTCTGTATAGGACTCTAAACATTCCGGATGAGATACGGAGAAGGACAACAAGAGGATGCAAAGGTAGAAGTAAGCGGCACAGAGGAGCAAAAGAGGAAGAGAAATGCGCGGCGCATAAGGAAAGAATGAGAAAGTACAAGCCGTATGTCCCGTCTCTCATCATGGGCAACGTGAGATCTCTGGACAATAAGATGGACGAGTTGACAACTTTGTTAAGGACTGAAAACATTTTCCGCGAGTGCAGTCTGATGTGTTTTACTGAGACTTGGTTACACAGTGATGTGCCTAACTCTAATATTACACTGGACGGCTTCAAGCGCGATACGGAGCGACAGGACAAGGAGAGAGCGGTAAGAGGAAAGGAAGGGGGCTGGCTGTTTACATCAACAACGTGTGGTGTAACCCCGGTCTCGTGACTGTGAAGGAGCATGTTTGTAGTCCAGATATTAAACTGTGGGCTGTTGGACTTTGCCCATATTATTTACCAAGAGAATTCTTCCATGTGATAATAACAGCTGTGTACATTCCTCCATCCGCAAATGCCACTGCCGCTTCAAGCGCGATACGGAGCAACAGGACAAGGAGAGCGAGCTGTAAGAGGAAAGGAAGGGGGCTGGCTGTTTACATCAACAACGTGTGGTGTAACCCCGGTCATGTGACTGTTAAGGAGTGCGTTTGAAGTCCATATATTGAACTGTGGGCTCTTGGACTTTGCCCATATTATTTATCAAGAAAATTCTTCCATGTGATAATAACGGCTGTGTACATTCCTCCATCCGCAAATGCCACTGCCGCGTGTGACGTCATTCATTCTGTAACTGCCAAACTCCAGACTCGACACCCTGATGCCTTTCTCCTGATCTCCGGTGATTTCAACCACACATCGCTGGTCAAGACTATTCCCACTTTCACTCAATATGTGGATTGCCACACTAGGGGGAAGAGGACACTAGACCTGCTGTATGCTAATGTTAAAGGTGCTTACGGTGCTGCAGCACTTCCCCCCCCCTGGGGAGGTCGGATCACAACCTGGTCCACCTCATGCCAACATACAAACCCCTTGTTCAGAGACAACCTGCCATAGTGATGAGTGTAAGAAGGTGGTCAGACGGAGCCACTGCTACATTACAGGATTGTTTCGAGGCTACGGACTGGGGGGTTCTCAGTGCATCATATGGCGAGGACATTGATGGAGTGACAGACTGCATCGCAGAGTACATTAACTTCTGTGTTGACACATGTGTACCGATGAGAGATATTCGCTGTTTCCCCAACAACAAACCCTGGGTCACCAAGGACATTAAAGCGTGTTTAAATGCAAAAAAATTGCTTTTAGGTCTGGTGATAAGGAAGCAGTGAAGAAGGCTCAAAAAATGCTAACTGGCAAAATCAAGGAGGGGAAAGAGTCATACAGGAGAAAACTGGAACAAAGGCTGAAACAGAACAACACAAGAGAGGTGTGGAGGGGCATGAGAAGCATCACTGGCTATAAGACAAGCGGCCAGGCTATTGATAACACTTTCTTTAATAGATTTGATGTCCCTATGTCTCACACTTCTCCCAGCTTCAGCCCCAATCCACACTTTCCTGCTCCTATGTCCTCTTCTACACAGAGATCAGTCTCAGTAATCAATATCTCAGTGGATCAGGTAAAACATGGCCTCAGGAAGATCAGCCCTACAAAAGCTGTAGGTCCGGATAAGATCAATCCAAGAGTCCTGAAATCTTGTGCTCCCCAACTATGTGGTGTCCTCCAGTACCTCTTTAGCCTGAGCCTGTCTCTGCAAAAAGTCCCTGCACTGTGGAAAACATCATGCATTGTGCCGGTACCCAAAACACCACGTCCTTGTGCCCGGAATGACTTCAGGCCTGTTGCTTTGACATCGCACATTATGAAGGTGTTCGAGAGACTGATCCTGGATACACTTCGTCTCCTGGTGAAGTCCTCTCTGGACCCTCTTCAATTTGCCTATCAGCCGTTTATGGGAGTCGATGACGCCATAATACACCTGCTACATTGTACCTACTCTCACCTTGACAAGCCTAGGACAACCATAAGGATGATCTTTGACTTCTTCAGTGCCTTCAACACCATCCAACTGGGAGAACTGGGGGAGAAACTAATGAACATAAACATTGACACCCGCTTGGTTTCGTGGATCATGGACTATCTGACCTGCCGTCCCCAGTATGTCCGACTACAGAACTGTGTTTCCGAGACTTTGATCTGCAGCACTGGAGCTCCCCAGGAGACTGTACTGTCTCTGTTTCTTTTCACCCTATATACATCTGACTTTAGATATAACTCAGAGTCATGCCACCTGCAGAAGTTCTCTGACGACTCTGTGGTTGTTGGGTGTATAAAGGAGGGTGACACCTCGGAGTACCAGTCTGTGGTGGATGACTTCGTTTCCTGGTGGGAGCATAACCACCTACAACTGAACATCAGGAAAACAAAGGAGATGGTTGTAGACTTTAGAAGAAGCAAGACCCCTGTGACTCCTATATCTAAAAAGGGGGAGATAGTGAACATGGTCTCTGAATACAAATATCTCGGAGTCCATCTGGACAACAAACTTGACTGGTCACTCAACACAACGGCACTCTACAAGAAAGGACAGAGTCTGTTGTACTTTCTTCGAAGGCTCAGGTCTTTTAGTGTCTGTAACACCATTCTGCGGATGTTCTATGAAACCGTTGAGGCGAGTGTCATTTTTTTACGCTGTGGTCTGTTGGGGTGGTAACATTAAGGTGTCTGATAAGAATAAACTGGACAAGTCAATTAAAAAGGCCGGATCTTTGCTAGGCATGGAGCTTGACTCTGTGGATGTAGTAGCGAAGAGGAGGATTCTATTCAAAGTACAATCCATTTGAACAATCCTTTTCACCCACTATACAGTGTCTTCGCTGAACAGAGGAGCAGTTTCAGCCAGAGACTGATTACTATCAAGTGTTCCACAGAGCGCCACAGGAGATCTTTTCTCCCAACGGCCATAAAAATTTACAACTCTTCTCTGTAACTCATACACACATGTATGTGGATTTTTCACTAACTGTTACACAACAGGACATCACTTACCATATTAATAATATGATTACTGCAATACTACTTTCCAATAAAATATGTAATACAAGATTACATATAATAATACAATATTACATAAACAATACTAGATTACTGTGCAATACTTACAAGTGGCCTTGAGTCATATTCTGATGGTACTTACTGTTTTAGGAACTTTTTAAAAAAAAGATTATTATTATTTATTTATTATCTTTATTCTTTATTACCTTTCTTAGTTAACAACTGTGAGCATCTGTAACCGAGCATAAGCAATTTCCCTCTGGGATTAATAAAGTTATTTGAATCTTGAATCTTGAATATTGTCGACTCAAGTGAGGTGTAGGGACCTTGAATGCATTACCTTTTTCAAACATGTCGTTCATGAAGTTTGTATACTCCTCGTGAAAAGATCGAAGGGATTCAGTGTGTGCTGCATGGCTGCACTTCGTTTGTTGGGCATTTGAATAGCTGCTTTCTTAAATGGAAGTAATTATCAGTAAACTGCAGAGAGTTAGACACTGAGTCTAAAAACTGATAATCCTCTTGTGACAACTCGGCCATATCATCACAATTCCGTTCAGGAAAGTTATGGTTGTACTGTTGTATCAGCATTTGTTCCACACTTTCGATGGAAATTCTGTTGGCTGTAACACTCGCCTGCTCGTTGTCATACATGCTTTCCTCCACCGATTCTCGAAGAGGTCCATTTAGAGTCCATCCAAGAGCAGTCTTTACTGCATATGGCCCTTTGTGCCTGCTGTTAATTACTTGCCATGATTCTAAAAGCTTATACTCTTTGTTGCCTATGAGAAGTTCAACTCCAGCCTCAATCTAAAGCAATTTCACTTCACTGAGGTATGGCCACTTATCAATGTCATGCTGTTGTGGAATGTTTTCCACTGAGACTGGGATGCTCTTTTGTGTAAACACTTTGGACAGTTCAACAAAGGTGTTTTTTTCCAGACCACTAACCTTCAAGTCAGTGAGCACATAGCTTTCTACTTGTTTCTTCGAGTTCATGGTGCTTAACATCATGTCAACTTTTCTGCCCTGAACATTTAACCGCCTTGCTAATGACTCCGTGCAGCCTTTAATTGTGCTTTCTCCATTTCTAATTGTGTCTTCATTTGTGCTTCCTCCATTTCTAACACCTGCCGTTCTTCTAAGATTGCTGCTTCAGCCAACAAAGCTGCTCTGTTAGCTTCTTCTTTAAGGCGAGCTGAGGATGCTGCAGATGTTGAGGACCTTTTGGATACTGCCGTAGCTACACTACCAGGCTTATTAGAAGTGAGTGTCTTGGACGCCACCATTGACACGCTGTCCATTGGTGAAACTTCATCGTTGAATGTTTGAGACATCTTAAAGCGGCTCTTAGTGTCTGCAATCCACAACTCTACTTTTGCCATGAATTCTGTGCAGCACAGCAATTTGGGCTCATACAAGAAGTCCTGATCTGGTTCGTGTTCTTCTTCCTTTAAGCACAACAGCCCATCCGTGTTACTTTCAATAAAGTCTTCTAGCAGCCCTTTGTACTTACAATACTTAGTTTCAACATCATTCACATTGCAAGCATTGTCCATAAGCAACTCTATTTCGTTGGATTTTGCAGTAAATTGACTCAACTTTCCTTTTCTGGCGTTCATAATTTTGTGAAGCTTCTCTTCCAAACCTTTGTCGATAAGCGCCCTCACACGCTCAGACTTGGTAAAGGCAGCGATGTCATCGTCGTCTGCCATAGCGAATTTCAAGGCAGGCAAATCCTCTTACGGTTTCAATTACTTATTAACTGTCATGCACACTCGGAACGCGACCGGCACTAGGACCCGGAAGTGAAGCGGTCGTGAACCAGGAAGTATAAAAGGAGTAAACAAACCATAGCATCTTGCTCAGTCATTGAGTTTGGCCCATGTCTCGTCGGAATCGTTCGTCGAATCGTGAGTACTCACTTTATTGGTCTTGCTTTCTGATTGAGTGTGCATTTATAGGACGCGGGTTAGATTGTGTCTTTCCCTTGCTCCCCATTCGTGAGAGTCCTTAGATTAAAGAGCGTGATTATCCTGCCTACTCGTGTTCTTCCGCGTTTGGGTTTACCATTCACGCTACAAAGGGCTAACCGCTAAAGCTAAGTCTTTTGGTCACCTCAGGTTAGTTCTTGACATCAACAGTTACTGCGTGTTCTTCTGAGAATTCACATGCAGGTAAGGTGCACTTTTAACACTAGACGCGCCGAGCAGCGGTCATTTGACCGCAAGGGGGTAAAAAAGAAAATACTACACACTCGATCAAATTCCAGGACCCTCCTTTCATGACTTTTCCTAGTTCTGTGAGGTTAATCACCCTGTATGCTTACATTTTTAAAATCGCACCAGTAAAAGCCAGTATAAAGCTATTTTGCTCTTATTTACGTGAAATCGCTGACAGCTGCGCGCCGGTCATGCCGTTTCCTGCCTTTTCCAACCTGCGATTCTCATTTCTCTCAGCAGATGGCGCAAGGAATCGCGCCAACTATCTATGCGTCATTCAGTGCGTATATGTAACTATCTCATATATATATATATATATATAAATATATATATATATATATATATATATATATATATATGCGCTTCCGTGAAATATCGACAATTCGCCATTTATTCTGGCGTTGATATTCAGCGATATTTCATAAGGACATTTAGGGGATTCGCTTTAATTAAATTTTATAACGTTTTGAGAAAATTCATTAGTTTGTTCATTCTGTTAGAAGCTTCCGTGAAATTTTCTCTAAAACAATATTGTTTTACATATTACATATGTAATGACCCCTCCTGAGGATATACAGTAAAGCCTCATTATTGAATTTGAATAAATCAGATCTACCACAGCAGATAATAAACTATGCTATGTCATAACCGAAGCAAACACCACGATTATGCCTCGTTTCGTTCAGTGTTGCTAGGCAACGGACCACGCGCCTAATCGGCGAGAACGTGGTTCACTTGGCCGCGGTGTATTATAAACCTGCGAATTGTTTCACTGTTTATGGTCATGTAATAAAAGCGAGGGAAATGTGGAAATGATGTTTGGCCCTGAATGAGAACTAAATCGAAGATTTTGGTAACTACACTGAGTGTAACATCTGCATAGTGAAACTGAACAGCCGAACAACTTCACTTTTCCGTTTACCTCTGAGAAAAAAAAAAGCTGTATTTTGTTTGTTTATATTTAGAATGTTTATAAAAGTACATGAAGTAGGCGCGCGTGTGCACACACACACACACACACACCTCCCCTGAGCCCTCGGTCAACATCTAATGACCGTTGGTATGCAAATGAGTCAAGACGTAGCCTAACGTGGTGTCGTGTCGGATTTCAGCGGTCACGGAGTGGAAAGATTGCACTGCAGTTGCAGCGTTTTTTCAGTTACAACAAGAACAGTGATGAGTCCACGTTGTTTCACTGGTTATCACATAGTGACACTAAACAGCTGAACAACTTCACTTTTCTGTTTACCTCTGAGAAAAAAAGCTGTATTTTAGTTCATATATAATTCCAACCACCTCTCATAGTCTTTTGTTAGTTTTAGTGATTTGGCAGACACTAATTACTACATAATTTATATTTTTATAAATTTTTATAAATTTTTATAAATTAAATTAAATTTAAATAATTACTACGTAACCCAACACCATTGATCATGAGTTCCAGCTGAAACTAATTCTATACATGCAACAGAAAATGTAGATGCAGATTCCAAATGTATAAAGATGCGCTCTTTCTCTCTCATATATACATATATATATATATATATATATATATATATATATATATATATAGTCTCAGCGGTCCCGGAGTAAGACTTTGAAGCAGTTTATATATTAATCTAAGCTTGAACTTATCAACATTGTTTGATTCCGCTTCAGTGTGTTTCTTAATCTTTCCCATATATACAGTGGTGTGAAAAACTATTTGCCCCCTTCCTGATTTCTTATTCTTTTGCATGTTTGTCACACAAAATGTTTCTGATCATCAAACACATTTAACTATTAGTCAAAGATAACACAAGTAAACACAAAATGCAGTTTTTAAATGAAGGTTTACATTATTAAGGGAGAAAAAAAAATCCAAATCTACATGGCCCTGTGTGAAAAAGTGATTGCCCCCCTTGTTAAAAAATAACTTAACTGTGGTTTATCACGCCTGAATTCAATTTCTGTAGTCACCCCCAGGCCTGATTACTGCCACACCTGTTTCAATCAAGAAATCACTTAAATAGGAGCTACCTGACACAGAGAAGTAGACCAAAAGCACCCCAAAAGCTAGACATCATGCCAAGATCCAAAAAAAAATTCAGGAACAAATGAGAACAAAAGTAATTGAGATCTATCAGTCTGGTAAAGATTATAAAGCCATTTCTAAAGCTTTGGGACTCCAGCGAACCACAGTGAGAGCCATTATCCACAAATGGCAAAAACATGAAACAGTGGTGAACCTTCGCAGGAGTGGCCGGCCGACCAAAATTACCCCAAGAGCGCAGAGACAACTCATCCAAAAGACCCCAGGACAACATCTAAAGAACTGCAGGCCTCACTTGCCTCAATTAAGGTCAGTGTTCACGACTCCACCATAAGAAAGAGACTGGGCAAAAACGGCCTGCATGGCAGAATTGCAAGGCGCAAACCACTTTTAAGCAAAAAAACATTAAGGCTCGTCTCAATTTTGCTAAAAAACATCTCAATGATTGCCAAGACTTTTGGGAAAATACCTTGTGGACCGACGAGACAACAGTTGAACTTTTGGCAGGTGCGTGTCCCGTTACATCTGGCGTAAAAGTAACACAGCATTTCAGAAAAAGAACATCATACCAACAGTAAAATATGGTGGTGGTAGTGTGATGGTCTGGGGTTGTTTTGCTGCTTCAGGACCTGGAAGGCTTGCTGTGATAGATGGAACCATGAATTCTACTGTCTACCAAAAAATCCTGAAGGAGAATGTCCGGCCATCTGTTCGTCAACTCAAGCTGAAGCGATCTTGGGTGCTGCAGCAGGACAATGACCCAAAACACACCAGCAAATCCACCTCCGAATGGCTAAAGAAAAACAAAATAAAGACTTTGGAGTGGCCCAGTCAAAGTCCTGACCTGAATCCTATTGAGATGTTGTGGCATGACCTTAAAAAGGCGGTTCATGCTAGAAAAGCCTCAAATAAAGCTGAATTACAACAATTCTGTGAAGATGAGTGGGCCAAAATTCCTCCAGAGCGTTGTAAAAGACTCGTTGCAAGTTATCGCAAACGCTTGATTGCAGTTATTGCTGCTAAGGGTGGCACAACCAGTTATTAGGTTCAGGGGGCAATTACTTTTTCACACAGGGCCATGTAGGTTTGGATTTTTTTTTCTCCCTAAATAATTTAAACCATCATTTAAAAAATTGCATTTTGTGTTTACTTGTGTTATCTTTGACTTATAGTTAAATGTGTTTGATGATCAGAAACATTTTGTGTGACAAACATGCAAAAGAATAAGAAATCAGGAAGGGGGCAAATTGTTTTTCACACCACTGTGTATATATATATATATATATATATATATATATATATATATATATATATATATATATATATATATTTTTTTTTTTTTTTAGATTAAATCGCTATTACTTGATCCTGAAGTTTACACAAAAAAAAAAAGAATAGTCCTTTCTGGTAAATCAATTGCATATGTTTATTTACAGCAATTCTTTAAAAAAAATAATAATAAAAAAAAATAAATATATATATATATATATATATATATATATATATATATATATATATATTTATATATATAAGTGAAGAGATATTTGACCGACAGCCTAGAAACAAAAGAACTGTAGGTGTGATCACAACCCCCTCCGAACGACCGCGCCATCAATCACTGACCACCTCAGAAGTTCCCTCCAATGTATGCTGATGTTTTGCAAGTATTTTTGCAAAACTATGGCACTCTCTTGAGAGGGGGTTGGAATGTGTTATTCATTCATTTATTCTATACAAGGGCACTAACTACACAGACCAAACTGATACCTTATTGTATTCTTATACTCATCGCTGTGCTTGTTGTAACTGAAAAAACGCTGCAACTGCTTTAGGGGAGGTGTGTGTGTGTGTGTGAGCGCGCGTGCGCGCGCTGCAGCCTGTGAATGAATACGCACAGCAGAGGGACAGAGACATGAGGGACATCTAATACCGTATTGTTTAGTGTCCCTTTTTCAGCGGATTTTTCTGCTACCGCAGATCAGTTTATCAACTTGTAATATATTAATTTTAGGAATATATTAACATGTGCAGACATTTAGTTGAGCGCTGCCCCTCTTGCCCCTGAATAGAGCGTGCACACGTGTTGCATGTATAGAATTAGTTTCAGCTGAAACTCATGATCAGGGATGTTGGGGTACTTATGTAGTGATAATTAGTTTCAGCCAAATCATTAAAACTAACAATAGACTATGAGAGGTGGTTGGAAGGTGTTACTCTGAATATAAACCAACAAAATAAAGCTTTTTTTTCTCAGAGGTAAATGGAAAAGTTTCAGCTGTTTAGTGTCACTATGTCATAAACAGTGAAACAACATGGACTCATCGCTGTGCTTGTTGTAACTGAAAAAAACGCTGCAACTGTTTCAAAGTCTTTCCACTTTCTTTGACCGCTGAAATCTGACACGACACCACGTTAGGCTACGTCTTGACTCATTTGCATATCGACGGTCATTAGATGTTGACCGAGGGCTCAGGGGAGGTGTGTGTGTGTGTGTGTGTGTGTGTGTGTCTGTGCGCGCCTACTTCGTGTACTTTTATAAACATTCTAAATATAAACAAACAAAATACAGCTTTTTTTTTCTCAGAGGTAAACGGGAAAGTGAAGTTGTTCAGCTGTTTAGTGTCACTATGCAGATGTTACACTCAGTGTAGTTACCGAAATCTTTGATTTAGTTCTCATTCAGTGGCCACACATCACTTTCACATTTCCCTCGCTTTTATTACATGAACATAAGCAGTGAAACATTCCGCAGGTTTATAATACACCGCGGCCAAGTGAACCACGTTCCCGCCGATTAGGCGCGTGGTCCGTTGCCTAGCAACACTGAACGAAACGAGACATATTCGTTGTGTTTGCTTCGGTTATGACATAGCATAGTTTATTATCTGCTGTGGTAGATCTGATTTATTTAAATTTAATATTGTTTTAGCGATAACTTCACGGAAGCGAGTTCAGAACTAAATCGCTGCTCCGAGACGTTCAGAAGCTTCAAATAGAATGAACAAACTAATGAATTTTCTCCATACGATATAAAATTAAGTAGAGCTTTCCTTTTTGTTATAGTACGAAGTCCCTAGATGGACAAAGGAGGAGAAAAATCGGCAGAAAAAAGTCAAAAACTTTGGGTTATAATTCAAAACATAACTTGTTTTTTGTCACTTGTCTTTGCATGTACGGGCATGTTATTCCACAAGTTCTGACACGTATCTTTCTTATTGAACTGGTTTACTCACGACTCAGACGTCCATGAATTCTTTGTCTCTTCGTTTATTTTTTAAACGTCAAATGTTTAACACTTCTTACACTTTACTTGCATAAATCCACTATGGTAACAACAACTTATTTGCTGTATCTTATTACGGTTTTTTGATTACGGTCAAAGGCTTGTGTTCTCCACAACTTCCGTGTCCTAACAACTTCTACCGTGCATAATAGACATGAAACTATGCAATTATGGAATGATGTCACAGGACAACTTACAATTAACATAAATGAATGCTTAACTAATAAACTTTAAATAAACACAACAACAGAATCATAAAAAATTTAATATGGCTCTTACATGTGGTATAGCTGCTAACTTTTCAGAAAAGCTTGGGGTGAGAATTCAAACATAGGGGCATTGGTTTAACGACAACATTCAAGGAATAGCGCACTTAAGAAAAAATCCTACAAAACGTAAAATATTATAAGTATTGTATGACAGCTCCTGCATACACATATACTGTCAAAGCTCAAAACTAAAAAAAAAAACGAAATATATAGATTCAAAATATATACATGCATTTAACTGTGCTGTCAAACAAAGTTATGCTGGGGATGAAAACTAATGAAGAAGGAAAGCAAAAGCAAAGGTAATAATATTAATAATAATAAAGAATATTAATAATAATAAAGAATATTAAACGGAGAAAGCACAGTGAAAAGAGAATCATTATTGATACAAAAGAAGTAGAGAAGAAAAAAAAATTAAAAATAAAGATCCCGAATATAAAGTGTGATTGTGCTGCATGTGTTATTGTGAATCTCTCTATCACGTGTGCGCAGGCATGCAGTTTTCTCTTAATCATGTTTATTAGTGTCTTATAAATATTGCAAGTGCCACATGTATAAACTGAATGCAAATATGTTTGTTACTGTAAATACTGACATGTATTTCCCTCTTTTGATAATACCATATTACTCCTCACACTGTTTTAAAGCAGTTGTATCTGTGTGCAGCTTTTCCGTTTAATTGATGTTTTCACACAGCTGTAAATGTGTGTTAATTACGACGGGATTACACAAATATTATTTTTCTTCAAACGTGATATGAACAGCTTGACTGACACTTTCAAATAATAAAGAGTGGTAACTTTTGCAAAGCAGACGAAATGTAAAATCAATAATAGTCCCCCAGCGAAACAAAAAAACTAAAATGTACTTACTAAATAAACACTGCCTTTTGCAAAATGAAAGTGTGTGCAAAAAACTGCAAAAACAACAAATACAAAAGCATAGCATAGTATAATAAGGTCAATATCATATTGTTAACACCTCCTTAATAGTTCATAATAGTCAGTAGCGTCGTTTAAATTTTTACCATTTTCTTACAAATTTCTTTAATTTTCTTACATTTTCACCCAGAGAACTGCCCTCACTTTGTATTTTCTCTTTTTCACACTATTCTTTGTAAACACTAGAGACGGCTGTGTGTGAAAATCCCAGAATCCCAGATTCCCAGAATCCCATATTCCCACTTAAAACACCTTTTCTCTTCTTTCTGATTCTTGGTTTGAACTTTAATATATCTTCTAGTCAAGGTCTACATTAATAAATACATGGTGTTGCAGTTATTTAATTGGCTGGTTAGATATTTGCATTAAGGACATTGGACATTGATTTTTATATTCCATTTTTAGATTACATCCCAACAATTATTTAGAATTCTGTTATTTCTATATATTCTGCTATAAAATATACACAATTTACACACAAACTCTTTTTTTTTTTTCTTGGCAGTAATTGTTTTTTTTTTCTGCACAACATGTCATTATAGGTGCAGGTAAGAAACTATTCATATCCTTCAAGATATGCCAACAGTCATGTTGTTTCAAGACGCCACCACAGTCATATGCAGCATTCTCTCCGGACAAAAAATCCAGTGAGTTTTTGTGTTTTTTTGTATTTTTGTATAAGTTGTTGCCGGATATTATACTACTTAAAAGTGCATAAGTCAAGTCAAGTCGCTTTTATTGTCACATCCTGTTACTGGTACACTGGTACCGTACACGTGAGTGAAATTCTTATGTGCAAGCTACACAAGCAAATAGTGGTGTACAATTATAAGAATAAATATACATATGGATAATACAGTAGTAAAATATTGTGCAAGTGTTATTAAAATAATAATAATAAAAAAAGTGAGCATAAGTATACACATATACACATACAGAATATACTCACATATACACACACACATATATATATATATATATATATATATATATATATATATATATATATATATTTATATATATCTACATATGCACATACACACATATGCACACATGTATATACACATACACACACGATTGTGGCAGTGTGTCTACTTGTGTATAATGTATAAGGAATGTCCACAATGTCCAGAATGTTGTGCAAAAAGGCAATTATGTGCAGTATAAGAAATGGTCACAAGCTAAAATATAATTATTAAAAAATGTCCAAGCAAAAACAATTAATTTGGAGGTGCTTAAACAAAACAGCAGCCTCAGTTTGCTAAGTAAACTACAAATCACCCCAGCAGCCTCTCAGGTGAAAAATCCCTACTAAATACAATCTCACATTGGGTTTATTATTTTTTTTAAATAGAAAATTCAAATGGAATTTCTATAGAACTTTAATTCCCAGGTTTATTTTTAATTAACCAGAAGGAAACTAATTTCAAATTTTAAATTCAGATTTAATTCTGTTGAAAAATAAAAATGTGATCAGAGAAGCAAAATTTTATTTTCTGCTCACACACTGCAACCATTTTAATTAATTGATAAATTAATTACATTTTAATTTATTGTAAATTAGATTATTTAAATAATTAAGCAGAATTTGTCCTAAAATTATGTCTTGTTTTAAACATAGGACTCACCTTTACACAGTCATGAACTTCAGACACTGGCTCTTGAACCTCAGCCCTCCGGTTCTTAGCGGGTATGATTTTTCCCTATATACCTTTTTATATTTAGCAATTTATAGTACTTCAATACACTCATAATAAACACTGTGTAATAAACTTTTTTTAACATAGTTTGTTCTTGTACAAAATTCCACTATTCTTTTATTTGTTTTTAAAGCAAAAATGTTTTTACCTTTAGGCAGAACCTCATTCCATAAACTAAAGCAAATTCTTCAAACTCAGGACAGAAGATTGTGTGGCTTAGTAAGTCCTTAAATGGAAAAGATTTAAGAAACACTTTATGTTCATTGT
Organism: Clarias gariepinus; assembly: GCF_024256425.1. Classification (NCBI taxonomy): domain Eukaryota; kingdom Metazoa; phylum Chordata; class Actinopteri; order Siluriformes; family Clariidae; genus Clarias; species Clarias gariepinus. The sequence continues at coordinate 830,961 of NC_071113.1, forward strand.
GCCAGAAAATGGTAGTTGCATGACCATTGATTTTTTACCAGTTAACCCATTTTACCCGTTAAGGATAATAAAACAGCTGATCATCTGTCAAACAAACCAAACTTTAGTTAACAGGCCACAAATGAAATTTTCAGCTTCACTACTTTTTTTTAAGAAAATATATAAATCAAACTTTTAGTGGGCATGCTTCTGGATATTATTCTAAATTAGCTGATAGTAGCGCAACCCTCTGCTTTGGGAGGGCTTTTTCAAAGATGGAATTCACTCTAAGACAGATTATTTTTTTTTTACTTGTCATTAGAGTTTTACAGTTTATTAAATTCAAGTACAGTGAAACTTTCAATTGCGAGTAACAGATTGTAAGTGTTCCAAGACGAGCAAAAATTGTAATAAATTTTGACTTGGAAAATGAACAAGTCTTGGTTTATGAGTACCGTTTATCATGTATCACGCATGCGGTTTTTCTCTCTCTTGCGCTGCAGAATTGTGGGTAATCGTCTTCACTGCTGGGTCTTAGTGCGCGTCTCTCACTGGTATACTTAACATCCGTGCACACGTGTTCTGTTTAATATAACACTGTGACCATGTGTGTACGTGTTAAACATTTTATTTTGTGTCTGTAAGCGTGTGTGTAGAATTTCAGAGTACTGTGTCTTATAACACGTGTGCACGTGTAGAGCAAAAGAAAGTCTCTTTAGAGAGGTAACAATCCATTTTATCTCTCTCTGTTTCAGCCTATCGTTATGTGTGCGCGCGCGTAATTTGACACCATGCCCCTTTACACACACACACACACACACACACACTCTAGCCTTTACACCTGCGCGATGTTCCTTGCTAATTTTTCTAACAAAACAGTCTTTCCGAGGAGAAAGGTTTACTGTGTAAGATGAAAAGGGGGAGACGGGAGGGGCTGATTCCTTCTCTCCTTTTACTTTAGATTCACACAAAACACACACACACACACACACACACACACACACACACACACATCGCTTTGGGCTGTGGAATAAATAATTTGAGTTTCCATTATTTCTTATGGATTTTGTTTTTTATTATTATTTACAAGTGTTTTGGAATATGAGGCCACTTCTTAAAGGAATTACGCTCATAATCCAAGGTTCCACTGTAAAATAAAATAGTCCTGAGTTCAGTCATCAATTTTTCCAAATGCCGTCCACTGCACCATAGAACTGGTTTAATTGTTACATTTCTACTGTATTCTGTTCTTCTTTTACTTATATAGGTACATTTATTAGAATATAAGAAGTTTTGTATGCTGGCACCCTAGTAGTCCAATAGAAGCATATGACCCTTTCATCTGGAGTCCAAAGATCTGATTGGCTGTGCTCTCTCAGGATCACATCAATAAGTGAAGCATGTGATAGTCTTGCATTGAAAGGGAATGTGGTGATAGGTGGGAATGATGAGTCGATAATATTTGGCATTGATTTATCAATTCAGTATCTATTTTGAGACTATATTGTAAGATAAAGGTTTAAAATTTATATCTATCTGCCATTAAAGACATTTATGTTATTGTTCAATTGCTTGCAGTATTCAACCTAACCTCTGATGATGCAGTTGTCTGTTATTAGAAATATGCATAAAAATATCAAGGATAAAAAGTTCTGTATTAATGTATTCCATCCTTTGGGGCAGAATTTATATTTATTAACAATAAGAAAAAGACAATTACATATCATGTGAGTATTTCATTGAAGCATAATACTTAAAAAAATACTATTGTTTAAAAATATACAACTGTCTATAATATTCTCTGTAAGAACAAAATAAAAGAAAAGTTACTGTATATACAGTAAAACTTTTCTGCTGTATTCCTAAAAACATGTGTGTGTAAAATTGATGAACAGTGCTGCATTGATATTAGCAGGGCATCTGTATATTATTTTATTGTTTATTTGCGTTTTTAGAGTTAAAACTTTTTTTATCAGTAAACTGTAAGAACAAATTGTTTTTTTTTACTTTTTTTATACTTCTGCATGTTTCTTATTTTCCTCTGTTATTGTTGGCAAACTTCATGTACTGGTTATTGTCACAGTGCTTCCTGGTTTATATTATCAATTTCACTATGATATATATTGTGTTTGATCTAGGACAGCAATAAAATAAACAATTAAACAGTTATGCTTTATTTTATTATTATTCTGCTTTATTTCTTTTTCTGATTCTAAATGTTTGTGTTTTTCAATTAATTTGATCAATACATCTTTTTATAGACTTATAAATATTAAATACCGATTTGTTATATTCTGAACACAAAGTATAAATAAGTGTTTCTTCCTGTGTTCCATGATGCCCATTTTTAGTTGAAAAACAGTTAAAATAAATATAACTAATCTGCTGGATTTCCCCAGAATCCTGTAGATTTATTTGTAACATTGCAGCATTATTATACATTCTGTGAGTTGAGGCTCAAAGAAACAAATAATGTTTTTAAAGATCTATGTGACAGAGAATGTTTATTTAAGTTATTAATTTTTTTTCAGTACAATATTTGTTTAAAACAAATTGCACTTACAAAGAAAATTTGTAGTTGAATTGTTATTTCAAATATTAGTTATACCTAAATAGAAACCTAGTTATAAACAATCATAAACAATTATGATTATTTAAAGTAAACTTTAAATAATTATGTATTCTTCCAGTATGAAATGGCGACACTAGATATACCTAAAATATAACCTAAAAGAAGGGTAGAAGTACATACCTATACAGATCTGGCCTTTAAAAACGCACGTTTTCGGAAAAGGGATCCCACGACTTGCCGCGAGTGCGCGCGGCAAGCTGTGAAAATGCCCTTCAATACCTGTAGGGGGCAGTCGTGTTTCAGTCTAAAGTATTGTTTGTCTACTGAAGCCGAAAAATGTTATGTCTCTTAGGCGCCCATTGACGGCAAGCGACAAAGCTCATAAACGTGTCAAGCTCAAACTGTTATGTATTTATTCATCATTTTCATTCAGAATTATTATTATTAGTAGTAGTAGTTCTCCGAATTTATTATTATTATTATTATTGTAACGCACCGCGCGTGTACAAAAGGACTACAAAGATGTATGACGTTAGCCTATAACAGTATTTATGCGCTTTAAACACAGGCGGGTACTGGTGGCTCAGTGGTAGGTGATTCGCCTGCCATGCGGGAGATCCGGGTTCGATTCCCAGCCAGTGCTCAATATGCTTCAACTTATGCTTCAGTACTAAATGCATGTTTGCAATTGAGAATTTTTTTTTTGCTTAAGCTATGAAACACATTAGCTTTCACCTCACAGTTGCTGTAATTTAATGATTATCATATGCAAAAAGTGTAAAACAAAGGATTCACATTTATTACATTTTCACCCAGAGCGGGATTCGAACCAGGGTCTGAACGATTTTATAGGATATACAGATATTATACGGATATTATTTAAGCAACGCCACACCACGTGGAAAGCGGCAAAAAAGCTTCAACTTCATTGGCTGTCACTGAGTGTCAGCTATTCACGACTGGCCCTCGCGGAACACAGAATCCCCGGGCTTTGACTGCGCTTTCTCCATTCGTTATTACAGGGGCGGACTGGGACCAAAAAGTGGCCCTGGACTTCCTGGCCCACAGCAGCCCACACCATAATACATTGGCTCATTAATGTAGAGATACATTTTTAACACCAGTTACTAGTCAAAAAATATAACACAATACAGAAATCAATGCTATTTAAACATGTTATTTGAAGTATCACTGAACATATATTGGGTCAAAGAAAGAACCAAAAAAAAAGAACATCAAGACAAACAACATATAAATCTATAAAGACAATATTTTTTATTTTATTCTTTAATTATTATGGTAGTCAATATTAACACGAAATAATGCTGAGAAACATTATTTCAATTAATATTGACCACCATCATAATTACTAGCACAAGTTAATGCTGGTACTAATTTTATTCTGTTTGATTGCCATTCTTTTTACTTGGCTCTAGTGTATGAGGGGAGACGTGTTGGTCATCATCAGCATGTATTATGATGTGGGATGTGGTGCGCTGCTGAGTCCAGCCTCACTGTCCCTGACCTGTTATAGGCAGAATCTGTTCATTTGAAGCATTTCACAGCATTTACCTCTAAAGCTTTTTCTTATTTTCGCGTAACCTTTTCTTCTTCCTCCTTTTCATTCATGGAAATTATTATTAATTTGCTCAGAAAATTTGCTGCATCAAGAAAGGATCAATATCTAAAAATTGCCCACGTGTGTGGACAAAGAATACAAAAGTGTATAATCTTTAATAAAGTTAATCTATTACAATGTTGTTTTCAATGCTGAAGCAAACATGATTTTATTTTAGTCTATTCATTGAATACAATGCGACAGCGCGCTCCGAGGTGAAGCGCACCCACAGTTACTGTAATCCCCCATCTCACCTTTACGACAGGTGTGAAGTCACCAAACCGGTTTCGCTGCTGGGGGAATTCACAGAATTGGGGGTTTTAAAACAAATTAACAAGACCGATCAGACTTCAGACAGGGGGTTTGCTTTTATAATGTGGAGCAAGCCCGAGATCATATTAACGTAGCATTCATCATTCAAAGTTATTCATATCAGTGTATAGTAAGTGTGATTTGAAAAGTGCTTTAACTCCACCTGCCACAGTTTCAGCCCAGTGGAACAATCTGACTACACGTGAAGTGCCATGAAAAAGTATTTGCCCCTTCCTATTTTTTTTCTTTGCATATTTGTCACACTTGTATAGGTGGAATTTTACCTAAACACTTTAGGTGAGAACGTATAGGTTAATATGTATAGGTGAGAACAGCTGATTCACACTTGGGGAGAGTGAATAATTTGCATTTGAATGTTGTCTGGCATTGTAAGCACACGCAGTGACACTAAAAGAACAATAGGATTAATAGGAATAGGAGGCACTAAAGAGGAGGATTTTAATTTAGACTATAAAAAAAATTAACCTGCGTCTATTTTTAGACGTGCCAGCTGCCACTTTTTAGTCTTATAATGCCCACATGACATGCTGGTACAGAGCTGGACATAGCTCATCCATGCCAATATTCCCGGGTTTTGCACCCTGCGCTATAAAATACGAGTACGACGGCCATCCACGGACAGCAGCTCCTGCCTCCGCCCGCTCACGCTTGCTGTTCTTTGAAGTCTCTGGGGCGCGTTCCAATTGCCCCGTTTGCATGCCGCACTTCCGCGTTGTGTGCGCGCGTCTCATTCACACCGCGTAGTAAAATCCACTGTAAACCAACAAACCCCGAGTATTTTATAGCGCGGATGAACCCGGGATCATTAGCAAGGAGAGCTCTTCTTCACTATTCGTGCCTAATTCTGCAGCCCCGCTTCTTCGCATATCTGAAGGAGAGGCTGCCTAACTAGTGAGCGAGGAGCGATATTGATTTGGGCGCACGCCGTGACAGGCTGAAAAAAAAATATTGTCCTCAAAAATGTAACAGATGAGGACTCTGATTAATGTGCAAAAACTATATAATAAAACTATATAAGATTACATGCCTTTATAAGACTTTTATTTAAGCGCACTCACAATAACGAAAAAACGTGATTTTATAAATGTTTGAAAGCAAATAAGCTGCGCTGTTTTGTATTGTTTTTGGTGAACTTGAGCGCGTCAGAAAACGAACGCAAACGTTTTTTTAAATGGTCAGAGTCAGTCTGCTTGCTGTTTTCCCGACGCGTTCATAATCATTAGTCCACTTCTGCCGGTGCGCTCTGGAAAACTTAATGCATGCGACTGAGCGCTGATTAAAACTATGGAGTAAATTAAAGAGGAGAATCACGATGCCGAATCAAAGTCCTGAGCCCAAACCTCATTTAAATTAAATTAACAAATACTATAAGTAAAAATAAAACAATAGCCCACGTTTAGAAACCGTTTCTAAATTCTTTCCGACATGAGTTGGCCCGGTGTTATGCGCAGAGCGCCGGGAGATTTCCTGAAGCTCCGAAATCACTGGGGCATTTTTTCTAAATAGATGCTATCTTTAATAACTGATGAAGGTTTTGAGCTGTATACACACGCAGTTTTGAGGGTTTAAAACGAATTAGTCCGAGCAGACCTACATGAAAGGTGAGAAGTGAGTAACTGCGCGCGCTGTCGCGGTGTATATACTGTACAACACACGTTTATCAACCTTTTGATAAAAACGCTGCCTTTTGTAAAGTGAAAGTACTTTACAAAAGACAAACTGCTTTATTTTAGTCATGAATTCACAATCACATCACATTCCAGCTATTATTTCCAGCCGTGGTTAAATAATGTATGAAATAATTATTAAATGCTGGACACAAACAGCAAATATGATGATTATTATAAAATGCCCGAAGAAGCTCGTGGTCATAAAATAATATTTACTTAATTATATAATATATATAGTTCATTCATGTCTTCTGATGATGTCGACACATTTTTTACGTTTTAAATAAGATATGTTGGCATATTCACGAATCAGGACATTCGCATAGTTAAGACTATCAGATAGCCTACTATCAGGAAATTAAAAAATTAATTTCAACACCATGTAAACCGAGACATTGCCATGTCTTTCACTGTTTTGTCCCTGTTAAAACATTACAAAAAATATATAAGAAACTTATTAAGAATTTTAAAGCACGAATTTGGGCATCTCATTTCATTATTATGAAAATAATATGAAGCACATATACACACATTTATCATGAAAGATCTGTTGTAAAGCAAAATAAAATTCATGTTTGCTTCAGCATTGGGAACAATATTGTTTTAGACTAAGTAATTATACACAATTCTTCGTTGTACAGTACTTGGTCCGGCGTTTAAATAAAGTCCTTCCATGCGCCATCTGGCGGATATTCAGTGAAGCACAACACATTTATTTAAATTCCCGAATGTTGCTTACGGCAAGTTGCGGCGCCCCGCGCGCTAAATTGAGGCATCCCGCGGGAAAACACGCGCAGTCTTAATGACCACATCTGTACCTGCAGCATAGTGATGATGAGGTGAAGCCTCATTTCGGTGTCGGGCCTTCCCAGCCAATAGTTTCAACAAAATGTTCATTACATGAAGCTTCATTCAAGGGCTTGTTGTGTCATCTAGTGGACAAATGTTGTGTAGCAACTTGATCATAATATTGCAGGCAGCACAATTAAAATTGTAGCGTTTTTACCGCTGGAAGCAGTGGCGGACTGGGACAATAATTCAGGCCAGGAATTTGACTCCACTCCCAGGCCACCTCTGCTGCTGCAGTCACCACCACTTGTAGGCTAACCCTATTATTGTAACAGGTAGACTACTAGATGCATTATAAATGAATAAAAAAATAACCCTTAACAACTCACTAGGAGTACACCATTTATACTACCAAACCAATGACAAATAGAAAATTGGCTTTTAAAAAGAGATAATAAGAGACACATTCACATGTTGAAATATTTACATTTTATGTATTTTTCAGTGCTTAACTCTAGTATATCAAATGCATCAGAAACACAAACACAAATAAACTTAACAAAACCTATGACAGCGTAAGTAACAGATAACAATGTTTACTCAATTATGACATTATGTGGAACAGACCAGTAAGAGTAAACAGTAAGTAATTAGCACTACTAGTACACCAGTAGGCGGCGCAGTAGCTCACTGCTTTCTGCCATCTTGTCAATTATGTCATCTTTATCAAGTTCCATAAGAATCTCCTTCTCAGTTGCCATCAAAAGTAATGATTCAAGGTTATCTTGACTCAGGGAGGTTCTCAGACTGCTCTTCACTAACTTCAGGGTAGAGAAGGTCCTCTCACAGGCAACTTGAGTAATAGATAGTGTGAGGAGGAACTGGTAGCCCAAACCAATGATGTGATAAGCATCAGTAAGCAGATTGTACTGAGACAAGAGGAGATAGCAGCATATTGTACAGTTTTTGCATGTGGAACAACTTCTGCTTACAAACTCCACACTTTCATTAGGAACCTCAGAGCCTTCCCCTGCTTCATCATTAGAGACAGCACCCCTAATGTTGTAGTTCTCCATTAGTGATTGTTTCAATCTTTCCCAGTGCTGTGCAAGGCTGATCAGTTCAGCCTGCAATGTCCCAAGACTGGCACGTTCATCAAATTGCAGTAGGCATTTGCTGAGCTCCTTCATGGCTGTCCCTGGAAGGCCTTTTTCTCTGATTTCAGGGAAGTTCCTAGGATCCATGCAGGAGACATCTGAACACAGCACTGCATTTTCTGCATAATGGCTATGAAAGCTTTCAATAACAGTATCCAAGATCACATTGTGGATGTTGATTTTGTAGTCAGTGTCTGCATTAGCAATAGGCTCATTTTGTGCCAGCTCACCTGGTTGCCTCTTGTGTTTTCTAATTCTCTTCTCTGGGAGAGAAGTCTAAACTTCAGCCTCACTGTCCTCAAGCTTCTCCAGAATTCCATTGGCCCATTCAACAAAGTCATCTGCTGCCCTCATTACACCCTGAAAGTCCCAAGCACACTTTCTCAAGCTCTCCTCTGTTCCTGTCACCAAGTGCTGTGCTGAAGCAATATCCATGCCACTTGTTTGTAAATATTTAGAGAGAGGGGTTGTCTGCTCAAAAATCCTAAGGAAAATCTCAGCTGTCAGTATGGTTTCATACTTTAGGAGAGCAGCCTTGTACCCTTGGGCCTTGTTTCGGATGACAAGTTTCATGGTCACATCCCTTTCAATTTTTTCCATAGTGATGACCAGATCTGTGTAAAGTGCATTGTCAGGCTTTGCGAACCTTCCAAATACTTTCCGTAAGGCCTCATCTTTGGCCCACCAGCCCGTTTCACCAATTACACCAAGCCGTCTGTGTCTCTTGTCCTCACTGTTTTCCTCCCATAGCTTCATGCGCTTGTAGGAATCACGAATGAACACTGCAATGTCATTCAGTAGTGAGAAAAGGGACTCACTTGCCACAACAACCCCTGTAGTGTCAGCTAGAACAAGGTTGAGGATATGTGAGTAACACCATATGTGTACTTGGTTAGGTGATGCTCCTGTAAGCAATGCAGAGAAACCTTTGTATTGTCCCTGTATGTTTGCAGCTCCGTCTGTTGCATTACCAATGCACTTTTTGATGTCTATGTCCATCTTCTCTAGGGTCTGTTTCACAACCTCCACGAAGTACTGTCCAGTTGATGACTCACAGTCAATGACTGCAATGAGTTTCTCGTGGACAACATCAGTAACATATCGCAGAACTACTGCACACTGGTCTTTGGATGTTAAATCCTGTGTTGTGTCAATTTGTATTGAGAACATCCCTGCCTTTTTCACTTCAACAGCAATTGTCTTTTGAATCATATTTTTTATTAATTCAACTACTTTATTTACTGTTGTTTTGGACATCAAAGTTACCATGGACCCTCTTCCTTTAGTTCTCACCTGCTTCTTTTTCTTCTCAATACAATCACTAACATGTTCCTGTAGGCAGACATCATACTTGCTCAGCAAAAGTATGAGCTCAAGAAAGTTACCATGATTGATAGCCGTGTTTTCAAGGTCATTTATAGCTTCATGACTGTGCCCTCTGTAGCTTAGCCCACATTTACCAATAACTTTCACTACATCAATCACACGTTCCAAGACCTGCCTTCTCTTTCTAACCTGGTCTCGATGGACGGTCATTTGCTTATCAGTCAGAAGGGTATGGATATCTGCTTTGTTGACTTTAAGAAAAAAGGCTTCAGCACTTTCTCTATGGATACTGCTTCTCTCATGTTCTTGTACTCTCTGATGGGCATGTTTCCAGGCCTGCATACCTCCTTTGACAAATGCACTGTCACTGCCTAAAGGTTTTGCAAATGCAAGACATACTGAGCAGAATAGGGAGTGATTACTTTCATTGTATGTCAGCCATTTTCTGTTTGTGCCATCTTTTGAATGGAATACATCAGGAATGGCTCTTTCAGATGTTTAAATTGGGTATTACTTAAAAAAAAATCTAAATCCTTAGACTGTGGACGGGCAAAATAATCAAAAGAGATATCAATGGTTTCACTGTCTCCTTCATCTTTCCCTGAATCCTTCTCTCTCTCTCACTCTGCACATCTAGTTGCTCTGCAATATCAAATAAGCGTGTTCAATAATCTGTATTTATAATTGTGCAGCCATCAGTTGTATGTCCCCAAAATCACAGTCCTACTACTGATCTTATAAATTATAAAAAACACATGTTTATAAAAAGTATAGCCTGCTGCCTGCATGTTTAGTTTTGCTTATCTTAAACTTTACCTGAAGGTTCCTGCTCTGACTCAAACGTTGAACTGTCCACCGCCTCTAGCTCAACAGCAGGAGCATTTGCAGCACTAGTGCTACTGCTGCTTCCTTCGTCACCTTTTCAAAATAAATAAATAAACAAACAAACATTGTAGGCTACATATTGTAGACTAGAAATGAAAAATTTAAATAACTAATACTGTATTCTTTTCCATACCATCCACTTGATTTATTTATAATTTAAAACAATTTGACCCACTAACACTATTCTGTCTACTTTTTATTCATTTTTATTTATTATATAAAAAATATGCTACATGACGAAACGAGACACAGCACAGCAGCACTTACATATTGTTGCTCGTTTGTTGGTTTAATTTTATCTATTGTGATTATCTAAGTGATTTGGATGAAAGTGTTCGTCTGCCAAATTATTATAAATATAATGTAGATGTAATCCTGACCGACCTGTTCCCTTACTGGCGAACATGGCTGGCATTTTGCAGCAGCTTGCTGCGTCTGCGGCCAGGGCTTTTTTTCTTTTTATACGCTCCCTTTCTGCTCCTCCTTTTCGTTTACGCTCCATTTTTTTAAACGATTTAGTCAGATATACCCTCTCTCCGGATATAGCCAGATATTAGGCAGTGCGTCGGTGACGTTGGGTCATGTGATGTGGGAGTCCCTTTCCTTCCCTTTCCATTGCCTGATTCGTAGATTGAAAGATCCGTCAATTAACTCGTAGTTGCACACCAGCCTATCACATGCCAGGCTGATCGACTGCACAGCGGCAGCCGGCAGGCCAGAACGACCGTCAGGCCACCGGGAAATGTCCCGGTGCTCCCGATGGCCAGTCCGCCCCTGGCTGGAAGGATCTTGGAGAGACAGGTGAGCTTGATTGCTGCCCAATGCAAATGGCTGGAAGTACTTTATTTCTTCATTCAAGATTCAAGGAGCTTTATTGTCATACCAGCACAATTCCATGTTCTGGTACGAAATTAGGACCCAGGTCCTGTTTAAGCCACAGAGATAGCACAGTAGTACAAATATGAGGGTGTAAATATGTATATACATGAATATAAATAAGAGCAGTCAGAGATATATTATGCAGAAATTTAGACATAAACTATACATAGTGTATTGCACATTTTCAGAGGCTGTATTGCACACATTGTATATTTGACATATAAGGTTTTTTATATATATATATATAAAATATATTGTGGCGTGGGCGGAGTGGGCAGCAAGGAAGCTCACTCGCCTCGTCACGTTCCTACGTAGCGGTGGAAAACGCTACAATTGGTGTCAGAAGTGGGATGATGAGTCGCGGGTTAGAGCGCACCCCGGAGGAAATCCAGAGGATTTAAATAGGCCGCCGAGTAGCAGAGCAGCTGAGGAGGAACAAAACCCTCCCTGACGGGGCCAGCGCAGGCAAAGAGCGGCGACCGGAGCGGAGCGGCGCGTTCCAGGTTCCGGCACTGGACCTCGGAGGGGATTCCTCCAGTGATGCGATTCGATAGTTCATGACTGGAACTTCTTACAAGTCTACCTGGGTCTTCAATAACTACCTGGACTCCATATTAACATCAATTAACATCAGCTATTATAGCTGAACTGCCTCCCACCCTACACACTGTATAAATGCAGATCATTTACTGCTTTCTGTTTCACCCAAATGAGGATGGGTTCCCTGTTGAGTCTGGTTCCTCTCAAGGTTTCTTCCTATTACCATCTCAGGGAGTTTTTCCTTGCCACTGTCGCCCTCGGCTTGCTCACCAGGGACAAACTGACCATTTTGATTCATACAAATTCACATTTCATACAAACCTAAATAATTCTTTTGACTATGTAAAGCTGCTTTGCGGCAATGAAAATTGCTAAAAGCGCTATACAAATAAAATTGAATTGAATTGAATTGAATTGATGCAGCGCCGGCACCGGAGCAAGCTACAGCTCTGTGCCCCGTCCGCCAGCGAAGTGACCTGCAGTTGCGCCTGCCAGGCTACAACGGTGCCGTCGATCCCCACGCGTTCCTTGCCCAAGTACAGCTAGCCGCTGACTTCGCGGGCTGGTCCCGCGAGCACATCCGGTTAGCGGCACCGGCTTCCCTGGCTGAGGCGAGGCGGAGTGCGCCGAACCCATCATGGCAGAACGCCACGGCGAAAGAGCCGAGCGATCTCCCGTGGCTCAGGGCCGCTTGGTAGGTGAACCTAGCCGGGGACAGGGCTACCCGTCGTGGCTAGGCCTCGACCCCGCTTCCGAGATTCCGCTTCAGAGATTCGCTGGTGTGGCTGCTTAGTTTTAAAGCGCTGGCGCGCTGGCTCAAACAGTTGCAGGACTACGACTTTACCGTCCAGCACTGAGCGGGAAAAACTGCATACTAACGCCGATGCTTTATCCTGTCGGCCGTGTAGCAAAGAGCGTTGTCGGCACTGCGAGCGGGTTGAAGAGAGCGTGGGCGGTCGCGACATCGAACACTCCCTGACCCCCGTGAACATTCTCCCGGCGCAGTCCTCCTGAGCCTCCGTCGGTAATCCGCCGTCCGAGCCGGCGTGCAGCCGAGTTACTGCGTCACCTAAATCATCGCCTGTAGTCGTTCCGCCTGTGCCACAGATGGACCGTGATCAGCTCATTGCCGAGCAGGAGAAGGATCCGGCGCTGCAGCGGGTACTGGGTTGGGTTAACGCCGGCCAGAGACCGGATTATGCCGCAGTTGCTCACCTGGGACAAGAGGAAAAAGCCCTCCACTCGCAGTTTAATCGACTCTCGTTGCGGGGGGGTTTACTCTACCGCCACTAGGAACGGCCGTGTGGCGCTGGCGAATCTTTTCAGCTGCTGGTGCCGCGGACTCTGCGGGCACGAGTGTTAGGAATGGTTCACGGGCATGCGGGTGCGGGACATTTCAGAGTCACTAAAACACTGCAGCGGTTGCGCGGCCGTTTCTACTGGCCGGGCTGTCACACTGATAGTGAACTCTTTGTTCACAGATGCGACGTCTGCACGGCAAAGAAGAGCCCTACCCAGCGCTCGCGAGCACCTTTGCAAGACTTTCGGGTGGGGGCACCCATGGAGCGTATGGGCGTGGACATTCTTGGGCCTTTTCCCATCTCTAATCGCGGGAACCGGTATGTGCTGGTAGCCATGGATTATTTCACCAAGTGGCCGGAGGCGTTTGCTGTTTCTGACCAGAGCGCTTCCACCACGGCTCGAGTGTTGGTGGATGAGGTGTTCAGCCGATTCGGCGCCCCGGAGCAGTTGCACAGCGATCAGGGGCGTAACTTCGAGGCGGAGGTGTTTGCGGCGGTGTGCGAGCGCCTCGGGGTGAAAAAGACCCGCACCGCGCCCCTTCATCCGCTAAGTGACGGCCTCGTGGAACGCTTTAATCGAACGCTCACCACCCAACTCACCGTGCTTACCAGCGACCGGCAAAAGGATTGGGACGAACATTTGCCTCTCGTTCTTTGGGCTTATCGCACAGCGGTGCAGGAATCCTCGCAGCTGACGCCAGCTGCGTTAATGTTCGGTCGCGAGTTGCGCACGCCTGTGGACCTTGTGTTCGGGCCTCCTCCACAAGTGGATTTACCCGCGAAGCCGGGGATGGATTACTTTTGTTCTTTAAAAGACAAACTGTTTTGTGTTCACGAGCTGGCGCGTAGACACTTAGCGAACGCCGGTGTGAAGCAGCACCGCTTGTATGATACTCACAGCCAGGGGCGAGATTTTGCTACTGGGGAGCAGGTTTGGGTGTATTCCCCCGGAAGAAAAAGGGGGCTCTCGCCGAAGCTTATGTCGCACTGGGTGGGCCCCTGCACGGTCGTTGCTCAGCTCTCCGACGTAGTCTACCGGATGCGGTTAACGGGGCGGTCGCGATTAGTCATGCTCCACCGGGACCGGCTCGCTCCCTACCAGCCTAATGCCAGCTAAACATCGCACTCTGTGGAGGCCGGTCCGCCTCAGGAAGAGGGCTACGCCCCTCCTTTCCCCGCAAAAAGACTTCGGCGTTCACAACGCCAGCGCCGACCACCGTCACGCCTTCGAGCCTGAGTTCGCCATGGTGCCCGGGGACGGTCATAGCTCGGGTGGGGGCAATGTGGCGTGGGCGGGGTTTCGATTGGGAACCGTCATGCTTTGCGGGAGGGGTTGTTATGTTGTCACCCTGTTGGGGAAAGGTGTTTGGGGTTAGTGGCTTCGGCCAGGTTGTGTGTGTGAGTTAGAAGTGTGTCTTGTGTTTTGTGTGACTTGTAGATTGTTAATGTGCCGTTTATGTAAAAGAGCGATTAAAATACTCCCAGCCATTTGCATTGGGCAGCAAGGAAGCTCACTCGCCTCGTCACGTTCCTACGTAGCGGTGAAAAACGCTACAATATATATATGTATATATATATATATATATATATATATATATATATATATATATATATATATATATATTGCACCATAAAGTTATATATATTACACTTAAAGTATAGAGATATGTTATAATAAAATACTATTCAAAGTTAGCAGTTTGTGATTGTTTTTGATTGTGTTTAATGGGAGAGGACCTACAGAGCATGGCTAGAGTTCAGCAGTCTAATTGCTTTAGGGTAAAAGCTGTTTTTGAGCCTGGTGGTTTTGCACTGAAGGCTGCTTTTTCGGCCTTCTGCCTGAGGGAAGAGTTTTAAATAGAGCATGTGCAGGGTAGGTGGAGTCCTTAATAATACGGAGGGCTCTTCCTCTGCATCTTGCAGTGTACAGTTCGGTGATAGAGGGGAGCCTGCTCCCCACTGTCCTGTGTGCAGCCTTAACTACTCTCTGCAGGGCTTTCCTCTCAGCTACGGTGCTATTGCCATGCCACACAGTGATGTAGGAGCTGATGTAGGAGGACTCTTCAGAACCAGGCTTCCAGCTCATTTTAGCTTCCTGAGGAAGTAGAGGCGCTGGTGGGCCTTTTTAATCAGGCTTGAGGTGTTGACGCTCCAGTTTAAGTCCTTAGCTATATGGACGCCTAGATACTTAAAGCTGGAGACCACTTCCACAGCTGCTCCATCAATGCGTAGGGGGAGAGGAGTTCGCTTGTCCTTTCTGAAGTCCACCACCATCTCTTTGTTTTTTTTTACATTGATGCAGAGGTTATTTCCCCTACACCACTGTACCAGTTGTTCTACCTCCTCTCTGTAATAGGATTTATCCTTGTCAGTTATGCGTCCCACTACTGCTGTGTCATTTGCAAATTTGACTATATGACAGCTGGAGTGTCTCGCTATGCAGTCATACGTCAACAGAGCGAACAGGAGGGGGCTCAGCACGCAACCTTGAGGTGAGCCTGTGCTGATGGTGATGGTGGAGAAGATGGTGTCATGGATCCTGACAGTTTGAGATCTGTTCGTCAGGAAGTCTAAGACCCAGTTCCCTAATGAAGGGCTTAAGCCAAGAGAGGAAAGCTTTAGAATTAATGTCTGTGGAGAGATGGTGTTGAAGGCAGAGGAAAAGTCCAGGATAAGCAGGCGGACGTAGGAATTCTTATTCCCCAGGTGTGTAAGGGCTGTGTGGATCACTGATAAGATGGCATCATCTGCAGAGCGATTTGTCTTGTACGCATACTGATAGGGGTCCACAGTGGCATCGATGGAGGCTTTGATGTAAGACATTCAATTCAATTCAATTTTATTTGTATAGCGCTTTTAACAATTGGCATTGTCCCAAAGCAGCTTAACACAATCAAAAGAATTATTTAAGTTTGTATGGAATTTGAATCTGTATGAATTAAAATGGTCAGATAGTCCTTGATGAACAAGCCGAGGGCGACAGTGGCAAGGAAAAACTCCCTAAGATGGTAGTAGGAAGAAACCTTGAGAGGAACCAGACTCAAAAGGGAATCCATCCTCATCTGGGTGAAACAGAGAGCAGGAATTGATTTGCATTCATACCGTGTGTTAGTTGGTAGGCAGTTCAGCATAACAGTTGATGTTAATATGGAGCCCAGTTAGTTATTGAAAACTCAGGTAGACTTGTATGAACTATCGACTGTCAAGTCCTCAGAGAAACAGCTGCCAACACCAGTCGAGGCCAGAACTGTCTTCCAGGTAGCGAGAACCATCCCCAGACACGAGACGCATCCCAAAGAGCCACACGGGGCATTCATGCGACGAGATCTTTAATCAGAAGCGGGGCACCAGGATGGGTCAGACAGGTCCGGAGGGCAGAGGGAGTCTGGATCACTGGCAGCTCAGGAACAACATGTGTAGCTCGACAGAGAGAGAGGGGGAGAGAGAAAAGAGAAGGAACGGGAGAGAGAAAAGAAGAGGAGAGATAACAGTTAGGTATGGTCACAGTCACATAATGTATAATGTGAATGTATATTTACTGTAGAGTGCAAGCAGAGACTCCGGCAGGACTAACTATGACAGCATAACTAAAAAGGGAGAGCCAGAAGAAAACACAGACATGAGGGCTCCCTGAGATGAAAGCAACCAATCACCTCACCGTCAACAAACTTGAGTGATCAATGAGAGTGGGGAAGAACAGCATCTAAACATACCAGTTCACCATAATACTCTACTGTACGTCCATGAGTCCCCCAGATCTGCTCCTTTACCTAAGGCAAATCTATTTATAAAAAATGCTTGATTAAATAAATAGGTTTTTAGCCTGGAAACACTGAGACCCGAACATTATTTGGAAGACTATTCCATAACTTTGGGGCTTTGTAAGAAAAAGCTTTACCCCCAGCTGTATATATCATAATACGTGGTACTGATAAGAAGCCTGCATCCTTTGATCAAAGTAGGCGTGGCGGATCATAAGACACTATCAGCTCACTCAGATACTGCGGCGCGAGACCATTTAATGCTTTATATGTCAAAAGTAGTATTTTAAAATCAATGCAAAATTTCACAGGGAGCAGATGAAGTAAAGATAAGATAGGCGTGATGTGCTCGTATCTTCTAGTTCTAGTGAGAACTCTCGCTGCTGCATTCTGGACTAGCTGAAGCTTGTTTATTTACCTAGTTGAACAACCAGACAGTAGGGCATTACAGTAGTCCAACCTAGAAGTGATAAAAGCATGAACGAGTTTTTCTGCATCGTTTAGCGACAATATATTTCTTATCTTGGCAATATTTCTGAGGTGAAAGAATGCTATCCTGGTAATATTATCTACATGAGCTTCAAATGAAAGACTGGAGTCTATTCACCAAGGTCTTTTACTGTTGCACTTGATGGAACAGAAAGGCCATCTAAAGTTACAGAGTGATCTAGAATCATACTTCTAGCTGTATGCGCTCCTATGACAATAACTTCTGTCTTATCTGGTCCATCTAGTCATGACCAGCCTCTCAAAGCACTTCATGACTACTGGGGTTAGAGCTATGGGGCGGTAGTCATTCAGACAAGTCACTGTTGAACACTTTGGGACTTTTTTTGGGCGTATGTGGATTTAGCCCTCACAATGCCTGCCATCAGTTGTTTCTTTTCCAACTTTAGCGCTGATCCATCACCTGCCCTAAATGCGGCATCCCTAGCTTTCAGAAGAGCCTTTACTTCAGCATTCAGCCAGGGCTTCTGATTAGAAAAACAGGTAATTGTCTTGGTGGTGGTTACATCATTAGCACATTTGGATATAAAGCCGAGGACGGTAAAAGTGTATTCATTTAGGTCCAGCTTATCCCCGTAAGTGGCTGCTTCTTTGAAGATCTGCCAGTCAGTAAACTGAAAGCAGTGCTGAAGAACAATGTCTGCATCACTGGGCCATACAGTGATCGTTTTCTTTGTGTGTATTGTCCTCCTCAGCAGGGGGCGATAGGCTGGCGACAGCAGTACGGATATGTGATCGGAAGAGCCAAGATGGGGGCAGGGCAGAGCTCTGTATGCACCGCGGATGTTTGTATACACACAGTCCAGAATATTTTCTCATCCTGGTGGAATTTGAGAAGAGTGTCCGTCAGTTTCACATGATTAAAGTTCCCCGCAACCATGTAAAATGCCTCCGGGTGTTTAGTCTGCAGCAAGCTGATGGTATCATGAAGCTCCTGCAACGCTACATTAGCATTAGGACCCGGCAGGATGTAAACAATGGTGGCATACACAACATAAAACTTCCGCGGCAGATAGACTGGCCGACACTTTGTTGTCATGAACTCTATCGACTCAGAGCAGTGACTTTTAACCAAACTACTGCTTGTACACCAGCCTTCATTTACCTCCTCTTTTTTTCCCCGACCGGTAATCGTGGTCCGCATGGAAAAGCCGAAAGCCATCAATTTAAAAGACTGAGTCCGGGATGTTTTGGTTTAGCCAGGATTCCGTTAGGCAGAGAACAGCGCAATTCCTCATCTCAGAGTGAGCATTAATCCTCAAACCTAGCAGGTCCATTTTATTATCCAGGGAGCAGACATTGGCCAAGAGGAGAGTTGAAATCGGAGGTCGGCTAGCCTTTAACTGTGCAGACGCTCCCGCCCGCTTTCCTCTCTTCTGTCTGCGAGCACGACGTTTCCTATTGCCCGCTGCCCCCCGCACTCTGCTACGCCACTCCGATGTTCTCAGGAGCCGCTGTCTTCCAAGTTCAGATTTTAGTCTTGGTGAAATAGAAATAATCGAACTGTCTCTGATGTACAACAGTTCAGTTACACTATACTTCCCTCGCATTTTCAGTGCTGAAAAAAGCGATCTCTTTTGTATCTGGTGTGCTATCAAGAGGCTTTGTTCTGGGAGCTCGAGAAGCTGCTGCAGCAGCGTGCGCCATCATCTGTACTTTCTATGTGTTCACCCTGTTGGGGAAAGTTATTTAGGTTGGTGGCTTCGGCCATGAACTTTTCGCATGACTTCATGCAGTCACACATACAGCATGGGTTACACATTTACTCGATAACCACACCATTTAGCCTTAAGCATAAAATAGAGCACGGTTAGCACACACCTACTTAACACACAAACATGGCCGAAGCCACTAACCTAAATAACTTTCCCGAACAAGGTGAACACATAGAAAGCCCCCGAAAAATCTCAAATATAATAACAGTGACATGCGTCCCTGAAGCGAGGCTTCATTTGGAAATGCACCCTTATGCATTTCACTACATTTCGTACTGTGTATGTTTGTGTATGTGACAAATAAAATTTGAATTTGAACAAGTTGCAGAGCTTCTGTGTCATAATAACATCACTACTGCAGTGGCGATCCTGATTAGGGAAGTGGGTGTTAATGTCTTTTGGTGCCAGTATGGTGCAATCCAGTGTAGGGTTTTAACATAATAATGACAATGAATGGCTGCCGGCATTCTTCATCATTAATATGTATTTATCATTCGTTGTCTTTACATAATAAAGACAACAAATGATGGTTGCATTGTCCACCAATAAATGTAGGCAATTTAATTTTAATGTGGACACAATGCCAACGCATCCTTCACCATTAATAAGTAATGTTTAGCTCTGGGTCAGAGTTGTATCGAATCTTTAATGATTCGGGTTAATTTGATTAACTGAATCAAAATTAGAATGCACACTTTACCGACTACCCGTTCAGCGTTTAGCACAATTTAGTGTATCTTACCAATTCTGGTTATCACATGGCCAACGGCTATAACACAAAATCTAGTATTTAGCAATTATGAGCAAGGTAACACGATCTGGGCAAATGTTTAGACTTTAAAATACATGACCAAGACAACAGTACTTTATAAAGAAACGAGAATTTATTTGACTATTCTACGATACATGAAACTACACTACTTGAACGCACGCACACACACATACACACAAACAGTTTGGCAAGTGAAAATGAATGAAGTTATTCTAGTACTGGTTACTAAATCAATGAAAGTCACAAGAGCAGAGTCTTGGGTTTAATCTTATGGTATAGTTATGAAACGAGCACCAACTTCAGCAAGATATGCAGCTTTGTTTGTTTACTTGCGTTATGTTTCGTTCTCATCCGTTGGTTCGCCTTCAGCGAAGGGAATCACGGCGTTGCTGATTGGTTGGTGCGCTGTTGTAGAAATGACGTCTGTCAGGAAAGCCCTTCGGTGAGGCGTTGGTTGCCTGGTTACCGATGGCTGTGCTCTGGAACTTCTCCAGAGGTTTCCTTCGTTGCGGGACTTCTGGCACGAAGTCTCATTGAGAGTTCTTGAAGAGCGGATGACGCCAGCAACGGCGGCGCAGCGCCCGCAATGGCGGGAGCCCGAGCTGCTTGGAAGAAGTTGTAGGTTGCAGTTGTGATGATAACTTCTCTTCTTCACTCACCCTGTGGACTTCCTGAGGGTTCCGGATCGCCGATTTACATCCTCGGTTTCGGGGTCTACTTTAAAGCATCTGGCCTTGTGGAGTTTCTTAGTTTTACAGACGTCCCCCTTAAGATAGCGAACCAGATAAGGTTATCAGGATGGTGCCATGCATGCTGGGAGAGGGGGTTCAGGAATGTGATCCATTGACTGTTCTCTCTATGGGAGCCCTTGGGGCACATGACATTGCCACTTTCAGAGTGGACTAACATAGAGAGCGGCTTTCAAAGGTGGCCAGCCAGTCTCACCCAGTCCTCTCTTGGTGTGGCCACAAGCTGGAGTCAAATGCAACAAAGGCCAGCATGGGTTTAAGGCTCTGGCGGCTAAATGGCAATCCTGACTGGGGACAGTGGACTTAACGTCAAGGCACGGTCTTTTTGGTGGCTGAGTCACGATGACTGACCCTTGGAAAAAAAATAAGTTGCTGGGGCAGCTTATGCAGTCCTTCAGCTAAACTCCATACCTCCCTTTAAAACAGGAGATCGAGCCTAAGGTCCATTGATAATCATCTGCCACCTGATGATGGCAGATCATCACACGCCTGCTAAAGGGGAGGCCACCTATCTAGTTAGTTCTTTGGAGTAAGCAAGGAGCAAAAAAGACTTTGGCTTATGTTTTTCACTGGTGCATCTGTAATATTAATTAATTAAACTTTATGTTTTTAGTCATTAATGCCAAAATGTTTATCATGTTAACAAGATTATTTTAGTTATAAGGCTTGGGCCTCAGTTAGATACATTGAGGTGGTAATGACATTTGTCTGACTTTCTATTTATTCTTTTTGATGTTTGATGCAGACCAATTTAAAGTGAATTACAGATAAAAATCTTGCTCAAGGGATCAACAGTGACAGCTTGACGGGACTGGAGCTTGACCCCACACCTTCCAATCAGCTTCAATTGTTTGAACCACCACTCATTTCGGCTCTCTGCCTTCAATCTCTTCTATGTGGCTCCAGAAATGCTTCATTTTCTTGATGCTTCCATACCCAAATTCCCAACCTAAGAACATGAGGAGATGCAGGGAAATTAAAATCAGTAAAATGCTGTGTCTTACCTTGTGTGACTGCATCTGTGATGTCCTTTCTTCTTACATTACATTTACATTTAGGCATTTGGCAGACGCTCTTATCCAGAGTGACTTACATTTTTTTTTTTTCTAATTACACATCTGAGCAGTTGAGGGTTAAGGGCCTTGCTCAAGGGCCCAACAGTGGCAACTTGGTGGTTGTGGGGTTTGAACCTGGGGTCTTCCGAACCGTAGTCCAATGCCTTAACCACTGAGCTACCCCTACCTCTACCCTACCTCTTCTTGGTACAGTCATACTTGACTTGTGGTGTCCATGAGTCCATGACTGGTTATGAGGCAGAATTCTCCTTCCTTGGGGCTTGCATTTTTGGAAACCCAGGCCAGTCTCTCCCTAGGACAGGGTTCTTTAACTCTGCTTTATGGCAAGAAGCATAGGCACCAAACATCCATTACTTGTCTACCTATCTGATCTTAATCTAAACCAACTATTCAAACCATAAAATTTTACCTCTTGTACAAGGTTTCATGAATTTGTAAAGCATCTGAACATAGCCAATAACCTGTACATTTATTTTTTCATTTTAATTTATAAAGATTCAGATAAATATCCAGAAAAATCTGTTTTTTTTTGTGGAGCACTTCTGCTTTTGTACTTAAAGTACATTTTAAAGTGTAAGTACTTCTACGTGTAGAGTACATTTTCAGCCAAGTATGTGTACTTTTACTTAAATATTATGCATTTCTGCCACCTCAGCTCAGATCACTTACTACCATCTTGTTTTCAATTACAGTTCAGTGCTCCCCATGTGATCGACCGTGATGGTAAGACTCATATAAAGCATTATGGGTATGACTGGTTTATCTTCATCTAATTTTATACCCTGCCCATATCACCATAATTAAAAACAACAAAGTACTGGGGTAAACACACAATGCCTAAAGGGATGGGTTGGGGGTAATAATAGTGGTACTGATAACTGATACATGGCATTGCACACTGGTAGTAAGTAGAGTCTACCTAGGTTATTTTAGGTAGTGGGTTTAGTAAAAACTTATGGCTAGTTGAGACTGTATTTAAGGAAACATCAGCTTTCCAGTTTCTAAAAGCCAGTTCAGGTAAACTCAAAATCAGTTACTGTGACAAAATAGTCTGTGAAGCTAAGTCTATTTAAACATATTATGAGTTTCTCCTCCCCTTCAGCTGAACCTTGCAGATTGAAGTACAGTAGGGGTCAGTTCTGGCATGTCTATTTCTTAAAGTGACCATGGACATTGAAGCACAAATCCCCTGCAGAAGTCTCCACTAGAAGAGGGGGATCATGTTTCATAATTCCCCTCATAATTTTG
Organism: Clarias gariepinus; assembly: GCF_024256425.1. NCBI lineage: Eukaryota > Metazoa > Chordata > Actinopteri > Siluriformes > Clariidae > Clarias > Clarias gariepinus. The sequence continues at coordinate 853,838 of NC_071113.1, forward strand.
TTTGAGTGTTTACATTTTTACTCCACATTCGATTGTTTACTGTATCAGAAAAATTTTCCTATTACTCATTATTTATTACACATTGTGGATGTGCTCTCAGTTTGCAACTAATTCTACAGTATATGACACTGGGCAGGTTTCCATGGCAACCATTTGTCAGGCTGTCAGAGGTGTCACTTTCACACTGGAAACTGGTTTAGTGCTTCCAAATGAGAGAGCCCCAACAAGACTCATCAAAGAAAAGAATGCCACAAAAGTGTAATGTGGCACCTTAATGATTTACCTTTTCTTAAAACTTCCTCTTTAACAGAAAATAAACAATAACACTCCTTGGTGGTGCACTTTATGTAGACTGAGATGGAAGAGTGTCTCTGTGCACTCTCAATCTCAGTGGCAAGGACATTTCTCTTGACCTGGTTACCAAAATAGAAAAATCCTTATCCCGCCACTTTCTATTTATCTTTTTACATCATTAAATAACTACGAAAAATGGCAAAAAATATAGGGTGTAAGAAGACAATACAGAGTTTTGAAGCGGAGCAAAAATCTTAACCTGCCAGCTTGTCATGTGACCACCCTCTACTTTGAGCTTTCTCAAGAAGAAAAACCTCTGCTACCTCTACCTCTTTTTACTTGAAAAATGAACAAATCTTGATTTACGAGTCCAGAGTATCATGTAGCTTCTTGTTGCAGAAATTTGGGAAATCGTCTCCCCTACTGGGTCTAATGCGCGTCTCTCACTGGTATAATCAACATCCGTGCACTCATGTACTGTTTACTATAACACTTCGACCATGTGTGTGTGTGAAAGGTATTTTATTTTGTTTCTGTATGCGTGTGTGTAAAGCAAAAGCAAGTCTTATTAGGAAGGTTAAAAATCTATTTTCTCTCTGCTTAAGGCTTAGCATGCTCTTTGTGTCATTAAACACCGTGACACCCCCCCCCCCCCCCACACACACACACAGACCCCTCTTACTTCCACCTTTACAGACACACACACCAACTCTTTCTCTCTGCTTAAACAGAAACACAGCTCTGTCACAATTTTTTTAAAGGTAAAGTGCAGGTTAATTTCTTTTAAAAGGTAAAGTGCAGGTTAATTTGTTTTATTTTTACTTTACAGCAGTGATTCCGTTCGTGTGTTGCTCAATTGAGTGTCATTAGAGAGATTTCTTGTTTTTTTTTTCCGATAAAACAGCGTTTGCGTTGTGTGCGCGTGTGTTTGTGAAAAGAGTGGAGGAAGGGTAAAACGAAAAGGGGAAATGGGGAGCTTACTTTAGATTCACACACACATACTTAGCGCCTGCACGCACAAATGGAAACACTTGTCTGTTGGGATTTATTTTTACTTTTTTTTTAAGGTAAAGTGCAGGTTAATTTGTTTTATTTTTACATATATATGTGGCATTATATATATATATATATATATATATATATATATATATATATATATATATATATATATGTGGCATTTTAAATCAAATCCAACATTTTAATGGTCAGTGATTGCTGCATTGGCGTCCACTCGCACATTCTGTAATATTTCATTTTCATTCATATTGCCATTGTTTTAGAGCCCTTTACTAAAGCATTCGCTAGTTAGTAAGTAAGTAAGTAAGCAAATAAAAGATAAATAAATAAATAGCTTTAAATGGTACTTTAGCTGTTTAACTTATATGAAAAATAAAGTTCCTACAACCCCCTATTATTTTCTGTTCCAATTTAAAGATGCCCGTGCGTGTGTGTTTCTATTTTGTCATATACAACATATTTATTTTCATTGAAATTCATAGGTTAGTGGTTCACAAATTACATGAATATTCTCATTTCATTGTCTCATGTAATTTGTGAACCACTAACCTCTGAATTTATGTTCTAATACAATATTTGACAGCGATTATGTTGGGAGGGGGCAATCCATGGCAGGGGGGCATTTCAGCACATACAAGTCCCTAGACCTTTTGTTCTGGTGTTTAAGGGTGAACATGATTTAACAATTTAATTAAACACGAATATATATAAGTGGCATTTTAATTCAAATCCAACATTTTAATGGTTAGTGGGTAGGTGCATGGGCATCAACTCGCATGTTCTGTGATATTCCATTGTTATTTATATGGCCGTAGTTTTTAGAGCCCTTTACTAAAGCATTCGCTAGTTAGTAAGTAAGTAAGTAAAGTAATAAAATATAATGTATATATTCGTGTTTAATTTTATTCTTAACATTTAATGGTTAGTGATTGTTGCAGACATTCACACTATTTTTTGGGGAAGAGCTTGGCTTGTACAGGCGGCGCCCCGCTGTAACCAGCAGATCAAAGGAGCAGTTATCGGCTATGACACGTAGCCTTCTGAGTTTGGAGGCCAGAGTTGGTTGGTTGGAAGCACGTTTGAAGGAGAAGATAACGTCACAAATAAAAATTTATATTTAGGCCTAAAAAGATGCTTTAAAATTCATCTAAAAATGTATTCATCGGCGTGTATAAATCGACAGCCTTAACAAAAGGCAGCGTTTTGATCAAAAGGATGATAAATGTGTGTGAAACATGCAGACATGAAGGACTATACTCGACAAGAATATAGAGAATAAGAATCATGTTTATAATAAGAAAATTAATTAAATAATAAATTGTATCAAATAAGAACTTTATCTAATAGGCAGACTGACCAAATTTCTCATTCACTGCTGAAGTAGTTAAATATGCTTATACTGCAGATACGTAGGTTACATTTTAAAATATGAAAAAAACAGTATTAGACACAAATATATGATATGGTAGTATACATGCAATGAAAAAGCTGTTTTCACATGAGTGCTTAAATGTAAAGCAAACGCAATTATTAATTTATTGTGTATATTTAACTTCATTCAGCCGTTTAAGTTATATAAAAAAAATAATGTGCCTACCAGCCCACTATTATTTTCTGTTCAAATTTAAAGATGCCCGCGTGTGTGTGCAAAGAATACAAAACTGTATAATCTTTAATAAAGTTAGCCTAATGCAATATTGTTTCCAATGCTGAAGCAAACATGATTTTGTTTTAGTCTTTTCTTTGAATACAACGCGACAGTGCGCTCTGAGGTGAAGCGCACCCACAGTTACTGTAATCCCCCATCTCACCTTTCATTTACGACAGGTGTGAAGTCATCAAACCGGTTTCGCTGCCGGGGGAATTCCCTAAATTAGGGGTTTTTAAAACAAATTAACAAGACCGAGCAGACGTCTCTGCCTAAAATGTATTTCGCCAGCAAAACATAAACATAAATAGAAAAATAAACATAAGTAGATATAAAATATTTAATGGTAACAATTAAATCAGACTTCATAGTTGGATTTGATACTTTGAGTGTAATTCATAAATTTAGCAAGTACCCTATCATGAGTTAATATATACCTATATCAAATAAAATTTCATATTACACACACACACACACACACACACATTGATTTATACACATCGCGTAGCTCTTCAAAGGGCGGAATTCCAGTGTCCTCGCACCACTCACATGCCACTCTCCTATTCCCCCCACCTCACCCATTTCCCGGACCTCGGACTAAACTCCGCGCCTTGCTTTTATAATGTGGAGCAAGCCTAATGTCATATTATCAATTATCATTGACAATCCAGAGCCCAGGCCAGGGAGCAGACAGACAGGCTAACCCAACCGTCTGCTAGCTGCATAGAGTCGTCACTCAGGGTTCACTCTATTGAGACTGTGTCTGTTCCCCGAGCTAAAATCAAATTTAGAAAGACTCAGAAAGTCTGTTTTAGTAATTTAATTAACATAAAGACCACAAACTTGGATCAGACTGAATGCGCAGCCGGCACCTCTGATCTGAAGCTAGGACTGTTAAATATTAGATCTCTCGCATCTAAAGCAGTTATAGTTAATGAAATTATCACAGATCAGGAGTTTGATATACTCTGTTTAACAGAAACCTGGATTAAACAGGACGAGTATGTAGCTCTAAATGAAGCTAGCCCTCCTGGATACAGCTACATACACCAGCCTCGGTTAACTAGTAGAGGAGGAGGCGTCGCAGTTATTCACAATGATAATCTGACTATTGTACAAAAACACGGACACAAATTTAATTCATTTGAAATTCTTTATAGTAACATAAGTGTATTTAACTATATTAAGTCAGCTCAGTCGATCCCGCTAATTGTCATTTACAGACCTCCAGGGCCGTACTCGGAATTTCTTAGTGAATTTGCAGATTTTCTCTCAAACCTAGTCGTTTCTGTAGACAAAGTGTTAATTGCTGGAGATTTTAATATTTATTTTGAAAACCCAGAAGACCCTCTGAGAACAGCATTTATGTCCATACTGGACTCGGTAGGAGTAAATCAGTGTGTAGTAGGACCCACTCATAAAGCAGGTCACACTTTAGATTTAATAATATTATTTGGATTAAGTATAAGAAATTTATTCACAATACCACTATCTGAAGTTATCTCAGATCACTATCTTGTCTCAATTCAAGTGTGTCACAATAATAATGTACACACAGCGCCGCGCTACCGTATGAAACGTACATTCACATCAACTACCAAACAGAGTTTTATCAGTAATCTCCCAGAGTTCCCAACTTCGATTAGATCACCGTCTGACCCCACAGAACTCGATCAGGCGACTGAATATTTAGAGTCGACATTTCGCTATACCCTAGATAATGTAGCTCCAGTCAAAAGAAAAATTATTAGAGATAAAAAACTTGCTCCCTGGTATAACGATCACACGCGCACTTTAAAACAGACCGCTCGGAAATTAGAACGTAAATGGCGTCAAACTAAATTACTAGTATTTCAAATAACATGGAAGGAGAGCATCCTGAACTATAGAAAAGCTCTTGGTGTACAGTGGTTAATCAATCGGACTGTAGGTCCTACCGTCGCCGTGCTCGGCGGTACCGTTTGGCTTTGTGCGTTTGCTGGCTTTTACCGTTGAGTGGCGCTATATAACTACAGACTGACGCCTCATGCCTTAGTTCATTCTCTGCTGGATTAATGAGACACAGAGTTTTAGAACTGCACGTAGTAGCGGATAAAATCAAGTAAAACATTGTAGTTAAACAAATTTATAATCACAGAACTAAAATGATACAAATGTAGAATTTTAATTAAATTAAATCTTATTAGGATCAAATTTAAAATAAATGTTAACACAGTGAGCCTTTAAATTTTATCACGTGTAATTAGAAAAGACGCGTGTAGGGTTTTGTGTCGTCTTATATCTTGTGTTCTTTAAATTTATAGTAGATTTATTAACTAAAATAAATGACCATAAAAATTATAACATTGTCAGGACGTTCTACTGCGTCAGCTGATGTTGGTCATTCAGCCCCGCTTGTGTTTGTGCGTTATTAGAAGAATGAAATGCAGTAGACTGTTATGATCTGTAACGGATTCGACCCATGTTGCAGCGCGGAGATCAAAGGGCGGAATTCTAGTGCCCTTGTTTAAAGCGCCTGGGCCGCGTCACATCTCCCCACTGACATGCTTCTTTTATATTCTCCATTACATCACATACTTCCCAGACCTCAGACAAACCTCCGCGCCTTGCTTTTATAATGCGGAGCAAGCCCGAGATCATATTAACGTTAATTATCGCCAGCCGGCACAAATAGGCGGCTCCCGTCCCCTTTGCTGCCTATTCAGGGAGCCTACGGAGTGAGGGAGTAGTTATAGTAGATTTGGGCATACACCCATCACACGCGCACGCCGTGGCAGATCATCATAATTGTCCTAAACTTGTATTTCATAAGGTTTTCCGAGCGGTGGTACAGCGCAACGGGGGTCATTATTTACTATTAAACATTAAACGAATTTACAAAACTTAATGCGTGCGATTAAGCGCTGATTCTACGTAGGAAAGTAAAGAAGAGGATCCTGATGCTCAACATTCCGGAGACCAAACCCCATTTAAATTAAATTAACAAATATTGCATGTAAATAACAATAGCCCACGTTTAAAAAAGCATTTTTATTTAGATTATAAAAAAATAATCCTGCATCTATTTTAGGTGTTCCAGCTGCCACTGTTCTAGAATTCAAATTAAATCAAATCTTATTAGGATCAAATTTAAGCACAATAAATGTTAACACAGTGAGCCTTTTAATTTTATCACTTGTAATTAGAAAAAAAAGCGTGTATGGATTTGTGTCATCTTATTTCTTGTGTTCTTTAAATTTATAGTAGATTTATTAACTGAAATAAATGACCATAAAATTAAAACAGTGTTAGGACGTTCTACTGCATCAGCAGATGTCGGTCTTTCGGCCCCGCTTGTGTTTTTGCGTTATTATAAGAATGAAATGCAGTAGACTGTTATGATTTGTAACGGGTTCGACCCATGTTACTCAAACAACTCAGTTCAGGTGTAAGTTAATGGATAGAAAGTAAATGTCTGTGCTGTTTGGGGGAGGGACGTGCTAATGATTTGGTCGGCTCTGTGTGTGTGTGTGTGTGTGTGTGAGAGAGAGGGGTGTCGCGGTCGTTTTCAGTGAAACAAAGGCTCAGCTGAAAAATGTTAGGCACATCAGTCACTCAACCCCCGATAAAAGGTATTTGAGTGTTATGATAGTTGTAATATAACAGATGCGCACTGAATACTAAACCTAAACCAGGCACGGAGATTAATGAACCAAGATAGCCCCCATACCCGTTTAAAAAAAAAAAAAAAGAATATTATTGTGTATAGACTGATTAAAAACAATGCAATTTATGCTATCATAAGGAAAATAACAAGTTCTTCCATTCCAATGATTAAAAAAGGTAACAATGTCAACTTTAGAATCTAGAATCCAGGAGATTAAAATTACACAAATTTAAATCACTAAAAGTCTCCAGAAGAGCCTCAGATTCAAGAGGTTTTTAAAGTGGGGAGAAGTGCATTTCAGTTCCTCTAAATGTATAGGTGAGAACAGCCGATTCACACCTGGGGAGGGTGAATCATTTGTATTTGAATGTTGTCTGGCATTGTAAAGCACTATAGTGACACTAAAAGAACAACCCAGGATTAATAGAATTTCTTATACTGCATAAACATTATTTAGCACAAAAAAATTCCTCACGCTCGGGAAAACTATGCGTGCGGTTGAGCGCTGGTTAGACTATAGGAAATTAAATCGGAGGGTTTTTATTTAGACTATTAAAAAAATAACCTGCGTCTATTTTTAGGCGTGCCAGCTGCCACTTTTTAGTTGGAAGTTTTCAATACAAAGCTTATAATGCCCACATGACATGACGGAATAAGGCACGGCTGGTGATGATTGGGGTTTGTTGGGTTACAGTGGATTTTACTACGCGGTGTGAGTGCAATGGCCATCCGACTCAGCTCTCCGCGGATGGCCGGACCGGCCCCCTCCCACCTCTCGCTCCTTTGAAGTCCCTGGGGCGCGTTCTATTTCCATTTGCCCTGCTTGCATGCCGCACTTCCGCGTTGTTGCACGCGCGCTGCATACACAGCGCGTAGTAAAATCCACTGTAGCTCAACAAACCCCGAGTATTTTATAGCGCAGGGTGCAAGCCCGGGCAACGATAGCAACGATAGCTCACCAGTCATGTGTAATTCTGCGGTCCCGCTGCTTCGCATGTCTAAAGGGGAGGCCGCCTAACTAGTGAGCGAGGAGCGATATTGATTTGGGCGCACACCGTGACAGGCTGAAAAAACTGTGTCAGATTAATGTGCAAAAACTATATAATAAAACTATATAAGACTACATGCCTTTATAAGACTCAACTTTTATTTAAGCGCACTCACAATAACGAAAAAACGTTGTGATTTTGTAAGTGTTGTAAGCTGCGCTGCTCTGTATTGTTTTTGGTGAACTTGAGCGCGTCAGAAAATGAACGCAAACGTTTTTTAAAATGGTCAGAGTCAGTCTGCTTGCTGTTTTCCCGACGCGTTCATAATCATTATTCTACTTCTGCCGGTGCGCTCTGGAAAACTCCATGCATGCGGCTGAGCGCTGATTAAAACTATGGAGTAAATTAAAGAGGAGAATCACGATGCCGAATCAAAGTCCTGAGCCCAAACCTCATTTAAATTAAATTTAACAAATATTATAAGTAAAAAAACAATAGCGCACATTTAGAATTCGTTTATAAATTCTTTCCGGCATGAGTTGGCCCGGTGTTATGCGCAGAGCGCCGGGAGATTTCCTGAAGCTCAGAAATCACTGGGCATGTTTTCTAAATAGACGCTATCTTTAATAACCGATGGAGGTTTTGAGCTGTATACACACGCATTCCTGCCTAAACAACTCTTAAAACTACACCTGTAACACAATAAACAGTAATATTTCAAACATTCTGCAGGCTGATATTTGGAGAAAAGAAAGAATAATGAATAAACCAGTTGTTGGGTCAAAATAACCCAACCAGGTGTTTATTTGTAAACTACATCTCATATGAGCCAACATGAGCAACCCAACAATGTGTTTAAAGTACCTGAAATAATCCAGAACTTAAATAACAATAAACCGATACAGAGATACACTGTATAACGGTCACTGTTGTATTTACGGCAACGAGCGAAAATGTCACTTTGCGCCACCTGGCGGCCATTTTACGAATGACTTTGAAATGCAACTGATTTATTTTGGCCGCTGACGTTTTTACGCGGCGGTGAGCGCGACGGTAATAACCATTCCAATTGATCAACTACTGTAGCTAGATCAACATATCTCTCCACTCTTATAGAAAATAACAAAAATAATCCTAGATTCTTATTTAATGCTGTAGCCAAATTAACCAGAAATAAGACCACTGCAGAAATCTCCACAACAACATCATGCAATAGTGAGGACTTCATGAACTTTTTTAATAATAAAATTGTAAATATTAGGCATAAAATTGAGGTTTTGAAACCGAACAATGTAATTGATGCAGATGTTAATCTAGCCATGTCAGACCAGAACCTAGAATACTTTACTCCCCTTGAAGAGAATGAACTAATTTCACTCATTTCTTCTTCAAAATCATCAACCTGTATATTAGATCCTGTACCGACACATTTTCTTAAACAGATAGTACCAGCAATAACAGAACCCCTGTTGAGAATAATTAATTCTTCACTCAGCATTGGATATGTTCCAAAATCTTTTAAATTAGCAGTAATCAAACCAATAATTAAGAAACCTGACCTCGACCCCTGTCAGCTGTCCAGTTACAGACCAATATCAAACCTCCCCTTTATCTCTAAGATCCTGGAAAAGATAGTGGCGGAGCAGCTATGCTCATATATACATAGAAATGGCATACATGAACTGTATCAGTCAGGATTTAGGCCTCATCACAGTACAGAGACAGCGCTCGTTAAAGTAGTAAATGACATTCTATTGGCCTCTGATCAGGGTTGTGTAACTATGCTTGTATTACTTGACCTCAGTGCAGCTTTTAACACTGTTGATCACGCTATTCTTCTTCACAGATTAGAAAATGTAGTGGGAATTAAGGGTACAGCCCTCTCCTGGCTCAGATCCTATCTAACCCATCGTTATCAGTATGTAGACTTAAATGGTGATTATTCTGCATGTTCTCTAGTGGAGTTTGGCGTTCCGCAGGGTTCAGTTTTAGGTCCACTGCTTTTTTCCCTTTACATGCTTCCTCTGGGCAACATAATCCGTAAGCATGGTATTAGTTTTCATTGTTATGCTGACGATACACAGTTATATGTCTCAGCAAAACCTGATGAGAAAAAACAGCTTACTAAAATTGAGCATTGTGTGCAGGACATAAGAAATTGGATGCTAATTAACTTCCTTCTGCTAAATCCGGATAAGACAGAAGTTCTAGTCATAGGACCGCATACAGCTAGGAGTAAAATTTTAGATCACACCGTAACTTTAGATGGCCTTTCTGTTCCATCAAATGCAACAGTGAAAGACCTTGGTGTGATTATTGATTCCAGCCTTTCATTTGAAGCACATGTAGATAATATTACCAGGATAGCGTTCTTTCACCTCAGAAATATTGCCAGAATAAGAAATTTATTGTCGCTAAACGACGCAGAAAAACTAGTTCATGCTTTTATCACCTCTAGGTTGGACTATTGTAATGCCTTACTGTCTGGTTGTTCAGCTAGATGCATAAATAAGCTCCAGTTAGTCCAGAATGCAGCAGCGAGAGTCCTCACCAGAACCAGAAGATATGAGCACATCACCCCTATCTTATCTTCACTCCATTGGCTCCCTGTGAAATTTCGCATTGATTTTAAAATACTACTCTTGACGTATAAAGCATTAAATGGTCTCGCGCCGCAGTACCTGAGTGAACTGCTAGTGTCTTACGATCCGCCACGCCTACTTCGATCAAAGGATGCAGGCTGCTTGTCAGTACCGCGTATTATGAAAAATACAGCTGGGGGCAGAGCTTTTTCTTACAAAGCCCCAAAGTTATGGAATAGTCTTCCAAATAGTGTTCGGGACTCAGACACAGTCTCAGTGTTTAAGTCCAGGCTAAAATCCTATTTATTTAGCCAAGCATTTTTATAAATAGATTTGCCATAGGTAAAGGAGCAGATTTGGGGGACTCATGGACGTAGAGTATTATGGTGAACTGGTATGTTTGGATGCTGTCTTCCTCACTCTCATTGATCACTCAGGTTTGCTGACGGTGAGGTGATTGTTTGCTTTACATGTCAGGAAGCCCTCATGTTTGTGTTTCCTTCTGGCTCTCCCTTTTAGTTATGCTGTCATAGTTAGTCCTGCCGGAGTCTCTGCTTGCACTCTACAGTTAATATACATTCACATTATACATTGTGTGACTGTGACCATACCTAACTGCCATCTCTCCTCTTCTTCTCTTCCCCCCTCTTTCTTTTTCCTCTCTTCTCCTGTCTCCCCCTTTCACTCTTTCTCTCTCTCTCTGTCGAGCTACACATGTCGTTCCTGAGCTGCCAGTGATCCAGACTCCCTCTGCCCTCCGGACCTATCTGACCCATCCTGGTGCCCCGCTTCTGGCTGAAGATCTCGTCACATGGATGCCCCGTGTGTCTCTCTGGGATGCGTCTGGTGTCTGGGAATGATTCTCTCTACCTAGAAAATGGTTCTGGCCTTGACTGGTGTTGGCAACTGTTTCTCTGGGGACTTGACAGTTCGATAGTTCATGACTGGAACTTCTTACAAGTCTACCTGGGTCTTCAATAACTACCTGGACTCCATATTAACATCAATTAACATCAGCTATTATAGCTGAACTGCCTCCCACCCTACACACTGTATAAATGCAGATCATTTACTGCTTTCTGTTTCACCCAAATGAGGATGGGTTCCCTGTTGAGTCTGGTTCCTCTCAAGGTTTCTTCCTATTACCATCTCAGGGAGTTTTTCCTTGCCACTGTCGCCCTCGGCTTGCTCACCAGGGACAAACTGACCATTTTGATTCATACAAATTCACATTTCATACAAACTTAAATAATTCTTTTGACTATGTAAAGCTGCTTTGCGGCAATGAAAATTGCTAAAAGCGCTATACAAATAAAATTGAATTGAATTGAATTGAATATTAACGTTAATTATCGCCAGCCGACACGAATAGGTGTCTGTCCCTTTGCCGCCTATTCAGGGAGCCTACGGAGTGCGCGAGTAGAGATAGTAGATTTGGGCGCACACCCATCACAGGCACACGCCGTGGCAGATCATCATAATTTTCTTTAAGTAAAAAAACAAAAGCCGACGTTTAGAAACAGTTTATAAATTCTTTCCAACATGAGTTGGCTCGGTGTTATGCGCAGAGCGCCGGGAGATTTCCTGAAGCTCCGAAATCGCTGGGACATATTTTCTAAATAGATGCTATCTTTAATAACTGATGATTGAAACTGATAGTTTTAAGCTGTATACACACACATTTTTGAGGGGTTTAAAAGAATTAATAAGTCCGAGCAGACCTACATGAAAGGTGAGAAGTGCCTTTTGAAAAGTTAAAGTACTTTACAAAAGACGGACAGCTTTATTTTAGTCATGAATTCACAATCCAGCTATTATTTCCAGCCATGGTTAAATAATGTATGAAATAATTATTAAATGCTGGACACAAACAGCAAATATGATGATTATTATAAAAAGCCAGAAGAACTTTTTTCTTATATTTACTTAATAGTATTATATATATAGCCTATATGTATTGTTAATTCATGTCTTATGATGATGTCAACACATTTTTATGTTTTAAATAAGACATGTTGGCATATTCACGAATCAGGACATTCGCATAGTTAACACTATCAGATAGCCTACTATCAGGAAAGTAAATTAATTTCAAGGCCATCAAACCGAGGCATTGCCATGTCTTTCACTGTTTTGTCCCTGTTAAAACATTACAAAAACTATATAAGAAACTTATAAAAAATTTAAAGCACGAATTTGGGCATCTTATTTCATCATTATGAAAATAATATGAAGCACATATACACACATTCATCATGAAAGATCTGTTGTAAAACAAAATAAAATCCATGTTTGCTTCAGCATTGGAAACAATATTGTTTTAGACTAAGTAATTATACACAGTTCTTCGTTGTACAGTACTTGGTCCGCCTTTTAGATAAAGTCCTTCCATGCGCCATCTGGCAAATATTCAGTGAAGTACAACATTTATTTAAATTCCCGAATGTTGCTTAACGCTAAATTGCGGCATCTGGCGGGAAAACACACGCAGCCTTACGGTGGCCCAGAAGGGCAAATCATCTTTCCTGTATATGTGTGTGTTTTTTCCCTTGAAAATGTGCGCTTTTTCCCTTATAAATGTGGTTTTTTCCTTAAAAAAGTGCGCTTTTTCCCTTATAAATGTTTTTTTTTCTTAAAATGTGTGCTTTTTCCCTTATAAATGTGTTTTTTTTTTTCATTGAAAATGTGCGCTTTTTCCCGTGTAAATGTCTGCTCTTTTCCGTTTGTGCGCAACTACTTCTTTCCCGTGTGAGAACTCTTTCTCCAGTATTTTGCAAGCTAAAAGCTAAAGCTAACGCGCAAAGGACTATGGGAGTGGGGTCAAAACGCAACTGAACACGGAACCTTTCCGGATATCAGCTCCAGGACTCAACATCATGGAGTATATAGTGAATTATAGCGTGATAAAGTTATAATTTTCACTAAATTTTCAACTGCACACACTTACCAGGTAATATTTAATATATAAAATTAATCAGATTTTACTGTTTTAGGCACTATTAATAACTTTGTAGCAGTGTTAATACTATTGGAGTGTTTGGGGGAAATGCCGAGCCGAGTGTAAATGGCAGTGATTAAAAGGAATATTATCTCATTTAGACCATTAAACACTGATGTAAACCATCAGCTCCATGGAATCTCTGTAAAATACATCCACATATGGATTTATGAGCAACCCAGCGGGCACAACACATGTAATCCACGTGGATTTCTGGTGGATATTTGGTGAAGTGGTGGATCCACCAATTTTCACCTGATATCCACGTTGATTCCACGTGGTTTTAGGCACGTGGAAAACCTGTTCTAAATTAATGTGGAATCCACATGGAGTTTTAGTTCTACATTATTCTTCGTGCATTTCCACGTGGATATCACGTGGAAAATAATTTCGTACCACCTATTGATGGTTGCTTGATCTAATTTTGAATGCATATTTTGTATGTTTTTACATAAATGTGACAATCATTAATTACCATTAAACATACTCTAAAATAAAATAACGCATATGACGCGTCCAATGTGTTCTAAAGTTGAACACATGAGCCAAAAATGTGTTCTAAAATGGCATTTTCAAAATGTGTTACTGATCGCCTAAATGCCACATCTGACTACAACGTACACTGGATTTGCAAACTAAAAAGTAGTTTAGAACACCGATGTGCTATCAGAGGCGACACATAGGCGTCGCTGCGCAGAGTGACTTTGCAGTCTAGCGAGTGGTACTGAGCATGCGCAGTGATCAGCCTTTCCTGGATCCCGTTTTTTTAAGTGAAGCGCGAAACATTTATAGCTAATAAAAAGAAATTAGAAACTTCGAAATTTGTTTAAACGTGTGGTCTGCTAACGTTACAAAGTACTCGTGGCAATTGTGTTTCATACAGAGAACATTTGTGTGTGATGTTACAGGGTGAGCACTGAGGTAAGCAGTAATATTCTAGTATGTTCTGTGGCAGTTAGTGTAGGTTCTAACCGACGCGGTTAGCTTGATTGTGAATCTATGTATGTAGCTAACGTAGGATTTGAAGCATAACAGGCAATTAGAAACGTTAATTTGTCAAAAATCATAAAAACAGGCTAGTATTTAATGAACAGGTATAATTTGTCATAAATGCAGCACCATCACCATGTATAATATATTATATGCACTGAGGAGTTCTGACAGTGAACACTAACATTTACTTGCAGAATATGTTCCATTGAATTTCTAAGAATAGAAGTAGGAACTTTTCCGTGTAACTTATGTGGGTACTCTACCCATTTATTTCTTTGAAAATAAATAGATAAGGTTGTTTACTTCTAGATTCCTTACCAATTCACTTATGTTTCAACTAAACATGAAGGGATCACGAGGGGATAAAACATCATTTGACAGCGCTGTGCAAATTAATAACTGGTAAGTAATTGAACAGTCCCTTGTGGTCGTGTCTTTTTTTTTATATTAAAACAATGATTGTATTGATAAATTGCAGTCCATGCATCTAAATTATACTAAACATTTTTGTCCTTTGACAGACAGTGTAGTAAAGGCGCATGATGTTACAGAAGCCTTTGCCCTCAGCACCATCGCCAATCAGTTACGAACTGCACCTAAGAGGAAAGAAAGGCTGGATGCAGTGTAATTTATTAAGTGTTAAGTAAAGGTTTTTGTAATTTTGTTTCTTTTGCTGTTTGAGACAGTTTTCTATCTTCTCTTAGATATTTTTTTGGTTTAATTAGTCTTTTAGTATTCACATTTTTATGGTATTTTAGTATTATGCACTACACCCAGTTTTTATGTGCATTTTGTATTGTTTGTTTTGAAATATGAATTAATTATTGGTTATTACAACTTTTATGTAATTTGTGTCTGCTTTTCACTTGATGTTGTAGACATTTTAAACTTTGCAGAATTTACATTGAACACAACACGTATTTTCCATGGGCTTATATCCATGTCTTTTCCAAGTGGTAAAAAACACGTGGATTCCATGTGTCAAATCCACGTGGAATTGGACTTGCCTTTTACGCCTAAATTACCCGTCTTTTCCACATGGTGAAAACACGTCTTCTTTACGTGGTTTCCACGAGTTTGTGCCCACTGGGAAGCTAATATCACTATGCTAACCACTAGCGCTTAGCATTGGGAAACTAGCTTGTTCATTAATATATATTAGTTTAATAGTGTATTTGGACACATATACGTGATGTAAACAGTTAGCTCTATTGTTTTTGTAAAATTCCTGTCCAAATATGGATCTATAAGCAAGCTAATATAATTATGCTAAGCGCTAGCTTACTAAAAGAGACAAGATAGCAGCAACTATTGCTAATTATCCCTGAGCTGCTCCTGTTATGTGCTAAATGTTACAGATGGTTAAACGAATTGTTGTATGTAGTTTATTGGAGCTCCTGAGTGCCATATAATGTATAGTGCTGTATAATGTAGTGGTTTTATCATAGCTAGAGATCTTCTGAATAGTTAGTTATGTGCTTACACAATGTATGTAACAGTCAAGAAAAGGGGCTTTTGTTCAGGTTCTATCTATTCTATTATAAAGTCATTAAATATATGTTTATACTCCTTATAATATGTATGATTGTGTGTTTTTCTTCTCACAGTGAACTGTGTGTAAATCATCAACTGCCTGTGTATCAGCTGATTTCTACACCAGCTTTACATCCTGAGCAGAAGGTGAGTGCTCTGAAGTATTTACCTCTCTTTTCAAGAACACCACTGAGCACTTCTTAATCGGGGGACAGGGACACATTTCTCTTCATGGACATGATGTGTGTGTTAATGAATGGTGGAGATGGGGCCAAATTTTACAGCAATCCTTAATAGCAAAACCAAATAATTGGTTTTAATACACAGCATTACTAAAAGCTTGCATTCTATGAAATTTTGTGTGCGTGCCTGCCTGCGTGTGTCAAACTGATGTCATATGATGTCAAACATCATGAAGTGATATTAACTTGCTTATAAACCCATATGTGAATGTATATTACAGAGATGCCATGGAGCTGCATAGTAACACCATGAAGTCTTTTTACTAGACACTTATAATAACATGTCTTTATTTCTCCCCTGTTGTAGATTGTCGTGGAGAGGACGGACCCTTGATGCTCTGCCTTTTTGCACCAACAATACATACATGTATTTTATTAATTTGTAAATAAAGTCTTTAATATAATTTATAGTTGAGTATTTATTTCTAGTTTGCTTATTATTTAGCAAAACAGTTAAAGTGCATGTAAAGCATTGCTGCAAATGACACTGAATAGAATCAGATGTTACTCCACTCTGTGTGAGGGTACAGGCTTATATACAGTATGTGATTTTAGCATCAATAATGTTTTTCTGCTAACTAAAGCATGCTGCCTTGGAGATATTAGTGACATCTCTGTTTCAGTTCGAACAACATATTCCATAATATTTATGAAAACATTAATCCCATATGTTCAGCAGTTAAAACAGAGGTTCTTAAACATTTTACAGCGAAGGACTCCTTCAACTGTAAAACAAACACCTCTGCATACATTTACTTATAGTGCATTTCCAAAAATACATTTTTATGTTATTCAAAAAGTACAACTTTTTGTTTTTATTTAAATGATTAATAATTAAATGATCCATGAAAATAAAAAATCTAGTATGTCAAAATATTAGAATATTTCACTTCGATCATGGGGAAGACTGCTGACCTAACAAGTTGTCCAGAAGATGATCATCTACACCTTCCAGAAGGAGTGTAGGCCCTTAAGGTCAAACTTTACCACCAACTATTTCACTGACCATGTTGTTGCTTGATTTGCCAGCCATCTCATCTGACCTTAGGTTTCATGGGAAAGATGAGCTGAAATCTGAGATAAATTTCAAGCTGAATGCTTCAAGTGTGATCTGCAAACATAACAAGGGTGTCATGTTTAACAGCTTAATGCAATGGGTTACATAAAAACACCAACTATTTGAAAATATGTAGGCTTATGAATAGTGGCAACGTATATCTACTGTATGTACTGTGAATGTATGTTCAAGAATAAGAGTATCATAAATTGACCAATAATTAAAATACACATGTAAACAATTAGTCTTTCATTTGAAATGCCATTTATCTAAAAAAAATTAGAAAATATTGTGCAAAAGTGTTTAAGTTTTAAAATTATTGGGGGGGAAACACATTCACAAGGGAAACGTCATACACATAGAAAAAAATCATAGAGCACAAGGAAAAAATTATAAATTTACAAGGAAAAAATAATACACTAACATGGGAAAAATATTACACTAACAAGGGACAAATAATGCGCTAACAAGGGAAAAATAATACATTCACAAGGGAAAATGTATATACTTATAGGTGAAAAATAATACATTTACAAGGGAAAAAAATAATATACCTACAAGGGAAAAATTCCCCCTTGATAATATATGCTGTTTCCCTTGTAAGTGTGTGCTTTTCCCCTCGAAATGTGTGCTTTTTCCCTTATAATTGTGCTTTTTCCCTTATAAATTTGCTTTTTTACCCTTGTAAATGTCCTTTTTTCCCTTAAAAATGTGTGCTTTGTCCCTTATAAATGAGCTTTTTTTTCTTATAAATGTGTTTTTTACCCTTGTAAATGTGTACTTTTTCCCATGTAAGTATATTATTTTTCCCTGGTGAATATAGTATTTTTCCCTTTAAATGTGTATAATTTTTCCCTCGTAAATGTATTATTTTTCACCTATAAGTATATAAAATTTTTTCCTTGTGAATGTATTATTTTTCCCTTGTAAATTTATAATTCTTTCCTTGTAAATATATAATTTTTTCCTTGTGCTCTATGATTTTTTTTTCTATGTGTATGACGTTTCTCTTGTGAATGTGTTTCCCCCCCAATAATTTTAAACCTTAAACACTTTTGCACAATATTCAAATTTTTTTAGATAAACGGCATTTCAAATGACACACTCATTGTTTACATGTGTATTTTAATTATTGGACAATTTATGATACTCTTATTCTTGAACATGCATTCACAGTACATACAGTAGATATACGTTGCCACTATTCATAAGCCTACATATTTTTAAATAGTTGGTGTTTTTATGTAACCCATTGCATTAAGCTCTTAAACATGACACCCTGGTTATGTTTGCAGATCACAGTTGAAGCATTCAGCTTGTAAATTTATCCCAGATTTCAGCTCATCTTTCCCATGAAACCTAAGGTCAGATGAGATGGCTGGCCAATCAAGCAACAACATGGTCAGTGAAATAGTTGGTGGTAAAGTTTGACCTTAAGGGCCTACACTCCTTCTGGAAGGTGTAGATGATCATCTTCTGGACAACTTGTTAGGTCAGCAGTCTTCCCCATGATCGAAGTGAAATATTCTAATATTTTGACATACTAGATTTTTTTTTTTATGGATCATTTAATCATTAATCATTTAAATGAAAACAAAAAGTTGTACTTTTTGAAGAACATAAAAATGTATTTTTGGAAATGCACTATAAGTAAATGTATGCAGAGGTGTTTGTTTTACAGTTGAAGGAGTCCTTCGCTGTAAAATGTTTAAGAACCTCTGTTTTAACTGCTGAACATATGGGATTAATGTATTCATAAATATTATGGAATATGTTGTTCGAACTGAAACAGAGATGTCACTAATATCTCCAAGGCAGCATGCTTTAGTTAGAAGTAAAAACATTATTGATGCTAAAATCACATACTGTATATAAGCCTGTACCCTCACACAGAGTGGAGTAACATCTGATTCTATTCAGTGTCATTTGCAGCAATGCTTTACATGCACTTTAACTGTTTTGCTAAATAATAAGCAAACTAGAAATAAATACTCAACTGTAAATTATATTAAAGACTTTATTTCCAAATTAATAAAATACATGTATGTATTGTTGGTGCAAAAAGGCAGAGCATCAAGGGTCCGTCCTCTCCACGACAATCTACAACAGGGGAGAAATAAAGACATGTTAATATAAGTGTCTAGTAAAAAGACTTCATGGTGTTACTATGCAGCTCCATGGCATCTCTGTAATATACATTCACATATGGGTTTATAAGCAAGTTAATATCACTTTATAATGTTTGACATCATATGACATCAGTTTGACACACGCAGGCAGGCACGCACACAAAATTTCATAGAATGCAAGCTTTTAGTAATGCTGTGTATTAAAACCAATTATTTGGTTTTGCTATTAAGGATTGCTGTAAAATTTGGCCCCATCTCCACCATTCATTAACACACACATCATGTCCATGAAGAGAAATGTGTCCCTGTCCCCTGATTAAGAAGTGCTCAGTGGTGTTCTTGAAAAGAGAGGTAAATACTTCTGAGCACTCACCTTCTGCTCAGGATGTAAAGCTGGTGTAGAAATCAGCTGATACACAGGCAGTTGATGATTTACACACAGTTCACTGTGAGAAGAAAAACACACAATCATACATATTATAAGGAGTATAAACATATATTTAATGACTTTATAATAGAATAGATAGAACCTGAACAAAAGCCTCTTTTCTTGACTGTTACATACATTGTGTAAGCACATAACTAACTATTCAGAAGATCTCTAGCTATGATAAAACCACTACATTATACAGCAGGATACATTATATGGCACTCAGGAGCTCCAATAAACTACATACAACAACTCGTTAACCACCTGTAACATTTAGCACATAACAGGAGCAGCTCAGGGATAATTAGCAATAGTTGCTGCTATCTTAGCTCTTTTAGCAAGCTAGCGCTTAGCATAATTATATTAGCTTGCTTATAGATTCATATTTGGACAGGCATTTTACAAAAACAATAGAGCTAACTGTTTACATCACGTATATGTGTCCAAATACACTATTAAACTAATATATATTAATGAACAAGCTAGTTTCCCCATGCTAAGTGTTAGCGGTTAGCATAGTGATATTAGCTTGCTTATAAATCCATATGTGGATGTATACTACAGAGATGCCATGGAGCTGATGGTTTACATCAGTGTTTAATGGTCTAAATGAGATAATATTCCTTTTAATCACTGCCATTTACACTCGGCTCGGCATTTCCCCCAAACACTCCAATAGTATTAACACTGCTACAAAGTTATCATTAGTGCCTAAAACAGTAAAAATCTGATTAATTTTATATATTAAACATTACCTGGTAATTGTGTGCAGTTGAAAATTTAGTGAAAATTATAACTTTATCACGCTATAATTCACTGTATACTCCATGATGTTGAGTCCTGGAGCTGATATCCGGAAACGTTCCGTGTTCAGTTGCGTTTTGACCCCACTTCCATAGTCCTTTGCGCGTTAGCTTTAGCTTTTAGCTTGCAAAATACTGGAGAAAGAGTTCTCACACGGGAAAGAAGTAGTTGCGCACAAACGGAAAAGAGCAGACATTTACACGGGAAAAAGCGCACATTTTCAATGGAAAAAAAACACATTTATAAGGGAAAAAACGACATTTATAAGGGAAAAAGCGGACATTTTTAAAGAAAAAAAAACACATTTATAAGGGAAAAAGCATACATTTTCAAGGGGAAAAAACACACTTACAGGGGAAAAACACACATATACGGGAAAGATGATTTGCCCTTCTAGCTTAAGGTGTGAGAGCACCCTTCTTTTTTTGACCGGATGGTTTAGTCCCATAACATTTCAGCTCCAAAAGTTTAAAGAACTTTAGAAAGAGGCATAGTGGCAGAAGTGAGTTACTTAGTATGATTTCTTTAATAAGGAAAACAGAAGCAACACAGAGCAAGACAAAATAGAACAGATCCACTATGAAGTCTAACATAACATCAGGGCTAAGCATAGAGATAAACACAACCTCACTAGTGCTTAACCTGACTAGGAGTTACACTTGACTGGGAGCTATAATAATCAGTAGTTCAACAAGGAGTACAGAAACAAGGAGAGACACAAACCGCCAGAGAACTCAAACAGCTCATAAACAAAACAGGAACTTAACTCCATGGAGAAAAACTAAACAAGGATTTAAACATAACATTGTTGGTGATAAATAGTCTTGTCTTTAGTTTCCCCTTGTTGTGCATTTGTCCATTAAAAATGTAATTTGTAAACCATTAACATATGAATTTATGTTCTAATATAATATTTGATAGCGATTATGTATGGGGGCAATCCATGGCAGGGGGGCATTTCAGCGCATAATACGTGTTACAAAAAAAAGTTGAGCTGCTCTTTTTCCATTTCTCAACCAATCGGAGGGCTTGTGATCAGTGTTTCTTCTGTCGATGCATATCGGCTTTTAAACCAACGCACGAGCGCGCAATAATCCTAGACAACTCAATCCAGATATACTAATCATCAACAACAGGTGAGCTCGAAGAACCAAATTAGCCGGATCGTAATTAGCACGATGATCTCATCTTAGATATGTCAATTCATCTCGGATGTGTCAAGCGACGTACGAAGAGTGCGACCCAAGAGCTAAACGGGCTAGGAGCTTAACACACCAAATTAGGAAAATACAAACAAAACCAGGAAACAGACCAAGAGTCAAGGAGAGAATAGGCAGAGACAGGGAGTAATCAGACAAAGGCAACTTAAGAGGGGTAACTTCAACAAATGCACGACAAGGGGAAACTAAAGACAAGACTATTTATCACCAACATAATTAGTCCCTTCTAGTTTTTTGCCTCGGTTCAGGTGAGCGCTCCAATCCCCTGACCGAGGTGCACATTGGAAAATTGAGTTCAAATGAAAACAAAGGAAACACAAAATGGCGTCTCTGCGCCTGGCGCCCTCTGCTGGAGTACCGTGACAATAAGAGTTGACTATTAAAAATTTTGCTGCTAACACAAGTATATGGTTTAAGCTTATCTGGTGAATGTGATGTTATAGCATGTGATTTTTTTTAAATATGATGTTATAGTACAGTATGTGATATATTTCTTTTATTATATAATTATTTTTGTAAATTTCTATTATATCTGAGACTTATAACACTATAACTAGGAACTAGTCAACTGTGCCTATCGTCATGCTTTAGTAAATATTGTACTGTCTTTGCTGTTTGCACTCATGTTATTTGGTTCTTTGTGTTACTTCTGTGTTGCTCTGTGTAGCACCTTGGTCCTGGAGGAACATTGTATTGTTTCACTGCTAACACAAGTATATGGTTTAAGCTTATCTGGTGAATGTGATTTTTTATAGCATGTGATTTTTTGTACCAGGTGTGTATAGCTGAAATGATAATTAAGACACATGACATGACTTGACTTGTTACTGATCTGTTCTGAAAAGTGAAAGCGAAAGCAATTTTTCTCTTCGTGAACATGGAGACTGCTCGAACAAGTTGCTCGTTTCTCTTGCTGTTGGTGTTCACCTGTGATGGTAATGTAAAGTGTTATTGTGCTTGTTAGTGCTCTGTGAGTTTACTTTACGTGTATGAAGCTAAAGGGTGGTTTAGGATTTTACCTACGTAGGTTAGGATGGATTTTTTTCCCTCAACCTGTGCTTCAACTTCAAGGAATGTTATTTAATCTGTAAAACAACCAATTAATTAGGATCATGATGCTAAATACCTTATCATTGCTAAATTACTAAAGCCAACACAAATTTGTATTGGTGCACTGGTTAAAAAACAAAATGAAAGATATGGGTGTGGTTCAAGGTTAGGAACTGTACCTGCACTTCCTCTGTGGATACAAACTGTAGTTTCACAAACAGAACAAAGAAAATCTTTTAATAAAAGGCTTCATGCTTCCCTTTGGAGTTTGGCATCAAAGATATTTAATCTGGAAATAAAAATTGCAGGTTGGAAATGTAAGTTGGCACGGTGGTGTAGTGGTTAGCACTGTCTCCTTGCACCTCCAGGGTCTCGGTTTGATTCCCGATCAGGCTCGATTCCTGTCTCTGTGTGCATGAAGTTTGCATGTTCTCCCCATGCTTGGTAGGTTTTCTCCGCATACTCTGGTTTCCTCCCAGTGTTCAAAGACATTGCGGTTAATTGGCGTTCCCAAATTGCCTGTAGTGTGTAAGTATGTGTGTGTGCACCCCGCGATGGATTGGCGCCCTGTCCAGGGTGTACCCTGCCTCGTGCCCTAAGTCTCCTGGGATAGGCTCCAGGTCCCTGTGACCCTTAATACAGGATAAAGCGGTATAGAAGATGATGGACTGAGTGAGTGAGGTTGGAAATGTGAAGGTCAATAAAAAAAAAACTTAAGAGTTAACAATACTGCAGTTATTCTAGCAGCTCATACATTTTACCGTTGTGGGTTTTAGACACTTTGTGTAAATAACACTGAAAGCAGAACGTAAGAGGTCACAGATTATACAGGCTAAACTTTTTAAACAATCTATTACAGTTTAAAATGGATTTTTTTAAAAACTGTTCTAAAACAATTAGAGAAAATACTGTAGTTATAATATCTTAAAATAACAGCTAATTGATTTGAAACAGTGATTTTTAAAAATCTACTATAAAAAGATGCTAATTTTAAATGAGTAACTATTTTGTGTCTAAAGGTGATTTCACGGTGGTTCAGTGGGGTTTTGCGATGCTTTGCGCGTGTGCACCCAGTGGAAAAATTTAAGCGACTACTCGTTCTTCTGAGTCAATAGAGCGTATGACTGGTACCTGGGGTAGGGGCCAGGGGTAGCTCAGTGGTTAAGGCATTGGACTACAGTTCAGAAGATCCCAGGTTCAAACCCCACAACCACCAAGTTGCCACTGTTGGGCCCTTGAGCGCGGCCCTTAACCCTCAACTGCTCAGATGTGTAATGAGATAAAAATGTAAGTCGCTCTGGATAAGAGCGTCTGCCAAATGCCTAAATGTAAATGTACCTTATGGTTCCACTTTCAGTTTTTCTGGATTTGATCCCGAGATTGGGCTAATTTATTTTAAATTGAGTTTCCCATGCTCATGTTCTTTTTCTTTGCATTCTCCACTTTTCTCTCACAAACCTACAGCCAGGTGGCTCGGCGACACCAAATTGAGTCATTATTTTCTTATACTAACAGCACCACTTATATTAATAAGACAGGTATGAGCCTTTGCCATAACCCCCCCTAAAACTAAAACTCGTTTTCACTAATGTTGTGTGGACGGGGGAACAGAGATTTTGGCTTATTGTAATGACACCTTGTGTGCCGATGATGTCATCATCTGTATGCTAGTTTCTTGATTTTACATCAGGTTTGTTTATGAGGATATTTGTGCTTACGTACAGTAAACCAGTGACTGTGTTAACGTTGCTTACTGGACTTTTTACATGCGTGTACATGCAGACGCAGTTACTCACACATTACGTTAACGAACAGAGGTGCCTGAATGTACTACAAAGCTCACTGCTGTTACATACATAAACTCTGAAGACACAGACTGCACAGACAGCGACAACAGTTTTAGACGAGATCTAATGGACTTCTACAAAGCGCAATCAATAATGTTTTGTCCAGGCTACTGATTGGCGCCCTGTTGATTACATCCTAAATCTTTACTATGAAAAAAGAAACAGAAACCAGTGGTCCAGGTACTTAGATATGATTAAATTTGGTGAGACTGAGCAGAGGTAAAATATATGATTAACATTTCTCTTTTCAAGGCTGCAAGTGCTCTGTGTGGTGGTTAGAGTTGATCTTCACAGTGAGCCAGGGCCAAATCTTTCTGACTTACCTCTGGAATCACAGCTACTAGAGTCACCAGACCCAGGCCATCTGTTGGTGCATAATAGTGAAAATTTTATCAATTCCTTATGCAAAGTTGCCACTCTTGTGGGAGGTGGGCTGTGGTGTCTGGCACCAGAATGTTGGTGGTGGATCCTTAGGGTTTAGTGGGCTGTGGCGTGGGTCCTTTGTGGATAAGACTTGTTTGTTGGGAGCATCCCATGTGTCTCAACCGGATTGGGATCTCGCAAGTTTGGAGGCTGGGTCTTTGACTGCTCCGCCCCATGCACCGTGGGCAGCAGTGCATTGAGTTCTCTGGTGCCTTTGTATCACGGCCAGCACTGACTTCATGGGTGAGCCTTGGGTACTACGTGACCCTGTTATCAGTTTACTGGTGTATCACCTGATGATGTTATCTGCTGGTCGGTGTATATGTGGCAAATTACCACAATATATCAGGATGAGATACTGAGTCTTGACAGTCAAGAAAAGCTGTATGGGAGCACCTCAGGATACTGTTCTTACCCCTTGTTCCCTCATTACATCTTTGATTTCAAACAAAACTTGGTGTCATGCCACAGGCAAAAGTTCACTGATGACATTGCAAGTGCGGGATATAGATTTGGACAGGAGGTCAAAAATGTTGAAGCCTATTGAACTTTGTTGCTTAGTGCAGGCCCATTAATCTGCAGCTGAACAACACCAACACTAAGGAGATGGTAATTGACTTTCCCTGATCTGAGACCACCCTTCTACTGGGGTCCAATGATGTAGTTGATGTTGAGTAGGTAAGGACATAAACATACCTGGGCTAAAGCTGAATGGGAAACTGAACTGGATAGTGATCACACACACTCTCTATAAGAAAACACAGAGTTGGTTACTCTTCCTAAGGACACTGGGCGAAAGGGGGGGCCTTACTAGGCTGGAATGAGAATCAGTAGTGCTCTTCAGGTGTCATGCTGATGTCCTGCCCAACTTCTTCCTTGATAAAATAATCTTACTTGATCTACCTACCTACCTAACAGTGTCTGGCGTATGTGCCACTCATGAAGTATCACATGTGCTATTTCCACTGGTTAAGAAGTGTTTGGTGTTTGTCACAAATTGACGAAGGGGGCAGGATTTCATGGCAAACTGTATGTTAAACAATTAAATATAAAAAATTAAAACTATTTAAAAAAAAATCTAACATGTATTTTACAAATTGATTTGTCTTTGACTTTGTTAATGAACATGTGATATGTTAGACATCGTAACAGTTGTTACATCACACGTTGATATATAATATATTTAGTGATTTAAGTTTTATTATACCATCAGTCACTCTAATCCATGGTCTCTCTGAATGTTTCAGATGCTTTACACTTCCATTAGAAGATCTCTGGATAATATTTACAGACAGTTTTGTGCAAAAGTATTAGGCACTCTGTCTTATTTATAATTTAAACATAATAAAAAAATAATTCCAGACTGTAAAATATTATAAATATTACAATCATATATTGCTATTTTACAACATGTAACGGTTTTACGCGGGGATTCCCACAGGTCTAGTCGTTACCCACGTGATTAGGGAAGTGAAAGTGAAAGTATCTTTCCTCTGCAGTGTTTCTCCTCTCAGACATGGAGGCCGCTGTAACGAGCTGCTGTTTCTGTTTCCTCTTGCTGTCGGTGTTTAACTGTGACGGTAATGTGAAGTGTTATTCTGTTTCTTAGTGCTCGGAGAGTTTGAGCTGAAAGGAGATTACGGATTTTATCTCAGTAAGGAAGATTTTTTTCTTCCGTTTTTCAGCCGTTAAAAACACACACACACACACACACACACACACACACACACACACACACACACACTTCTAATCGCTAAATCATAAACACACAAATAGAGACATGGGTGTGGTTTAGGCTTTATGTGTTACTGAACTGCGCTCTGACTTTATATTCGGTACGGAGCTTCAAAAGGGTTTATAAGTCACTACAGGTGATCTCTTAGACCAGGGCTCGGCGAGGCGTGGCTCTGGAGCCGCATGTGGCTCTCTTTCATCCCCCTGATGTGGCTTCATGTGGCTTTAAAAAATAATGAGTATTCAATTAAAATGTATTTTACTTTAGTTTGTTAGCTTCAAATGTAATTCTAAATTTAAAGGTTATGGTGATCACGTAACATTAAAATATAAGGTGTTTAGTATTATTGATGATAATAATAATAATAATAATAATAATAGGTGTCATTGTCGATAATAATGATAATAAATACTACAGGAAATGAGAGCAGCACCTTCCCGAGTGGAATGGACACCGTCCCGCCGTAACTGGCCAGCTTTGCCCTCAAAGATCCTCCAATTGTCTATGAAGCCCACATCATTTTTGGAGCACCACCTGGACATCCAGCGGTTCAGCGACCATAACCTGCTGTAAGCTGTGTTAGCCTGTTAGCCATGTCTCATTGGGATGGGGCCAGAGCATACAACTTCATCAGACATCGCCTTCGCTAATTTAACCACCTCTGTAAGGTGTGCTTACTGATCTCTGACTGACGAAGGCGTATATCATTAGCTCCAGCATGTACCACTATCTTAGAGAACCTGTGCTGTCCTAAAGCCCTGAGATTACCTGCCATGTACAGTGCTCTGGCTCCTGGGATACACCTAACCACTTAGCTAAAGGCCTGGCTAATTTCACGTGCCTCAGTATAGAGTCTCTTATAACCAGAGTTCTTTCAGCTTTCTCAGCCGGTGTTTTTTTACTGAGGAGAGCAAACCTTTTGGACACGTGAAGCGTGGAGGATGTGTGCTCTGGTGGGCTAGCCTTAGCTTTGGCTGAGCAAGTATGGCGCTCGAGTATAAGTCGTCACCCACTCGCATCGCTGTGAGGGCTTTAATGCTGGAGTTGGGGGCTCACTATCTCCACCTGTGGCAACCAGACTAACTTTACTCTCACACTCTCTAACCCTCTCTAAAGTCTGAATGTGCTCATCTAACACTAATATCTTCTCCACCAAATGTGCTGATACATACCTATCACAAATAAACTTATGATTAATGACAGAGGAAACAGCAGTCTTTGTTTTTGTTGGCCGTATTACAGGAGTGATGCACGCTCATCCCTGGTGCCACCTAATTTAAAAATTTTTACATCCCATGGAGCGAGTTCTATCCATTAATACTTTGCTTTATATTAATCCAAAATTTTTAGCCTTATATTGGACATTTTGAACACTGTCACGGAACGCCAGCAGAGGGCGCTGTGCGCAGAGACGCCATTTTGTGTTTCCCGTGGTTCTTTTGTTTTCTTTCGAACCCCATTTCCCAATGTGCACCTCGGTCAGGTGATTGAAGCGATCACCTGATTCGAGGTAGTTAATTAAGTTCTTTATAAATAGTCTTTGTGTTTGGTTGAGGTCTCATTTTGCAAGAACTCCGGGTCTCTGCATCATGCCCTCTCCCCCTTGACTCTTGGTGTGTTTTGTTTACCCCTGGTGTTTGGTAAAGTTTTTGGGTTGTTCAGTTCTGTTTCTGTTTCTTTAATGTGATGTTTAGTCTAGCCTATGTGTTCCCCTAGCCCTGTTTAATCTCCTAGCCCTGTTTTGCACCGTGCCTTGTTCAGATCTAGGTCTTGTTTAGGTTTAGGTTTTGTTTAGCGTCTTGTTTAGTTTTACCCTTGTTATCTTAACTCCTGTTTACTTTAGCCCTTGATTAAATGTACTGTAGCTCATGTTATGTTCTACTCCTTGTGCAGCTCATGTTATGATCGCAGCTTATTGTGATTTTCATGTTTAGCTCCTAGTTGTGTTTAGTCAGGTTTTATGTTTAGTTATTTATGTTAGCTTCATAGCCATGTTAGTTCTTGTGCTTAAATCTTTACTAAGTTTAACTCTGTTTCTGGCCTGAGTTCTAGTCTGGTGTAATTCTTTGTTTGGTGTAACGTCGTAGTCTGGCATAATTCCTAATCCTGTATAATTTCTAGTACTGTATGAGCTCCATGGGATGCTTAATTTTCGGCTATGCTTAGATTTATGTTAGGTCTGTGTTACGGTTAGCTTCTTCTAGGCCTCTGCTAGGTCAGGATAGTTATTGTTTAAGTTTTGTTTGGTGTCTGTTTATGTTCTGGTCGTCCCATTAAAGACTCATTCCAGCACATCACCTCTGCCACTATGTCTCTTTCTAAGCCCACACCCCCATTCCGTATCAAACACCTTGTTTCTTACACCAAAGAAGCTGGAAGAGCTCAAGTGTGATGCACTTAGTGTGATGTTATCAGGATGAACACTCACTCCACAAAATACAGATTTTATATAAAAATATAAAAAATAATCTAAAAAAAAAAAATCTGTCTCCTAATAAATTTAAAAGTCAACAGAGGAGGTTTTAACTAATTTATAATAAGTTCATATAAACTCGATTACACTGGTGTTGGCAGAGAGCGTTCCCATGTAGCTGGTCTTCACCCTGGTGATCTGAACTTAAACTGAAATCCTTCTTTTTCTCGGACATAGAGATCACTCTAATTTGTCAGTTTTATTCTCTTCCTTTGCTGTCAGTGGTTCATCTGTAACAGTAATGTAAAGCATTATTTCACTTTTTAGTGTACTGTGAGTTCACTTTGAGTTTTATAAGGCTGAAAGGTGGTTTAGGATTTTTAAGTGAGGATGTGTTTTTTTATGCATCACTCTAAAAAGAAGAAGGAAAAAAAAACAAAGAATGTAGAATTGAGGGGCTAGGAATATTAGATTGCAAATCAACCAGAATAATGAAGCAAATAAATTTGTAATTGCTAAATTAATTTACACTTTTACACTTTTTTTTTACCAGTACAGTACATTATCAGCAGTCTCATATCATTTTGTGATGAAGTTACCAAGTAGCCAAGAAGCATAATGCTTTACATGTTTACTTTAGCATTGTTCCAAAAAGTTCATAAAAATACTTTTTTTTTTCCAGCGATACCAGTGGATTTAAAAGGAGATTATCTGTCCATATACGTTTTAAAAGCATTTGTTAAAGATGGCTATTTCTGTATTTATGTTCATTACTATCCCTCCCACTCTCTCATACACATTGCTGCAGTGCCACTACTTAGGACTACTTAAAGCCCCACAGCCAGATCTTCCACCCCGCTGGGTGCCTGTGTGCTCTGTGCCACCCTCCTCCCCAGGTGCCCTCACTTATGAAACCTAGCGAGGTTGTGGCATGTTTTGCAGGGTGGAAGAAAAACTGGTATATCCTAGGCAGAGTGCAAACCTATGTATGTGGGAAGAACAAACAAAACAAGGATATACTGACTTAATTGCCAAACATCTTTTGTTAATTTTAGGGTTCCATGTCCTCGGTCCTTCTGGTCCTCTCACTGTCCAGCTGGGAGGCTCAGTGATGCTGCCCTGCTTTGTAGAAATTCCTCTACCAATGAAAGAACTGGAAGTGGAGTGGAAAAGAAACGACTCTGGATCTCTAGTGCACTTGTGGCAGGACGGAGAGAGTCGACCAGAGTCTCAGGACCAGCGTTATCATGAAAGAGCTCATTTCTTCACAGAGGAGATAACTCATGGGAACTTCTCTCTGCTCCTTACAAATGTGACTCGAGACGATGCAGAAGTCTATAAGTGTGTCGTTTACACAAACCAGGAATCTGATGAAACTCTGATTAAAATAAAGGAGATTGGTGGGTAGTTTTTCACCTATGAGCCTTGCAAAAGTATTCATACCCCTAGAACTTTTCCACATTTTGTCACATGGACAAGTTTTCAGATTCAGATTTTTATTCACAAAATATTTCGAAATCTATTTATCATTTTCCTTTCACTTAACAATTATGTGCCATGTGTGTTGGTCTGTCACATACAATCCCAATAAAATAAATTTACGTTAGTAGTTGTTCAAGGGGTAGGAATACTTTTACAAGGAACTGTAATTCTAATAAAATTCTTAAAATATGCTTGATTTAAAATGAATACATAAATTTACTTATTTTAGTTCAGGTATTTATATATTTTTTTAATAACCAAATATGTAAACAATTCTTTTTCAGAGCGCTTTATTGTGTCTGGAGACACCAACATATCAGCGAACATAGGTGAAGATATCACTCTGACCTGCTCTGTAGACTCACATATCCCAGCAGAAATTATAGAAGAGATCTCATGGAAGAAATTGGAAGATGAAGATATTTTAGTGCTGCTCTATCAGGAGGGTAAGGTCCTAACAGACTCGTCCCATGAGAGATACAAAGACAGAGTGGAGTTCTTCAGCGCTGAGGAAAGGAACAAAGGAAACTTCTCAATGAAAGTGAAGAATGCTAGAACTGAGGACATCGGGCTGTATATATGTGAAGCATTCTCTGGGGAATTATCAGCCAAAACGAAAGTGGAAGTGGTATTGGGTAAGCCTTTTATTTGTAGCACAAAGAGTGTGTAGTAAAGTATAAACTGGATGTAAACAGTCTGAACTCTACCAAAAATACCAAAGCAACATAATTTAAAGAAAGAACATGTGTAGTGTTCTGTAGTTTCCTACACTAGAACCTTTTCTCCAGACTTCTGCCTTGACAGGCTCATAAACACATACAAACACACACACACACAGATTCGATTTGATATATTCAGTATTGTTTTAAAGAATGTCATGGTGGCATAGCTATGGCCTCGCATCTCCAGGGTCTGGGTTTGATTCCCTCAGGGTGTGTGTGCATGTGAGTTTACGTGCTACCCCGTGCTTGGTGGGTTTCCTCTGGGTACTCCGGTTTTCTCCCACAGTCCAAAGACATGCAGATTAGGGTAATTGTTGTTTCCAAATTGCCTGTAATATGTGAATGAGTGTGTAAACATTGACCGGAGGTTCTACCATTTTAGTGAAAAGTGAATAAGCACAATGTTAATTACTATTAACACGGATGGATAGATATATGATTTCCTTATAAAATTTAACACACTGTACCTGAGACTATATTTTAAGCAATGGGTCGTCACACCAATTATTGGCTTTTTTTGAATACATCCTTGCTTTACAGCAGTTACGTACATCTACAGTAACTAACAGCTGTTTTACACTTAAAAAAAGTCATAAGCAAAGATACCTTTGAAAACATTTCTACAGTGGGTATAGAAAGAAATCCCCTCCTCCTCCCCTTTAAAATTATGACATTTTGCCTAAAATTATAACAGATACAAATTTTGTTTCATTCAGCTGTATTTACTCAGTGCAACTTTTAATTTCCAAGTGAAAGATATAATACCATCATGTCAGGAAAAAAATAGAACATGAGTTGGAAAAGGATTACCACACTCCTAAAAATGACCTCCTCAAAAGCACACAGAGCTTTGCACATCTAGATTTTGCAATATTTCTTTACAAAAATGCTCAACTTAAGTTAAATGTGATGGTGACTGTTTGTGGACCGGAGTCTTCCACAGATTTTCAATGGGGTTTAAGTTTGTGCTCTGACTAGGCCATGCAAGGACAGTCAACTTTTTCTCCTTCAACCATGGTGTGTTATGATGTGCACTTCCGGGTCGGCGGACATCTTGTTTGGGGCACAGCCTGTGTGTCGCCCATTTTGTTTATGCTCTGCTATAAAAGGGAGCTGAGGAGCATGTGTTCTCTGCGAGATGATAATATGAATGAGTTTTTCTGTGCCTACTCTCTCACCTCTTGAAGCCCTGACCTGTCCTGCTTTTGACTGTGTCTTAATTTATGAATCTACCTGTTGGGCTCGATAGTGGACCTAGTGGACCATCCTCACAGAATCTGGATTAGCGACTAGCAAACAGAGTGCGCTGGGAACTACTCCACCTGCTCTTTCTGTGAGTTTCAGTGAGTGAGTCTCCTACTATTGTCTTTTTTCCCTCATGACCTGAACCCTGTTTGTGAATTTGATCTAAACCCTGTTGATAAATCTTCCCTGAACTAAGTCAAATTCACACACAATGGGCAATTTGGGAACACCAATTAGCCTACCCTGCATGAATTTGGACTGTGGGAGGAAACCGGAGTCCCTGGAAGAAACCCACCAAGCACAGGGAGAAAATTTTAGGTCAAATGAAAAAAAATAAGGTCAAATGAAACCCTAGACCCTGAAGGTACGAGGCCACAGTGCTAACTACTACACCACCATGCCACCCAAATACACGCATTAACACTAAAATTTTATCATAATAAATGAGAGCAAAGCCAAAAGCCACAACAGCAATATAAGGGCTTATTGCTTTATATACAGTGGCTTGCAAAAGTATTCGCCCCCCCCCCTTGAACTTTTCCACATTTTGTCACATTACAGCCACAAACATGAATCAATTTTATTGAAATTCCTTGTGAAAGACCAATACAAAGTGGTGTGCATTTAAGAAGTGGAACGAAACACATACATGATTCCAAACATTTTTTACAAATAAATAACTGCAAAGTGGGGTGTGCGTAATTATTCGGCTTCCTTTGGTCTGAGTGCAGTCAGGTGCCCATAGACATTGCCTGATGAGTGCTAATGACTAAATAGAGTGCACCTGTGTGTAATCTAATGTCAGTACAAATACAGCTGCTCTGTGATGGCCTCAGAGGTTGTCTTAGAGAATATTGGGAGCAACAACACCATGAAGTCCAGAGAACACACCAGACAGGTCAGGGATAAAGTTATTGAGGAATTTAAAGCAGGCTTAGGCTACAAAAAGATTTCCAAAAATGGAAGGAGTATGGCACAACTGTAAACCTATTAAACTGTAATGCAGCCAAGAGGCCCATGGTGACTCTGGACGAGCTGCAGAGATCTACAGCTCAGGTGGGGGAATCTGTCCATAGGACAACTATTAGTCGTGCACTGCACAAAGTTGGCCTTTATGGAAGAGTGGCAAGAAGAAAGCCATTGTTAACAGAAAACCATAAGAAATCCCGTTTGCAGTTTGCCACAAGCCATGTGGGGGACACAGCAAACATGTGGAAGAAGGTGCTCTGGTCAGATGAGACCAAAATGGAACTTTTTGGCCAAAATGCAAAATGCTATGTGTGGCGGAAAACTAACACTGCACATCACTCTGAACACACCATCCCCACTGTTGAATATGGTGGTGGCAGCATCATGCTCTGGGGGTGCTTCTCTTTAGCAGGGACAGGGAAGCTGGTCAGAGTTGATGGGAAGATGGATGGAGCCAAATACAGGGCAATCTTGGAAGAAAACCTCTTGGGGTCTGCAAAAGACTTGAGACTGGGGCGGAGGTTCACCTTCCAGCAGGACAATGACACTAAACATAAAGCCAGGGCAACAATGGAATGGTTTAAAACAAAACATATCCA
The DNA here is from genome assembly GCF_024256425.1 of Clarias gariepinus. Lineage (NCBI taxonomy): Eukaryota > Metazoa > Chordata > Actinopteri > Siluriformes > Clariidae > Clarias > Clarias gariepinus. The sequence continues at coordinate 887,905 of NC_071113.1, forward strand.
TGTGTTAGAATGGCCCAGTCAAAGTCCAGATCTAAATCCAATCGAGAATCTGTGGCAAGATTATGTATATAATGATATTAAACAATGTTTTAATAACTGGTGTTTGTTCCTCACAGGTTTTTCTCCTATGCATATTGCAATTTGTTTTCTTTGTACACTTTGTGTATTTGGATTACTTATCCTAAGCTTCCCATCTTTTACATCTTTAAAAAGTAATGGTAAGTCTGGTCTTTGGTTAATTATTTCAGAAGTTTGACCCTGTGTTATTATGCTATTAATGTAATCTTCATGCTGCCCCCATATCGTTTGTAGAGAGAAGACCTATCCACTGGGCACATGTCCTTTTTCCTAACATTACTATGGCCATTGCCTTCATCCTTTGGGGAATTGATGATGGTAAGTGTTGTACTTAATATTTTATTACATTTTACTGTAACTCTAATATAATAAACTCTGGAATTGCTCAACCATGAAAATAAATGAATAAATAATTTTTTATCTCTCTGTAAATATCAGAAGATCTGAAGGCCAATCCCAAAAAGACTGGGCACAATGCAGGAATACACGATTAATCAAATGCTGTCAGTGTGCATGAAATAACCTTCTGTTTGTGATTACATATTATTTTGTATTATATTATTTATATTGAATATATATTTTTTTAAACTTTAGGCAATTAAATTATTAATTTCTTGGAGGTTCTGTGGTTGACAGTATGTAAAGCTACATTCTCTGTATGTCATGTAGAGAAAAAGTATTTTCCCATTCCTAAATCCTTGGCGATTTCTTAAAATTGTTTTTGTATATTTGTCACACTTAAATGATACAGCTCATCAAGTAAATTTGACTATTATACCAAGCTAACAGCAAATACATAATGCAGTTTTTAAATAATGATTTAATATTTTAGGGGGAGAAGAGCCTACCAAAAGGGCACAAAGCAACTCATCCAAGAGCTCATAAAAGAACCCAGAACTAGATTAAAAGACCTGCAGGCCTCACTCACCTCAGTTACGGTCAGTGTTAGGTCAGGCAAAAATGGTATATATTAGAGAATTCCTAGACGAAAGCCACTGCTTACCAAAAAGAACACAGAGGCTCGTCTGGCATTAGCCAAAAAATAACAATTATCCGCAAGTCTTCTGGGCAAATATTTGGTGGATTGATGGGACAAAAGTTTAATTTTTTGTTACGTGTGCATCCCGTTATATCTTGCATAAAACCAAATAAAATTCAGGATGGGGCAAAAACTTTATCACTGTAGCTGAGAAGGCCGCGATTGTGTTTCATGCTCTTATTCACTGTATAAAAAAGCAAACATACAGTATCTCACAAAAGTGAGTACACCCCTTACATTTTAGCAACCACTTTATTATATGTTCTTAAAGGACAATGAAACTTGGATATATTTTAGAGAAGACAATGTGCAGTTTGTATAGCAGTACAGATTTAATGTCCTCTAACAATAACTCAACATGCAGACTTCATTGTCTAAATAACTGGCAACTAAAATATGTACACCTGAAGAGAAGATGTCAAAACTTGTCCAAAGTGTCACTATTCCACTGACCACTCCTCCTCTTTCCGCGGCTACTGTCTGCCTGTCATGATCTGGGTGTAGTGGCAGGTGTTGATCACCGTGGGCAGTAAAGGCAGGCACAGAGGCAGAGGGGTTGTGTAATCAAAAAAAAAAAAGAGTCTTTAATGAACATTAAACACAAAAGTATAAGTAAAAACTCAACAAAATAAACAATTAAACTCAATAACTTTGCGCTAACAGGGGCTCTCTGGCAAGACACAGGCAGAGGGACAACCAACACGTCCTATGGACAAACACATAACAGGACACACAAACTATGCATGGAGCTAAAACTAGACACGGTAGAGGCCAGGGGAGACACGGTAGAGGCCAGGGGACTAGGGCTAAAGACATGGCAGTCAGCTTGGCATGGCTTTAAGCTAAACATGGTTAAGATTGCTCTTAACTATGGCAGTCAGCTACACATACACCTAGCTAAACATGTCTTCAGCCCCAACATGCACTAAGCTACACTTACCTGATAGCTCAACACACACTAGGGAATGGGGGCACAGACACACAGAGACATAGGATACCCAGTGGCTAGGCTAGGAGATATTTAAAGGCCAAGCTCACTGGGACACTAGGGAGACAGGAAACACAGAATAGCTAAAGACACAAAGGGGCCATGGCTAGAAGCATGCTAGTTAGCTTAACCTAGATTTTAGCTACCCACACTTCTAGCCAATACACACCTATCTACTTACCTGACTCTAGCTAAACACACAAGAACACAGGAGGACAACAACCACAGTACTTACATACATTTAAGACAGGACTGAATCAGCTCCACTAACACAGACACACAGAACATACACAGAAACATTGCCAATAAGAGAGCCCAAGTCAACACAACTTAAATCAAAATATAAATTAAACAAAGAACATGAACAAAACAAAATGCCCACACCAATGACCGTGGTGATACCAAAAATGTTCGACCTAGTTTCCCAGTCTAAACAGCTATTTATAGAAGGAGTAATGGCTACCTCGGCTCAGGTGTGAACTTGCATCACCTGACCGAGGTGCCTGCTGGGAAACTGAGTCAGCCAACAAAAACTACAAAATGAAAAACAGTGACCTCTAGTGGTGGACCCTTACACCACCGACCTCCTGATGAACTTCTCGCGAGAATACAGGACCCAACACAACTCTTAAGGTTATAAAACTTTAGGGAACACGCTTACACAATTTAATGCCCCTAGGTATTACAGTTCTTTTGTACTTTCCTTACGTGGCTGTACTAAAATATGAACTTCTCCACATCTCCTGTTATACTAAACTTCCAGCCTCCTAACACACAGTATGAGTGCAGATCAATCCCTGCTATCTGTTTCACCCAGATGAGGATGGGTTCCCTGTTGAGTCTGGTTCCTCTCAAGGTTTCTTCCTATTACCATCTCAGGGAGTTTTTCCCTCAGCAACGTCACCTTCGGCTTGTTCATCAGGGACGATCTGATCATTTTGATTTATACATAATTTCTAACACATTTCATCATCATTTCCATAATTTTCTACTGATTCTGTAAAGCTTCTTTGCGACAATGACAACTGTTAAATGCACTATATAAATAAAAACTAATTAAGTTGAATTAAGTTAAAAATTTTTTAAAAATAAGTAAGCAATGGAATAAACAACCTAATCTGGTTGTACAGTTATTAAAATCGAGGTTTTTAAGTTGTTAAAGTGGAAGGTTGGCCGCAAGCATTATTCTATTGACATATATCCCTAAGGCCTTGTTCACACGGGCATTAAAATCGAGCGTTTTTCTGGCGTTCGTAGCGTCCGGTGAACGCAGATCAAGCAGCGAGTGTTTTCTACACATATGAGTCAATGAGAGTGTTCACACGGGCTTTGGTGACGTGCGTTTGTCCAGCTGCGCGTTTATAAGGCATTAAAAAAACTTTGCATGCAGCTTTTTCTTGGTGTTCAAAACCCAACGAACGCAAGGAAACCGCTTCTAGTTCGTTTTCTTCACGTTCATTTTACGCTTCAGAGGACTGGATATATCCCATGATCCTACATGCTATACATAGGGAAATGCGGAAAAGGGCAAAATAAAAAAAAAAGATTGTTGAAAAACTTACGTGGAAATTTTCGCATTTCTTCATAAACCACAAAAAAAAACTTCCTTTAATCCGACGTTGTGCAGTCAGAGGGTGAACCCAGTAGCGGCGGGCTTTTATATCCAGCTTCAGACACACTGCCCCAACAGGTTAACACACAAATTACAATTTGGGTTGCAGGCTGACGTTAGACAGAGACAAACAGAAGTCAAAAGTGTAGAAGTCAATTGATCGCCACTACAAAACGCAACATAAACGTCTAGGACGTTCAGAGCACGTTCGTTTATCCAAAAACTTAACGCCCATGTGATCAAGGCCTAACTTTATAAGATCCAAACAAATCTGAAAGAATTATTTTAAAAATCAGGATCTTATTTTTAATTTTATTTTAAGTTTGATTAACAAAGAAAATATTTATTTGCTTTCATTTTGCAGAACAGGCCCACAGAATACATGAGTGTATCCTAACAAAATAATGTATCTTTATTTGCAACACTCTATTTTAACAGTTCAACATGTCAATGCTCTCACATGTACATTTCATTCACTCACTCACTCACTCACTCAATTATTCAGTTAGGAGACCAAATGGGAAAATGCATTCTCTAGGTCTGACAATTTGTTTAAACATAACTTTGAGTTCTGAAAACAGTTTAAAATATTTTTATCATGGGTTTTTTACATCCTGGGCATATTTCCATCTCCTTTCCGTTGTTCCTTGGATAGACTCCAGATGCACCATGACACTAACCAGCATAGCAGAGTGAACAAAACCATGTTATTTGTATTTGTTTCAGGGTTTTTACCTGAGGCTGCTACTTGCTTGGCTCTTAATCTTCTAAGAATTCCTTGCCTTTTTTGGAGGGCTCCATATTTAAAAACAGGTAGGACATTATTTCTTTGTGCAGTTACCAATTAAATAATGAAAATTAACACCAAGTGAATCAATCACAAGTGATGAATCATTTGCTTACCTTCCTGTGCACATGCAGGGAAAAGCCTGCAATGAGTAGTTAACTGGCCCCACTTGCTCAGTGTGCCTTGACCCCTGGTCTAGAAATTCGCAGCTGATGTTTGACATCAGGAATAGGATCTGGTCCCCTGGCTGAAAGGTTATATTGGCCTGTAATTAATCAATTAGACAGGTTGTAAGTGTGATCACACACTGTATATCTGATATACAGTCTGTATACACAGGGGGATTGTTACAACTGACCAGAATTTACTCGTGCAATGCTAGGAACAAAAAACAAGATATATGAGAAGTACAGTAGAACCTTGGATTGTGAGCATAATTTGTTTTGGAAGCAGGCTCGTATATCAAAACACGTAAATCAAAGCAAATTTCCCCATAAGAAATAATGAAAACATAAATTATTAATTCCACAATCCCCCAAAAAATACATAAAAATAATTAATACAAAATATAAAGTAAAAATAAAACAAAACCTGCTCTTTACCTTTAACCGTTTACCGTTTGTGTTTGTGCGCGTATGCGCTGTGTTTATCTGTATGTGCGCACACGCTGTGCGTGTGTTTGTGTGCAAATGCCCTGTGTATGTGTGTGTGTGTGTGTGTGTGTGTGTGTGTGTGTGTGTGTTTGTGCTTGTGCAACACCCTCTCAGTCTTCTTAACCCTTTCTCCTCTCTCGTTTAAGAGGGGGGAGGTCCTCTGTGCAGGATGACTTTCACACAAACAGAAACACTGCCTCATCAGGAAAATTAAGAAGACATCTCTAATGACACTCGAGTGTGTGCACACTAATGAACTTACTGCTGTAAAGTAAAAATAAAACAAATTAACCTGAACTTTTCCTTTGAAAAGAATTGTGACAGAGCAGTGTTTCCTATGGTGCATTTGCAATTGCGTTTCCCATATGTGGACGCATAAAGTGTGACATAATTCAAATGCAATTGCAAATTTTGCATTACTGTTTGCTTTTTCGCCTTCGCGAACGAAAACTGTGTGCGTGCGTATAAAGAAAAAGAAAGAGAGGTTAAAGATTCATTTTCTCTCTCCCTCTCTCTCTCTCTGTTTCAGCCTGCACTTTGTGTCTGTGTGCGCGTGTGTCATTGGACAGCATACCCCTTCACACACAACCCTCCTCCTCTCGCCTTCACACACACACACACACACACACATACACACACACTATAATGGAAACTATGAAGGGAAATCCCTGATACTCTTTAAAAGGAATTACATTTGCAATTGCGTTTCCCATATGTGGCGTATATGTCCTATAAAGTCTGTCATAATTCAAATGCAATTGCAAAACTTGCAATTACCGTTTCCTGTTTTGCCTTCGTAAACGCACACTGACTGCCAATTTCAAATGAAAAAGCAAAGTCCATTTGCAGTTGTATTTCCCATCTCTTAATGTCATGAGCCGGTCATATTTAAAAAACAAAATCAATTACCACGTTTGCTTTTTCACTTTCTCTGCATCGCGTATGTAGCCTGCCAAAACTCAAACGCAATCACTAATCTATTTGCAATTCCGACACATTACACAGAAACCTGTCAATCAGCGTCAGGGGTGAGTCTTTACTATGGGGCGTGATTGTAAGGGGAGCGATGTCACTCGCACTCGACAACCAAAATAAATGCACTTTGGTACAGTCTATTATGAGTTGCATAAAAATAACAATTAAATCAACAAAATTCAACTTTTTTGCTATAAAAATTTCAAATGTAAAACCAACTGTACTATAAACCACTCTACCCTTGCTAATAACTACAACCCTTCCCTTTTCAATATTCAGTTTAATAATATATTTTTTTAATTTTTTAACAAAAGAAAAAGAATTTTTAATAATTTTCTTTATGTGAAATACACATGTAAAACCATTTGTACTATAATCCACTCTATCCTTGCTAATAACTACAACCCTTCCTTTTACAATATTTAGTTAGATTTCATTTTTCTTGTCTTTTGGCAAAAAAAACAAACAACTAAATTAATATTAAACTGAATATTGCAAAGGGAATAGTTGTAGTTATTAGCAGGGATAGAAATTAGAATTTTGTTGATTTAACTGTAATTTTTTTGCAACTCATAATAGACTGTACCAAGGTGCATTCATTTTCATACATATCTTTACAATAATAATTTTTTTAAATAAAAAACACCCCGACTATCATTTTATCTGTTTTTTTGGCACAAGAATTGTCTGTGTAATCATTTATTTTTAAATGTACATTAAAATAATTATTAAATAACTAACTAACAATTAAATAATCCATACTGTAGCCTAACAGTGTAACATGTCCTGTGAGGTATTTTTCTGTAAACAAACGGTTGGGTCTTGGTCATTTTTTAGCGCTGGTAAGCAGCAGGTTGTAACAGGAGAAGATCTAATATATTTATTTGTAACAGCTTCTCTGTCCACTTCCGAGTAAGAAAATATGCAATTAAAAATAAACAGATGAGATAATCTCGGTTCACCTCCATCGCTTATATTTCCCCCTCGTAATCGTCGACTCCCCTTACAATCACGCCCCACGGTATAGACCCACCCCTAACGCTGATTGACAGGTTTCTGTGTAATGTGTCGGAAATGCAAATGATTAAGTTTTGGCAGGCTACATGCGCGAGGCAGAGAAAGTGAAAAAGCAAACGTGGTAACTGATTTTGCTATTTACAGTAAATATGACCGGCTCATGACTGACTGAGATGGGAAATACAACTGCAAATGGACTTTGCTTTTTCATTTGTATTTTGGCAGTCAGTGTGCGTTTACGAAGGTGAAAAAGCAAACGGTAATGAAAAGTTTGCAAGTGCATTTGAATTATGACAGACGTTATGGAACATATACGCCACATATGGGGAATGCAATTGCAAATGTAATTCCTTTTAAAAAATGTCAGGGATTTCCCTTCCATAGTTTCCTTTAGAATGTGTGTGTGTGTGAAGGCGAAAGGAGGAGGGGTGTGTGTAAACGCTGTCCAATGACGCAGGCGCACACAGACACAAAGTGCAGGCTGAAACAGAGAAAGAGAGGGAGAGAGCGAGAAAATGGATCTTTAACCTCTCTTTCTTTTGCTTTATACGCACACACACATGTGCTGTAATAATCAGTACGCGCGCACTGTACACACACACACACACACACACACACACACACATACACACACGTGGTCACTGTTATAGTAAACAGTACACGCGTGCATGAATGTTGATTAAACCAGTTAGAGACGCACACTAAGACAATGGGACAATGAAACCGAGTTTATGGCAAAATCTGTAATAGTGAGAATAGTGAGCAGACCCTGAAGCTAACAGATGAGAGAGTTAGGCACATAGCACCGTGATGTATATAGCAGCCTTAAGACTAGATCTCCCTGTCCACATTTCCACACCCATGTAGAGAGATGCTAAAGAGCCGAATGGCTGCGGGGACAAGGGATTTCCTGAGTCTATCAGTGGAGCAGCTGTGCGACAGAACTCTTCCACTGAAAACACTCTGTTTGCAGAGATGAACAGCTACGATAAACAGCACTTTATGTCTTCTCTTCACCACTCCCTTGAGATTCTAGCTTCAGACCAACAACTGAACCAGTTCTTCTTACCACCTTGTCCAATCGAGTGGCTCCCCTGCATCAAGACTTCCTCCCCAGCCCACCACCACATAGAAAAGTACACTGGTGATGATCGATTGTTAAAACATCAGCAAAACATCAGCAGTAGCTTTTTACAGATGTGGAAAGATACTCGTCTCCTCAGGAAGAACAGCCGGATCTGACCTTCCTTTTACAGAAAGGTCACTTGTAGCACAGCCACATAATGTTTTTGTTTTTAATAAAGCTGCTGATCTTCTATATATAAATGTGGCATTATATTCTTCTTAAGCACTTCCCATGTGTTGTAGTGCTCTCTCTGTGTTTTGGTTACGCATTTTACTTTCACAAGCATTACATTCTGACCTGTCCATTTTGTCATCCATCTGCAGTCCCAGGTATCTGTATGACCTCATCATCTCGATATCCACTCTGTTGATGGAGACGCTTAACAAGGGCAACCTGGGCTGGAGAAAGCCAATAACCATCTCCTTGGTCTTAGTGATGTTCAGCTGTAGCTTGTTTAGACTGCATCAGGCCACAAAGTCCTTGACCAGGCTTCTGTACTTGCCCTCCTGTTCATCTTTAATACACCCCACAAAAGCAGTGTTATCTGAGAACTTTTGCATGTAGCATGAGTATGTAAAGTCGGAGGTGTATAGAGTGAACAGGAAGGGTGTGAGGACAGTCCCTTATGCTGCTTCTGTGCTGCTGAATATGGTTTCTGAGATTCAGTCCCTCGTCCTGACATATTGTGTCCTTCTGGTGGGGTAGTCTGTGACTCAAATCACTAGGTTTAAATCCACCTGCATTTCCATCATCTTGTTTCTCAAAAAGAGCGGCTGGATTGTCTTGAATGCTCTGTAGCAAAGAACATGATCCTCACAGCACCCTTCCTCTTATTGACGTCATGATTGAGCATCGTTAAAAATAACTTACAGGATGCACCAGGATGGACAGGATGACTAGTCTTACAATTCACCACTTTCACACTGCACAATGAAACTACAAAGTTACACTCTTTATATAGAGTATTATATAATAATAATAATAATAATAATAATAATAATAATAATAATATCTTGTTGTTTGCAGGGAAATTCAAAGGAGTTCTTAGATTATCAGCAATTCCATTGGAATATAACATGATAATTGTTATTGCTTATTCAAGTAAGTACACACAATCATTACACCCTGTTCAGTTGCACAGTTTTTATTTTTTATTTTTACTTCAATAGGCAGAATATTGATTATAAATACAATATATTTGTTGGACTCGTTGGACGACTGATCAGAAGATCTTTGGTCCGACCCCCACCAAATTGCTCCTGTTGGGTGCTTGAACCAGCTGCTCAGATGAATATGGATGGATGGTTCCATCGACGTGACGCCCAGCACATCGGGCTAAACGGATACACGGCCGCTGTTAATGTGGCGTTTGTTTTGCTTATGTTGGGTTGCCAACTTGTATCTGAACATGTGGAGTGAACAGTGGCCTAACAGTGGTGACCCGGCAGTGTCGGGGCTCAAACCGGGGACAACCTGGTCAGGAATCCAACACCTTAACCATCAAGCCAACCCGTTCAGATGTATAAAGAAAAAAATATGTTGTTGCCCTGGAATGCTGTAAATGTAAAAGTATTCTTGAGCACTAATACTACAGTAAGCATGGTCACCCGTGAGGTTTGTGCAATATGACCAAAATCTAATAATTTAATACAACTACTGTATATCCAGATAATATCACAACACACAGCATACTTTCTGAAAACAAAGTTTCAAGTAAATAAATTGTTTGTATAAAATGAGGACATAGAAAGGCAAATTTCTTATTACATTTTAAATTATATACTCAATAAATAAAAAGTGTTTACTCATATTCAATATAAAAAAAAGTTATGATAATGGGATTAAGCGAAATTTACAACTTAACATGTAACAAAATATAAATGTTTTAAATTTATACATCAAAAAGTAAATAGAAATCAGTAACTATACTTGCAAACTAAATAAATACAGGCCTAAAATGTGAGTATGACCAAATAATAATAATAATAATAATAAAAATGAATACAGGCATTTCTAAATATTACAGTTTAAACAGATTTCATGTAAGTGATGTATTTTTAGGCACTGGGAAAATGGATGATATACAGAATGTTGGAACAGCAGCTTGTTGTAGTGAGATGTTGAATATGTTTATGAACACCACTGTTAGCTAGCTGACACACACTTTCAGTGTCTTTCCTGCACACCAACACAACTGAATCAGAAGCTCAGAGACCTAAACACAACCACAAACTAGCACTTGTCATGACTAAGCAGAGTAATGACAAAATAATTCGTTCACATTAATGCTCCTCTTTGCACCAACATATTTGCAGCATATTAATTGCACGCACACACAAAATGTACCTTCACTAATAGATTTTAATTACTTTCATGATTTAAAATAGTCAGTGGAATACACAATAATGAATAATGCAAAAGTTGATTTTTTACTATAAACAGGTGAAATTTTATTCACAGATCTGAAAAATACAAATCAGCTTCATTTGTATAGTGATTTTAACAATTTTCATTGTCATAAAGCAGATTTACAGAATAAAAAAATAGAAATAAGAGACAACAAATGAGCATCTCTACAAATACGGTAATTCTTAGATTCCAGTGTCTTTTGAACTCAAGCAAATCTTATTTAGGTTTGCAAAAGACCACACAAATTACCCTGTAAAGAAGTAAGGTCATCTTCTCTGATGAGTCGAGTTTTCAGCTTTGGCCAAGACCTGACCATCTTGTGGTTAGACAGATACCTGGCGAGGCCTACAAGCCACAGTGTCCTACACCAACTGTGACATGTGGAGGAGGATCTGTGATGATCTAGGCGTACTTCAGCAAGGCTGAAACTGAACAGCTTCCTCTTTTTAAAGGACACATGAATCAAGCCATATAGAAGGTTATCCTGAAAGAACATTTGCTTCTGCTCTGAGGATTGGTTTTCCTGAACAGGACAATGCTCAATACTACACAGCCAGATCAATCAAGGTGTGGATGGAGGACTGTTAGATCAAGTCCTTTTATGGACTGTTCAGACCGTCAGATATCCAGATCTGAACCTTATTTAAAACCTCTGCAATGTAATTAAGAGAAATATGCCATCAAACCAAGCTGAGCTACTTTGATTATTATTATTATAATTTTTTTTGCCAAGAGTGGCATAAACAGTGGCAAGACGGGTGGAGAACATGATAAGATTTATAAAAGCTGTGAATAGAAAAAAAAAAAACTTATTTGCTACTAGCATAAGTAAGTGTTAAAATTAGTAAAATGATAATAGACTTTAATTTGTTACTTTATTTGGGTTTATTTGAATAATGTACTTTTGAAAATATATACTTTAAAAAACTAAGATGTTTTTTATTCTTTTCTAGCTTTCCTCATGAATACAGCGCATGAAGTGATTTTTCCTACCAGAGTATTGTGCCTGATCCTTCTGATACTGGGGTCATTCCTGAATCTGATGTATATACCTTGGTTGGGTAAGAATTGTATCATTTGATTGCTTTCTATTAACAAATTCTTTTAAGGCACTTAATCTGGCATGTATCAGGAACTCCGTCTTTAGCCCCCTCATACCACTAAGACGAATTTGCCACCAACCTTCACCAACGTCAACCAAGTTGTTGCGGCCGGTAACAGTGCAGTTAATTTTTCAAGCGTAGGGACCCACATCAAGTTATTAATAATTTAAACAAATGTATAAGGACTTGTAAAAGATTGTCCAGTGAATTTTGACACAAAGCAATAACGAGGTGTTAGTGATATAATAACGTTACAATAGGGGGCTGTTAAATAATTTACTGATGTTCTACTGAGCCCTAAAGAATTGATAACGAAACCCTAACATCCCTCAAACATGAAGTGAAATTAAAATGATGCTACCGACTATTTCGATTTATTTCCAAGGTGTTATGGATATGATAATGACCTTAAATCACCCCATTAACGGATAGACGCCGACCTATAGACATTGGTGGAATGGGACATACGTACTGCCTGCACTCTCTGACATGTTCAGGTATACTGTGGCTGGAGTCCACCGGAATGAGGCGCCACCCCTTTGTTCTCTCCAAATGAAGAGAAAAAATATTTGTGTAATCGGTTTAAATTAATACACATTTATAGCTGTGTGAGGCACCAATCACACACAAAAGAAGGGATAATAATTGGAAGTCAAAATAGTGTTGTACATATCAAAAATATAATAAATCAACATTTAATGGCATTTACTGACTGCAGCAAAGTTACACACCAGCTGGAGCATTAAAGAGTGCGTGAGGGCAGTGACCGTATTATCCAATGAGTGAAATACATTTGAGTATTTACAGTATCAATAAAATATTTGCATTGAGTTTTATCATGTAGCAGTTTTTATATTCAGAAGACATTGAAAGCCTACAAACATGATTGAAAGCCTACAAACAAAGAGAAAATTGAACGTGTGCACAAGAGAGAGAGACAATCACAATCACACATGCACAGTCAATCTCACTTTATATTTTGTATTTTCATTTTTCCTATTTTTCCTTCTACACTTCTTTTGTATTAATAATGATTCTTCTTTGGCTCTACTTTCTCTATTTACTATTATTATTATTATCATCATCATCATCACTCATTCACTCATCGTCTGTACCGCTTTATCCTGTATTCAGGGTTGTGGGGGGCCTGGAGCCTATCCCAGTAGGCTTACATTTACATTTACATTTGGGCATTTGGCAGACGCTCTTATCCAGAGCAGTTTATATACATCTGAGCAGTTGAGGGTTAAGGGCCGCGCTCAAGGGCCCAAGAGGGGCAACTTGGTGGTTGTAGGGTTCGAACCTGGGATCTTCCGAACCGTAGTCCAATGCCTTAACCACTGAGCTACCCCTGGCCCTGGCTTGGGGCACAACCCCGCGAACTTGGACAGGGTGCCAATCCATCACCGGGCACACACACTCTCACACAAACTCACGCTAAAGAGAATTTGGGAATGCCATTTAGCCTAATCTGCATGTTTTTGGACTGTGGGAGGAAACTGGACCCAGATGAAACCCACCAAGCACGGGGAGAACATGCAAACTTCATACACACAGAGGCAGGAATCTAACCTGTCCCCTTAGGGGTTCTAACCACTAAGCAACCATGCCGCCACATTATTATTATTATTATTATTATTATTATTATTATTATTACCGTCACATTTTGCTTTTTGCTTTCCTTCTTCAGTAATTTTTATCCTTAGTGCCTCTTTGTTTGACTGCACAGTTAAATGCGTGCATATACTGTATTTTTAATCTATTTGTTTGTTATTTTGTGACTTGATTCTGAGCTTTGGCAGTACAAGTGTATGAAGGAACCGTCATACACGCTCTTTGTTCCACGACTCCTACATGACTTCTGCGTTTCACATAACTGTGTGTGTGTTTTGTTAGATTCTCTCTTAATCAAGTCTGTTAGCCCTATTTATTTTCTCATGAATGAAATAGTGATGCAGTGTTTTGTGTCTAATTAAACTCAATGCAGATATTGTAATTTTCTTTGCCCCTATAGGTTATACAGAACCTGAGTCATGTAGGGTAAGGTGTATAATAGACAATGCCCTGGGCTGCGCGGTGGGAGCGTCAGCTGGAATTTTTTTTAACATGCACCAAATTTACGACGCCAACAAACATGACAGAATTCAGACAGAGCCCAAAAGAGGCTGTAAGGAGCTGTTACCGACCTCTGCTGATCTCTCCAGTGGTTGGTGCAAATTTGGTAGCAAATTCGGCTGAGTGGAATAGCGGTATTAGGGAATCTGAAGGAGTATTTTTAATGTTAATGTTCACCTGGTCTTATATAAAATTTCAGAGTTTCAGAGAATGCTAAGATATATTAAGATATACTGAAATATACACAAGTTTTATTTACACATTGGGGAAAAAAAGGCAAATGGGTTGGCAGGTTGAATTGTAGCTGGTTAACATCTGCAGAACTTTCCGTTTGTTAAAGTAAAAATGGGTTAATAGCAGTGGGCTGCAAATTAAGTATTATTCAGATTATAAGATTTAATACAACACTGATTTATGTTCCAAGCTTAGAGACATTCAGAAATGTGTGCAAGTGTATGTGTACAATTTATATCTTGCCGTTGTTGTAACAATTACGCATGCGGTTCGCATGTTTATATAAGAAAGCAGTTTTATAGTTGCAGAACTCACCGTGATGACTTTTTATTTTTCAATACAGCATGGGTTGCAGAAGATTATCATGAAATGGATTGGGCTTTCCTTGACACAGAAGTGATCAATCTGGAATGTATACTAGCTATTATACTGATGTATAAAGAATTCTTCGGTAAGTAATCCATTTTGTTATTAATTATTGTCTTGCTTATTGTCCTAATATTCCAGTGATATATTTTGTTGACCCGCCTTTTGCTTTGACTTCAGCACGCATTCGCCACGTCATTGTTTTGATAAGCTTATGTAATGTCACAACATTTATTTCCAGCCAGAGTCGCATAAATGTCTCTCCAAGATCTTGTATTGTTAATAGGAGAGTAAGACTACTACATAAAGTCTTTTCCAGCAGAACCCAAAAGATTCTCAATGGGGTTAAGTTCTCAGTTTTAGGACTTAATTTTATTGCTGCATAATGTTGCTGAGCCTAGACCTGAGCAACTGAAGCAGCCACAGATCATAACGCTGGGGTTTCTGAGGGATCATAGCCCATTCATCATGGGCAATGACCTCTAGTTCAGTAAGATTCTTGGGTTTGCATACTGCAACTGCTTTTTTCAAATACCATCAAAGATTTTTCAATTGGATTCAAGTCAGGCGACTGTGATGGCCACTCTATAACCGGCCAGGACTTTGAAGTATGCTTGGGAGCATTATCATGTTGTTACCAACTTAATTGTTAGCTAGCATCAGGTAGTTAATAAACTAAACTAATAAGTTCTCTTGGTTCAGCATTGAACTAAGGCCACTACCTACTGTTAGCTAGAAAGCATACAGGGCTAACGAACATATACATACTGTAGCTAACATAACAGGTTTTACAAAGGCAGTGGTTTGAAAGAAAGTGGTCAGGCAGGAATGAAGTGGATAGAGAAGAAGAAAGTTGTGACATTTATAGCCAGCATAATAAATGCAACACATGAAGTCAAGTCAATAACAGAGGGTACAGATAGTGTCCAAGAAGAACAATCCAGGTTAAAATAGGCTTTGAGATTTCAAAACAATTTTAAGCAGTAAAAATTAGATTCAAAATTAACTTGAAGAGAGCATGCTGGAAATGTGAACTAAAAGTGCAAGAAGTTAACAGATGCCATGAGGTGTTTAGTAGACTGGGGAGCTAGCTTTAACACACTAAAGCAAATACAGTATATGTGGCAGTAATAGAAACATTTTGACTATGAATGTATTGTCCATGGCTCAGCAGCAAATAAAACTGTGATAGCAAAGCTAGATACAGTTCAAGCCCAGGCACGAAGAATATGTACATGTGCGGTCAAAACCTCCCCAGCGTGTGTGATCCAAGTACCCAACTTAAAATTCCATCAGAATTGCGAAGGAAGCAGTTGATGACCAACTATTGGATTAATTTAAGGTGACATATACTGTATTTCTGGGAAAGAATGATGTGGCTATTGGAAACTCCAAAAATAGATCTAGAGCTGCTCTGCGATAAAAACAAGGAGAAGACAGAGAAAGACTGGGCAGAGATTTTTGCAGATGGATCAAAGGATCTACAGACAGGGGCAACATGATCAGGAGCAGCAGCTGTGTCACTAAAAGGTCAAATTGAAATTAATAAGAGAACGTCAAATTACTCAAACGTGTGCATGCTAGAGCTGTACGCCATAATTCTGCATGATTCAGTATTACCTATGTAGCGTTTTAACGTTATAATGACAATGAAAAGCTGCCGGCATTCTCCACCATAATATATAGGTAGAGTTTTAACATAATAATGACCATGAATAGTTTCCGGCATTCTTCATCATTAATACGTAGGGTTTACATAATCAAGACAACGAATGACGGTTGCATTGTCCACCAATAAATATAGACATTTTAATGTGGACACAATGCCAACGCATCCGTCATCATTAATAAGTAATTTTTATTTCTGGGTCAGAGTTGTATCGAATCTTTAACGATTTGGTTTAATTTGATTAATTGAATCAAAATTTATAACGTACACTATATTGACTACCCGTCCAGCGTTTAGCACAATTTAGTGTATCTTACCAGTTCTGGTTATCACATGGCCAACGGCTATAACACAAAATCTAGTATTTAGCAATTTATGAGCAAGGTAACACGATCTGGGCAAATGTTTAGACTTTAAAATACATGACCAAGACAACAGTACTTTATAAAGAAACGAGAATTTATTTGACTAATCTACGATACATGAAATTACACTACTTGAACGCACGCGCACACACACACACACACACACACATACACACAAACAATTTGGCAAGTGAAAATGAATGAAGTTATTCTAGTACTGGTTACTAGATCAACGAAAGTCACAAGAGCAGAGTCTTGGGTTCAATCTTACGGTTTAGTTATGAAACGAGCACCAACTTCAGCAAGGTATGCAGCATTGTTTGTTTACTTGCGTTACGTTTCGTTCTCATCCTTTGGTTCACCTCCAACGAAGGGAATCACGTCGTTGCTGATTGGTTGCTGCGCTGTTGTAGATATGACGTCAGTCGGGAAAGCCCTTCGGTGAGGCGTTGGTTGCCTGGTTACCGATGGCTGCGCTCTGAAACTTCTCCTAAGGTTTCCTTCGTTGCAGGACTTTGGAGTTCAATCAGCAGATTAATCAAACATATACACAGGAATAATAGGAACTGAGTAAATATATGTAAATACGTTTTGCCCTACTGGCACACTTTAAAGATGTTTAAAATAGTGTCCATGCCGTATGCCTTTGTTCATGGAAAGGCATGTCTTCCAGAGGTCAAGAGACTGTCCAGGTGTGATGAGGCCTCTTCCTCCCCAGCTTGGGGTGGAGCTGTAAAGCTGTCTTCTTTGTTTACCGGATCGCCGATTTACACCCTCAGTTTTGGGGTCTACTTCAAAGCATCTGGCCTTGTGGAGTTTCTTAGTTTTACAGACGTCCCCCTTAAGATAGCAAACCAGATAAGGTTATCAGGATGGTGCCATGCATGCTGGAAGAGGGTGTTCAGGAATGTGATCCATTGACTGTTCTCTCTATGGGAGCCCTGTTATTCGCTACATATCCCCCTTTTTGCTCGGTGAAGTTCCATTCGTGAACATCAGCGGGCACTGGAAGTAGAAACATAGAGAGAGAGAACAGGCACACACAAGACACAAACAACACCTCCATAACCAACTGAATCATGGTGCATAACCTAGTTACCTCGTATGGTCTGGTTACGAACACTTAAAACGACATGGGGTGCTTTTGGCTAGGCTTTATCCCAAATTGGGTTGTTTCGATTGGCTGACAACGATTTACTTTCACTTTGGGTGGAAAGAGTCAACCTAATTTTTGGGAGCTGTACTCAAGCTTGGTTAAGATAATTCCCTGATCAAAGAAAGAGAAAACGCAGGGGGAAAAAATAGACAAACACAAAGAGAAAGGGCCACAAGGACACAAATAGGTTGAGGAAACTAAACTAGTGTCGCATGTGTGGAGCAACTCCTCTCTACCAGAGGTTGGGCCTAGCAGTGCAGACAGAGGAGGGTGATTAGGTGTTTGTTTACAAAAGTGAATAAAATATCTGTATGTACCTTCCTAGAAGGACCAAAGTATGTTACTGTGGTGAAAGGTATACGACAGTTGATCTGTGTCAGTGGTCTGTTCTTCCCCCCTTTTCAGTTTGGAACAACTCTTTAATCATCCTGCTCATCAGTTCTTAAAAGTCTTGACATTGGTGATGTCTTCAGCTCATTTGTGGCTTGGGCTTGAGCTGGATTAGCTTAGACTTTTGACTAGTTTCTTTGTTGAATCATTGTTCTGATTCAAGGTCAGAAATCTTTGTTGAGAGCTTCCCGGAGCAGATGGTAGTCAGTCTTTGGGTGAGCTGCACACTTTAGGTCGCTGCACACTTTTGGTAGCTGCACACTTTAGGGCTGTATGTTGTTCAAAGCCAGAGTTTACCTTGGTCAGTGATGTGGAGTCTCTTTTCTAGATGGAGATCACTTTTCATACATAAGTCTGGAAATCTTGGCTGCCTGGCAGACGTGGCATAAATTTATTAAGGTGCCTGGCGAGTTGGTCAAGTTCTGCGCCATGCGATGCTCTGTGGCTGGAGGGAGCAGGTTCCCAGTGTTCTGCCATGAGGTAGGGTTCTTTGAAGGGGGCTGGGGGATGCGTCGCCCCGCCCGTCGCTTCTTCCACTACGTATCGGTCCAAGAACAGGGGACCTGGTCCTGCTCAACAGGGTTAAGATGCATGCATGTCGTTACCTTGACGGATAGTGGCACCATTCACAGGCGGGCTTGAGTTCCTCGGTGACGCTGTAGGACTCTTCTTTGCTATGGTCCATCTGTCGCATGAGGTAGCTGAGCTCGTTCCTTGCTTGTCCAGGTGAGTTTTGAGGGCTTTAATTCTGCCATTTTTCTCCCTGGGGTCAGACGTGGCCTTTTCTAGTAGCTCTTTTGCATACTGCAGCCTGTCGGAGAGATCAGCGTAGTTTGCCTTGCCTTGTTCACTTTCACGTGTAGTAGTTGCCAGAATTGCTTGCAGCACAGTGATTTTCACTTTGTCCTGCTCTACCTCGTCACCCCCTTTCTGTCGCTCCTGAGCTTCCAGTTTCAGTTGCTTGATGCGTTGTTGCACACGCCAGCTCCTGCTGTAGATAGGCGGCGTGCCTGTTGCGCAGCATTAATGCGACAATGAGTGTGTGACATAAGGAGCCGGTGATGTTGGACAGTTCATTGGGACTATAGCACTGACTTGGGTCTTGTCTCATACGGCTCGTTAAGTTGTCATCTAGCTGGTCTGGCGTCTGGTACTTTAGTGTTTCGGCAGCCTTAGGTAGGAAGCTGTCGGTTGCAACACTTGTCCATGTCTTCAGATCTTTTTAGCGACTGACAGGTCTGTGGTGCGAGACATGTTTTGATGGGGTTCTAGAACCACGACTGACACAGATGTGAGAGAAAGAAACAAAACAAAAAGCAAGAGAGAAAGAAAAAACAACAAACACAGCAAACAGATGTTTAAGTGTGGGCTACTGCCGAGTGTGGTTCTCTGTGACTGTGGTCCTCTGGTGGGCATGCTACTAACTGGGAGTTTCTGTGGAAAGAGCTAGTGAACACACAGTTAGCATGGCTAGAGAACCGATGCAGAAAAGAACAACAACACAGAGCAA
This sequence comes from Clarias gariepinus, assembly GCF_024256425.1. Taxonomy (NCBI): domain Eukaryota; kingdom Metazoa; phylum Chordata; class Actinopteri; order Siluriformes; family Clariidae; genus Clarias; species Clarias gariepinus. The sequence continues at coordinate 907,497 of NC_071113.1, forward strand.
GGGATAGAGTAGTCATGGTAATTTTCTACTTTCCTATAAGAGGAGGTTTCTTTTTTTTGTGTAAGGAAAGGTTAGAGCTAATGTTAAGCTGAGGAAAAACAAACAGAAACCGCATTTCTGTGGCAGAATAAGTTCAATACCAAATTTTGTTTTTCATTCCCCCTTTTGTTTTATTAAGTTCGATTTGGAAGGGTGCTCCTAAGTAAAGGGGTTTCAAGATGGGGATTTCTCAGTATGTGATTGTTATTTAAGATTTCCTCTAGGCGAAAGAAACAATAACAATGACAGTATTGGTTAACTCAGCATTAGGGTTGGCAACCACACACAGATTGAAACACTTTTAAACGCGTCTTCAAAATTTTATGGACGGTTTCCTAGTTGACCTGCTTTAACCTTGGCTAGGTAGGATCCCAGCACGAAAAGGGTAGGTACGGTGAGAGTCGGGCGCCTTTGAACTTAAGAATTCACGCTTCAACAATATGTAACGTTTCTACCGTTCTCTGCTTTTGTGACTTTCACAGGTACGATCCTAGAATAGCAGCAGTAGTCAAACCAGGAGAAAAACTGAGGAAAAGAGAAAAAGAAAGTGTGGGGTTTCCTACTAATGTGAGGACACTTAACAGGGTTGACCAAGTTAGTTAAAACTGGGTGACAAAAGCCCTGGTGGATAATGCAAAAACTCTTAAATTTGAATTTCAAATTATGAATTATAGCTAATTATTGAGCATTAATTAGCACTAGAATTGGTAGGAGCTATTTGTTATTAACGCCATTGATCGTCTATCATTAAATTAGAGACCCGACTATCTAATTAAAATTACTTAATTTAAAAGAATTTTAAAATAATAATGATAGTCGATGATCAATTTTTAAAAGATGTTTATCATCAAAATCATATAAGTAGTTACAGTTACAGTGTACAATGAACACCGAATCTGTAATAATTTATGAAATTAAATTAAAGCTTTAGATTAAAACAATTAGACCATGATCAACATTCCAGGATGTCATCAAAATCAATGAAAGTAATTTTGCTTAATCCTTTGAGTATAGGTAAGACCTCAAGAGGGGGTCAGAAGAGAAAAAGGAAAAAGACCCACTGGTGTGAATTAAAGTTGGGTGTAACGAGGTTAGGTCACTAACATCTTTCGAACAGTGCATTCACAACTGAAAGATGCTATGTGCTAACCGCTAGCCTCAAATGCTACTAGCACAGATGCTACATGCACACAGGCTACAATGTAAACGCACTAGGTTTGCTAACTGACGTAGCTCATGCTAGACTTTGTTTACACTGGTATTAAATAGCGCGAGCGGACTGCGCTTGCGCACTTAAAGGTTATCCCGGAAGAGATCGTTTAGAGTTTCCGGGTCACAGTCGTCGCTATGGTTACGTCGCTATGGTTACGTACACTTAAACGAGCATGCTAGTTCAACAGTTATGGGTGATCAGTGACAATGGCAGCGCATTTAACAATGAACAACCCGAACAACCCTAGTTAGCTCTTTATAGCTGCACGACGTCAACTCCACTCGTTAAAGTAGGGCACACACATGGTACTACATTTAACACAACAATGTTTGTCAGACAAACATACCGACATTAAACACAAAAACAAACGTGGCTTTTAACCGCACATTTTACTTAAGTGAATTTGCACGTGGAACATCGCACAAGCAGATTCACTATTGAGACAAATTAGCTGCACAAAGGTGTGTGTGGCAGGGTTTCTTCGCTGCATACACACTAAGAATTACAAACAGGGTTTCTTCGCTGTTTGTTACACACTAATTTGACTTTAGGGTTTGTGCAAATTAGCTGCACAAAGATGCGTGGCAGGGTTTCTTCGCTGCCTACACACTTACAATTAAAAACAGGGTTTCTTCGCTGTTTTTATGATAATATAAGGCCTTTAAAAGATGATAAGAGGAACATCGCTCAAATCAATCTTTATCGCAGTGAAGGAAGATTTCTTCGTTCCAACAGGCGATTTTGATAATATTAAAATGTAAAGAGATTTCTTCGTCTTTACAGTACAAGTTTAATATTATAAACTGCAGTTTACTTGAACATATAGCTAAGCTTGAAAATGGAACAAGCATCTCGCGCTCGCTATGAAGGCCTTTAAAAGATGATAGGAGGAACATCGCTCCAATCAATCTTTATCGCGGTGAAGGAAGATTTCTTCGTTCCAACAGGCGATCTTTATAGTATTAAAATGTAAAGAGATTTCTTCGTCTTTACAAGTTTACTTTAACCATTAACCATGACTAAATGTCGGACAAATAGTGGCTGTTAAAGTACAATACTAAAGGTGGTTTTGAACCATCCAATCACGAAAGTAAGTTCGTGTTGCATTTCATTCATTTACACAGTTGTGTGCCGGGAGACAAGTACGTATACAGTATCGCAAAAATCTGTTTCTCCGCCTCTAATCTATTTCTGGACAATTAAAGAGATACAGTAAACGGTCTTGGTTTTATGGATTTTTAAGCCAAACAATGCCCGCATTCTCCACCATAATATATGTAGCGTTTTAACGTTATAATGACAATGAAAAGCTGCCGGCATTCTCCACCATAATATATAGGTAGAGTTTTAACATAATAATGACCATGAATAGTTTCCGGCATTCTTCATCATTAATACGTAGGGTTTACATAATCAAGACAACGAATGACGGTTGCATTGTCCACCAATAAATATAGACATTTTAATGTGGACACAATGCCAACGCATCCGTCATCATTAATAAGTAATTTTTATTTCTGGGTCAGAGTTGTATCGAATCTTTAACGATTTGGTTTAATTTGATTAATTGAATCAAAATTTATAACGTACACTATATTGACTACCCGTCCAGCGTTTAGCACAATTTAGTGTATCTTACCAGTTCTGGTTATCACATGGCCAACGGCTATAACACAAAATCTAGTATTTAGCAATTTATGAGCAAGGTAACACGATCTGGGCAAATGTTTAGACTTTAAAATACATGACCAAGACAACAGTACTTTATAAAGAAACGAGAATTTATTTGACTAATCTACGATACATGAAACTACACTACTTGAACGCACGCGCACACACACACACACATACACACAAACAATTTGGCAAGTGAAAATGAATGAAGTTATTCTAGTACTGGTTACTAGATCAACGAAAGTCACAAGAGCAGAGTCTTGGGTTCAATCTTACGGTTTAGTTATGAAACGAGCACCAACTTCAGCAAGGTATGCAGCATTGTTTGTTTACTTGCGTTACGTTTCGTTCTCATCCTTTGGTTCACCTCCAACGAAGGGAATCACGTCGTTGCTGATTGGTTGCTGCGCTGTTGTAGAGATGACGTCAGTCGGGAAAGCCCTTCGGTGAGGCGTTGGTTGCCTGGTTACCGATGGCTGCGCTCTGAAACTTCTCCTAAGGTTTCCTTCGTTGCAGGACTTTGGAGTTCTGGCACGAAGTCTCGTTGAGAGTTCTTGAAGAGCGGATGACGCCTGCAGCAGCGGCGCAAAGCCCGAGCTGCTTGGAAGATGTTGTAGGTTGCAGTTGTGATGATAACTTCTCTTCTTCCTCTTATTACTGTGGACTTCCTGAGGGTTTTTGTCCCTTGGGGGTCAGTCCGTCCCACAGGTGATTCCTCCAATCGGATGTGATTGCAGGGCTTAGCCACGCCTCACGTGGTTCCTCCTTCTGTGCATAAATTAGCCAGGTGTTTCGGCTGTCACGTGTGACCCATCCGGTTGGAGTTTTTAATACTTTATAAGAAGTAATTTTGCATGAGCTCTGTTCAAGCTACCAATTACCCATGTTTACCAACATTCTTGAAATAAAGCCAGCTTGAGATTGACACCAAACATTACATATCTTACCCACTCATTCCTTTCTTTATCTAATAAAAAGGTTTGTAAATGCTGATTACACCTTTAAAGTTATGCAGATTAATCAAACATATACACAGGAATAAAAGGAACTGAGTAAATATATGTAAATACGTTTTGCCCTACTGGCACACTTTAAAGATGTTTAAAATAGTGTCCATGCCGTATGCCTTTGTTCATGGAAAGGCATGTCTTCCAGAGGTCAAGAGACTGTCCAGGTGTGATGAGGCCTCTTCCTCCCCAGCTTGGGGTGGAGCTGTAAAGCTGTCTTCTTTGTTTACCGGATCGCCGATTTACACCCTCAGTTTTGGGGTCTACTTCAAAGCATCTGGCCTTGTGGAGTTTCTTAATTTTACAGACGTCCCCCTTAAGATAGCAAACCAGATAAGGTTATCAGGATGGTGCCATGCATGCTGGAAGAGGGTGTTCAGGAATGTGATCCATTGACTGTTCTCTCTATGGGAGCCCTGTTATTCGCTACACCTATCAGGATGGGGACAGTCAGAAAGCATCGAGAGTTTATTTTTTTTATTCTAAATGCATACACTGAAAAAAATGGCCAAGGAAAAATGATCAGATATATGTAAATTCCAGCTCACACTGATTTTCAGAGATCCAGCCCCCAAAATTTTTTGGACTAAGTCCAGAGAGCTCTGTTATAGATATATTGGTTCAGAATTGGATCATGTTTCGGCTGGTACCTCCTTTGTTAATACCTTGGTATTGATTATTAGGTGCCATTATCAGTTCTTTTTTTTATATTATTTTTTTGGATTTTTCCCAGATTTTCTCCCTAATTTAGTCGTGGCCAATTCCTCCCCATCACTAAAGGGCTCCCACATTAAAGCTACTACTACCACTTAGCTGGGAGGGCCGAAAACTCTCACGTGTTTCTTCCAAACCACGTGACGCCAGCCGACCGCATCTTTTTGATCTGCTCGCTCATGTACAGTTTGGGGCAGAGTAACACACTCGGAGGACAGCGCTATCCGCTCCTTTCGCTTCCGTGATTGGCTTTAGAGCCGTGATTAATGTGGGAGCACTAAGTACCTCTCATCTCTAAGTACCCCTCTAAGTGAACTCGGCCAATCAGCTCTCTCTAGACCTCCGGCTGCCAGAGGTTACAGCATCATCCGGGGATCGAACTCGCGATCTCCGGATGATAGGGCGAGCACTTTACCACTGCGCCACTCAGAGGCCTCACCATTATCAGTTCTTAAGCATTGGTATCGAATCCTTACCTGTTCTGCAGCATTCAGGAGCAAAAAAATTTTGACCTTAGAGAGGTCAAGGTCAGTGCAGATGAAGGGTTGAAAGATTTTCCTTGTGACTTATTTTGTTGACTTTTCATTTAGATAGTACTTCTGGCTAGTTTGGCAGGTAGTGTGGGGACTTCATGAATATACTGGACACCGGTAGGTGAGTAAAGAGAGCCTTGCTTGAATGCGGAAATGCAGGAAGTCAGGGTGTTTTATAAATTCATCCTACCCATGAATCCGTCCTACATACGCTCACTGCGCATACGCAAACAAGTTTTTGCATATTTCTCTAATTTTGCGGAATGCACTTAACTCCATGTTGCTAGTGGAATCTTGCGGTTAGTGTTCAATCTTGCAGTGAGTATAGATGTGGCTCGTCTGTGTCTCCTAGCAGGATTAGCCTCTAGGAGAATTAGCCTTTTGTGTGTTTACGCTCGTGTGTAAGTAACCTCTCTTACATGTTTAGTTCTTAGTCTGTATAAATACTAACCATTGAACTACTAACCTGCTTAGATCCTAGTCTGTTTAGTCTCTTTGTCTGTTTAGATCTTAGTCGGTTTAAGAATTAGTCTGTTTAGCTACCATTTAACTTAACAGCTAATGTGCATAACAGGTAAAAGGCCTAGCCAAGTCTGTCTTGTGTGTTTAGTCCCTTGCATGTTTAGTCCCTTGTGTTTAGTCCTCAAGTCTGTTTAGGGGTTATGGTGGCCTGAGTGGTATTTGTCCATTGAAAAAAAAAGTTTAAACTTTTACATGGTTTATTTTTATAGGCCATATAGTTTTACATATATTTATCATTAATATGTATGCTGATGTTTAAAAATGAAAAATAAAATGTTGTTGTAATTGTTAAAAAAGGAAATTTTATTAGGCAGTACTAGTCTGGTATTTCTAGTTTACAGTGTGGCAACATACTCGCTGTTTGATCCTTCTGAACAAATGGGAATAGCCAACTTTTCAGAAAAGCCAATTTTGAAAGTGAGAAAAAAAGAAAAATACTGATTATAAAGTGGGCTTGTGCTGCATGTATGATTGTGATTCTCCCTATGTCTCTCTCGCGCACACATGCAATTTTCACTTAATTTTGTTTATTAGTCATGGAGTGTCTTATGAATATGAAATGTCTTACATGATTAAACTTAATGCTGATAGTTTAATGTAACTGTATTCAGTATATTCAAATAAATATTGCAAAGGGAAGGTTGTAGTTATTAGCAAGGATAGAGTGGATTACAGTACAGTTGGTTTTATGTTTGAAATTTCTATAGCAAAAAAGTTATTGAATTTTGTTGATTTAATTGTCGTTTTTTTTGCAACTTATAATATACTGTACCAAAGTGCATTTATTTTCATACATATCTTTACAATTTTATTTTTTTTGGATAATAAAAAACACCCCGACTCTCATTTAACAAATTATCTGATTTATTGGCACAAGAATTGACTGTGTAGTCAATTATTTTTAAATGTACATTGTTTTATATATATTATTGTATTTAATTAAATATACATTAAATAATTAATCAATTAAACAAATAAATAAGCAAATAATCCAGACTGTAGCCTAACAGTGTAATATGTTTGATGTCCTGTGAGGTATTTCTCTGTAATCTTGTGTATTCTTCTGTAAACAAACGGTTGGGTCTTGGTCAACCACTTTTTAGACGGGCCCTTAGTGACTCCAATGCCATAAAGCGCCGGTGTTATGTGCTAAAATGCCCCCTGCCATGGATTGCCCCCCTACATAATCGCTATCAAATATTGCTGATTTATAAGATTTGTAAGATTTAGCTCCTGCAGGCTGTAACAGGAGAAGACCTAAAAATAGATTTATTTGTAATAGCTTCTCTGTCCACTTCAGAGTAAGAAAATATACGGTCATAATATATAGACCCGCCTCTGACGCTGATTGACAGGTTTCCGTGTAACGTGTTGGAAATGCAATCGCAAATGAATTGCGATTGCGTTTAAGTTTTGGCAGGCTACATGCGCGACGTAGAGAAAGTGAAAAAGCAAACGTGGTAATTGGTTTTGCTATTTAAATATGACCGGCTCATGACTTGTAAGAGATGGGAAATGCAACTTCAAATGGACTTTGCTTTTTCATTTGAAATTTGGCAGTCAGTGTTCGTTCGCGAAGGTGAAAAAGCAAACGGTAATGAAAAGTTTGCAATTGCATTTGAATTATGACAGACTTTGTGTCCAAATATGGGAAACGCAATTGCAAATGCAATTCCTTTTAAAAATATCTGGGATATCACTCCATATTAATGTGTGTTAATTTCCAATCTCAAATGTCTATAGTTCGGCATCATTCCGTTAATAGGAGGATATATAGGTTATCACGTTGTTAACACCTCAGTAATAGCTTGTAATAGTCAGAAGCATCGTTTTAATTTCACTTCATGTTGGTAGTGACGGTATGGTTCAGTTAGCTAATTCGGCTCAGTGGAATGTGGGAATTGGGGGGGGGGGTGGTCATGTTTATAGAAAGCTCTGATAGCTCTTTCCTGTGTTCTGTTAGCCCTGTTGTAACGTTCGACTTTGTTATTAAAGCTAGTTACTATGCTATGGGGTCGTGAATCTAAATAAGGGTTAATAAATATTACTTCCGGTGTTGCGCAAACGTAGCAGAACAAGGAATGAACCCAATAACAATTTTAAAATGAACCCAAAGTGTATTAAGTTAAAAAAAACAAACAAACAAGGTGCACCATCGCTGAGTACATCATCTCTCCTCCCGACAATTTTTTGTTCCCCTTTTATGTCGGATTACATGACCCGACTCTGCTTCCGGATATTGCCAGTTCCGGATGTAGATTTGCAACTTATAGAACAAAAGAGAGAATGGATTGAAAATAATATAGATAATATTGGATACTTGGTGTCAGAGTATATCAAGAGGAAATATTTTAATTATTTGTTAGTATTCACTGATGGGTCTAAAGATCCAGGAAACAATGATGTTGGAGCCGGAGTGTATATACCTGAATTCAATATAATTATAAGCAAAAGAATTAATAATAAATTGTCAGTTTTCACAGCAGAAATAGTTGCCATAATTTTAGGTTTGCAGCGAACAGAAGAAATAAGACCGGAGAGAGCAGTCATTTGCTCAGACTCTAGTGCAGCTCTTAGGAGTCTGAATGCTGGTGAAACAAAAAGAGATGACTTGCTGAAGGAAATATCAATGACATTGCTACGGATACAAAGAGCTGGAACTTTAATACAGTTTTGCTGGGTGCCGGCACACGTTGGCGTAGAGGGTAATGAGAAAGCAGATTTAATAGCTAAGAATGCATTAAAATTAAAGGATGAAGAGATAATGGAAATTCCCTTTGGAAAAGGTAAGGCCAAGTCAATAATTAAAACAGCAGTAGAGAACTCATGGCAAATGATATGGGACACAGATTGCAAAGGGAGACATGACTATAATATACAGAAATCAATAAAGGTGAAGGCTTTTAAAGGAAATTGTAGAAGGGAAGAAGTGGTTTTTACAAGAATTAGACTAGGTCATACTGGACCCAAATCAACACTCTTCAAAATGGGAAAATGCAGTACAGATAAATGTGATGTTTGTAATGTTCTCGAAAATGTTGAGCATGTTATTTTATGGTGTAAAAAATATAATGCAGTGAGGAATAAATTAAAATACAAGATAAAATGTATGAACTGGAGAGGGAATGGAGTTTGATAGGGATTCTAGGAAAGTGGGAGAAAACGAGGGAAAGTAGTAAAGCATTGTTTACATTTCTTAAAAGTACAGGATTAGAGGTGAAAATATAAACAGGACATCGCTCTTTTTTTTTTTTTTAACTAAACTGAAGAACATAAAACCTCGATATTACACACCCCAGTACAGTATGTCGCAATATGCACCTACACTGAACAGATCTGTAACATTTTCTACATACACAAGAGACCCATTACTCTTAAATATTGTTCACAAATCTGTCTTAATCTGTGTTAGTGAGCACTTCTCGTTTGCCGAGATAATCCATCCCACCTCACAGGTGTGGTATATTATGGTACTGATTTGACAGCATTATTATTACACAGGTGTGCCTTAGACTGTCCACAATAAAAGGCCACTCTGAAATGTGCTGTGTGATCACACAACACAATGCCACAGATGTCGCCACCATTTGCCTCACGCAGCTTTAACCTTCGTCGCAACTGATCAGGTTGTTGATTGTGGGCAGTGGAATGTTGGTCCACTTCTCTTTAATAGCTGAGCGAAGTTGCTGAATATTGGCAGGAACTGAAACACGCTGTCGTATACACCAATCCAGAACATCCCAAACATGCTCAATGGGTGACATGTCCGGTGAGTATGCTGGCCATGCAAGAACCAGGATGTTTTCAGCTTCCAGGAACTGTGTACAGATCCTTGCAATATGGGGCTGTGCATTATCATACTGCAACATGAGGTGATGGTCGTGGATGTATGGCACAACAGTGGGCCTCAGGATCTCATCACGATGTCTCTGTGCATTCAAAATGCCATCAATAAAATGCACCTGTGTTCGTTGTCCATAATATATCCCTGCCCATACCAGAACCCCACCGCCACCATGGGCCACTCGATCCACAACACTGACATCAGCAAACTGCTCACCCACACGATGCCACTCACATTGTCTGCCATCTGCCCTGAACAGTGAAAACAGGGACTCATCCGTGAACAGAACACCTCTTCAATGTGCGAGACACCATCGAATATGACCATTTGCCCACTCAAAACGGTTACGACGACAAACTGCATTGAGGTCCAGACCCAGATGAGGATGACGAGCATGCAGATGAGCTACCCTGAGACAGTTTGTGCAGAAATTCTTTGATCATGCAAACTGATTGGTTCAGCAGCTGTCTGAGTGGCTGGTCTCAGACGATCATGGAGGTGAACAAGCTGGATGTGGAGGTCCTGGGCTGGTGTGGTTACACATGCCCTGCGGTTGTGAGGCCGGTTGGATGTACTGCCAAATTCTCTAAAATGTCTTTGAAGATGGCTTATGGTAGAGAAAACAATTTCATGAGCAGCTCTGGTAGACATTCCTGCAGTCAGCATGCCAATTGCACGCTCCCTCAAAGGTTGCGACATCTGTGGCATTGTGTTGTGTGATCACACTGCACATTTCAGAGTGGCCTTTTATTGTGGACAGTCTAAGGCACACCAGTGCAATATTCATGCTGTCTAATCAGCACCTTAAAATGCCACACCTGTGAGGTGGGATGGATTATCTCGGCAAAAGAGAAGCGCTCACCAACACAGATTTAGACAGATTTGTAAACTATATTTAAGAGTAATGGGTCTCTTGTGTATGTAGAAAATGTTACAGATCTTTGAGTTTAGCTCATGAAAAATGGGAGCAAAAATAAAAGTGTTGCGTTTATATTTTTGTTCAGTGTATTTAAGTTGGTTGCTACCCGCCAACAAACAGAAAGAGAAAGAGAGAGACAGACAGACAGACTCTGCTTCCAGGTTCCCTCGCACAATGATCGCACATGCTCGTGAGAGCTTAACCCTGTAACCATCCACTGTCAACTGGGACAACTAAAACCATATCGAGTTCATTTCCCTGCACAGGTGAGCTTTATCATCTCCTTAATTATTAGCCGTCTATTTAAAATGACCCTTTTATGTGGCCGCGTTACACTGTTAGCTCTGAAGGCCCTGATAGTTAATAGTTTCAGCCAGATACTGCACTCTCTCCATAGAACGTAAGATGGATTAGAGAGCGGTGCACTGCTTCCACTACCTGGCTATCAAGACAGCATGCTCACGCTGTCTCCTGGGTTCAAGGACGTCATGCTTGCTCTGATGCCTGTGTTTGAGGACGTTGTGTTCCTCAGCCATCTGGATTTGAGGGCTTTGTGTTTGTGAGGATGTAAGACTTTATAGGGATTGTCCTGGACTGTGTTTAGTGTTTTCTTGATTAGTGCCCTTATTCAGGCCTCAGTCATTTGGGTGTCTTGGTCTCAAATCTGATCTATTTCTGATCTATTTCTGTTTGTTTATTGCTGTTTTCATTAGGTTAACTGTTGTTATTCTGTATTAGTTTATATTATTTATACTGTTCATTTTACCTGCCAGACAAGAAACTATGAACAAAATAATTATACAGTTAAATACATAATTAATTTTAATTATTATTATTTAATAATAATTAAATGTAATTTTTAAGTAGTAAATATTTTTTTATTAACTGTTAATTTAAAAATAGAATAAATTAATGGCACATTTAAAAAATGAATCTAATTAACTAATTTAATGAATTATATCAATTTAATATTGTCACACTTCACCCAGTTCCATAAAAATCAACTTAGATTTAATAATATCTTAATGATGACCTGTATTGAACAAGATTGCTAGCTGTACATAATACAGCATATACTGTTAAATAAATACAGTTCAGGGACTGTACAGCTGGTTTGGACTACATTAATGTCATTTATATTCTCTGTGTTACAGTAATAATTGCGATGGGCATTCTTCTGGTTCTGCTGTTCTTTCTTCCATTTCTGAGTGTATATATTTGGAAGGACCTTAATTTTGATGATAAGGTTAAATGTAAGTACAGTATAATTTTTTTCTGTAATATTTTCTGTGATGTTTATTGATAATCATAAAATTACTTGTAGAATATCTCTACAATTGTAGATTAGGTTTGAGGAAACTGTTGGTAAAATTTACTCAGTGTCACAAATGTGCAATAATCTAACGAAAATTCACTTTTGAGTGTATTTATTTATTTTTAAATTAGATTTTTATAGTGGTTGTAATCTTAAGCAATTTATGGGCATAACGTACTGTACATAGTGTATATAATATTGCACAATGTTGTTCCTTTTAGATATTTGAATTTTACATTTTCAATCAGTATAAAAGACTAAGTTATTTTATCACCACACTGAGCTAATCCCGACACGGCAGAACGCTGTATACACCTGACACAATCACCTTTATACCTAGTTGCCCTGGTAAAAAAAATACTTATGACAAACTCCATATTTATTTTCATATTAATTATTATTGTTATATTAATTGTTAATCACTACTGTAAAGTGTGAGATCACAAATAAACTCAATGATGAACATAAAAGATTAATATAAATAAAGAAAGTTAAAAAATCTCTCCTTTTAAATCAACAAACTTATTTTTAATTAAGGTCCTGTGTACATAAAACTCTGGTAACAATGCAAATTTATTAGTTTAATTTTCATAACATTGTTTGGGATATTTGCAGTTCATGACGTGTCAAATGATTACACAAAGACAAACAAATAAAAAAGTGGAACTTTGCAGTTAATGAATTAACGAATAAATATATTGTTAAAGTAATGTCAAACATTCTAATTTGTATAAAATATAAACACTTAAATATTTTATATTGAAGTAACACTTTGTGACATTTGAGTCGCCCTGAACTTATATAAAGACTGAATAGTGTTAATTCACCACAGTAGGTGTAAATTCAACACTGGGGGTTTCACTGTGGAGCAGGATTAATAACCTTAATAAAGAATTAATAACCTTAATAAAGGATTAATAGCCTTAATAAAGCATAAATCATGAAGTGATAAAATGTTTGAAGGACAAAATACTGAATGTTTTATTTCTGCAGCTTTGCGCTGGACATCAGTGCTGTTAATCTTCCAGCTCCTTTACACATTAGGATCATTTTACACTCATTATGAATTGGTGGACATTGAGAAAGGTAGGTACTCGTCATATTGAACACTATGTGTTGGTTGATTTACTTTTCTACTGTAAAGAAAAGTGTTTTTTAGTTAATGTAGGTTAAAGATCAAGATTAAGTTAAAGATCATGTTTAATTGGCACCTGAATAAGGCATTTCTAGAAGACAATGATTAAGATTGAAATTATTTAAATATATGGAATTTGTTAGATGCCCAGAGGAACATATAAACTGAGATTTACTGTACCTGCTAATCATTATATCAATAACATAAAGCTTAAAATATTATGTATTGTAATATTGTGTATTAAGCAATGTTTTTAAAGACCACTGGTTATGAGACAAAAGATCAGAATTTTAGTTTCCTGAAATTTATATCTAGTTCAATTCAATTCAATTCAATTTTATTTGTATAGCGCTTTTAGCAATTTTCATTGCCGCAAAGCAGCTTTACACAGACAAAAGAATTATTTAAGTTTGTATGAAATGTGAATTTGTATGAATCAAAATGGTCAGTTTGTCCCTGGTAAGCAAGCCGAGGACGACAGTGGCAAGGAAAAACTCCCTGAGATGGTAATAGGAAGAAACCTTGAGAGGAACCAGACTCAACAGGGAACCCATCCTCATCTGGGTGAAACACAAAGCAGTAAATGATCTGCATTTATACAGTGTGTAGGGTGGTTCTAGTTCTGGTCTAGTATCTAATAGTGGTATACAGCTTAGAACACGCCACCATTAGTGAATCAAAACAGAGACCCACTAACTTTGGCCTTTCTGTCACTTTGGTAGAAGATGTCTTGGTTCAAAAACCTTCCTACTTCTCTGAATTGTAGATTGTGAGACTTTCACCTGGCTTGTGGATTTTGTAGTGTTTAGGTTTCAAAGTACTCTCAAAATGTTTGTCATCAACTGCTGTTGTTTTAATGTAATTGTAATTCCATCCTGTTTAATGTTTGTCTCGCGTTGTTTAAAGACCGCTTCCGCCACTTGACATTTCAAGATTCATTCAATTCAACATTCAACATTCATTTTTAATCCCAGAGGGAAATTGCTTTTGCATTTCTGTTTCCATGCTGTCATGCTCTTCTCCAAGAGGGCTTGTTTTCCCACGCTGTTATGTCATCTCCCACGCCCCCAGACCGCCCTGTCTGCACACCGGTTTCCTATCCGGCGCTGATTTCCCTCTGACTAAAAGGTAGCGCAGCACGCTGCCTCATCGCCAGATTGAGTGCCCTAACCCAATTCTCTTGCGTTTATTTTGATTGTTTTCATGGTTGTTTTCAAGTTTATCGCGTTTCTTCTTTTGCTTCACAACTCAGATTTATTAGCTTGTACATTACAATACACCTGTCAATCACATGATTCAGTATTTTTGATCTCTTAAAAATGAGGGGGTGGAACTGCCGGAGTGTTCGAGTAGAAAAATCTAGGAGAAGAACTCCAGCTAAATACATTAAGGGTCCTATAAAGCATAGAGTAGGCAGGAGTTGTTGTTCCTACAGTGCTGTTGGTGATCTTGTGTTCAATGATGACATCATGGACCCAGTTGTTGGTGACATATTTTAGATGCGGACATCCTGAAGCTCAAACTATTTAACTATTATCCTGCCAATATAGGTTTTTGGCAGGATAATAGAGTATATGAAAAAAAACTGGCTGAATTCAGACCCAAGATGTTTTTTTTATGTAAATGATGGCAATATAAATGCTAAAACACTGACTGGGATTCACTGTTAAGTAAAGGGGTGTTTTATTTAAGAAGATACAAGTGTCCAACAGAAGTTTATGTATTATTATAAGAAAATTATTAGTTTGTATAAATTATCCAAATGCCCACTGTAAGTCTACTGTATAAAGTACTGTATATTTGACAGTTTTATAAAATTTACTTTTTAGAATTAAGTGTATATTTAAGTTAAAGTAAATAAAAGTAACATAACATAAGCATGGGTCCAGATTTGATAACCACATGTACATTTGCAGTTTCATTGTGTACACAGTCGTTATAGAGATTGTACAGTCATGATTAAATCACTGTCACTATGATTGTTTTTACAGAACGTGAAGCGCTTTACTGTGTGATTACATTCGTCCACATTTTGAGCGTGATGACGGCCTTCGAACATCCAGATAATATTTCTGGTATTAATTGTTTATTCTGTTCTGTTTTTTTTTATTTGTTTATTTTTTATTCTAATTATGAAAGCAAGTGACAATTTGCAATTATATAAAGCATGCTTTATTTTTAAATAATGTACTGTGGCCTGTTTATATTCTATTTATAATACTAGTTATTAAATGGTCCAGTAATCATATTTGGTCAACCCTGGAAACTTTTACAAATATGTTCAGGAAAATTTATGGATAAGCACAATCTAAACTTACAACATACAACATTGCAACATGTAGGACATAGTAGGTAAAGTGGGCTGACCAATCACAACAATCTAAGAAATAATGCTATAAAAGCTGTGAATCATGTTGCCAGATTGGGTGGTTTCGCTTCTACTGCTGAGCTACATTTTATCATCTTAGATGGAAAATGTGTCTTGGGAAAGTAATAAAGTTTAAAGTACTGTAATGTTGGAGTTGGGGAAATTTGACTAATCCTCACGAGCATTTCTTGACGAAAAAGCCCACTGTGTACTCATTGTTAAGGTCTTAGACACTACAAGAAAAACTGAAAAAGAATTTTATTTGGGTGAGTCACAAGAACATTAAATAAGGAGAGCTGTGCACAAAACATGCCACACAACAGTTAATACTGTCACAGACTTGTCAGACGTTATTACTGTCAGAGTCATTACTATTCACTCTGTGCTCTTCAGCACACTTTTAAACTTCACAAAATCCAAGCGACTTAACTTCCTGCATGTGTGCTCATGTACATGCAAGTGTGCTTAAAAGTTCTCTTGTGCTTATGCCATTTCATCTTAAAAGCCGCACTCGAGATCAATATGCAAAAATTAATTCGTTTCAAGAGTAATGCAATGCCATGAACACACACAACCTTCCACTCTCTTAATCTCTTTCCTGTTAAGGGAAACATTCAGTCTAAAGAGACACCTTTAATTTGAGTTGCTCTTACTGTTACAGGACATTGAGTAAAAGTTTTTATCCAGAGATTACGTTTTTATCAGAGTGTGTGAGGTTTCAGTATTACCCAGGCAGATTTTGTCACTTTGCTCTGGCAACCCTGGGTTATATTATATACAGTATAACATGTATAGCTGAATCTTGTGAGAAAAACAAAGACAACAGAGCTCCCTCACAGTCGTGGGTGTCTGAATGATGCCTTAAGTGATGTAAAAGTGAGGAAGTGAGGAACGTCTGAATGACAGAAAGACATAATTTTTACTGGATGATCAACTCAGATTTGTTTTATATACATTGTGGACTTTTGAAAAAGCTTTTCAGTAGAATGCTACTATAATTCTATCAAACACTAAGTAAAAAAATAGTTGTAATGATAGAGGGGCTGTCAACTAGTTAAATGATAAAAGCAAAAGACTTAATACAACAAAACTTGAAATCACTAATTTTGCCCTTAATTATTACACTTTCAGGATCTGATTCCATGAACCCTAGGGGAATACACTGTAAGTAGAAATGTTCTGTTGTATTTCTAAATATTGATCAGAATACATCAAAGTCATGCTCTAAAATAGTCATGCATTACTTAAAACGTTTTACATATTACGTAAATTCAGTTAAATTCTATTTGTTTAGCACTTTTAAAAAATGGAAATTGTAAGAAAGCTTTACAGAAACAATTCTGAATATAAATGAATAAACTATAGATCTCAATTTTATAGCTATAACAAATTATTTCTATAGCTCAATAACTACAGAATATGTTCAGGGATGTTATGTGCAGAGACTATATTGTATGCTGTAAAATTAAAATGTATATGGTGGGCAAGGGAAAATTTGTATATAGACACGAGGTGCACATGTGTAAGTACAGTACAATACACATAAGCCAGTAACATAAAATTTATGTAGCAGGGAGTTGTTTGACGTTAATGTGCTAAATATTATTACTATGATTAGAGGCAGGACTTTTTAAACCTCCATTTATTTACATTCTTTGTATGAAAATAAAAATATTGAAATTAGAGTAAACCCTAGGGCCCAGCTGCACATGTCCCTGACTTTGCATAGTGAGCAGCAAAAATCCAAGCTCTGTTACACTCCCAAATCATACATAAAATTATGAAGTGAATCTCGAGTTGACTCCAGACATGAACAAGAATTTGATGCTATGATGGGCATACGGTCAAACTGGAAAGTTGGATCAAATGGTTTAGAAAGATGTCATGTAGTCTTTTTTCAGGTCATGCACACAGCCAAGGGTATACTGGAGTGTTAATTGAGGTATTTAAGTTACAAACAGGTTATGCAGCAGATATATTTAGTAAATTAATTTGTAATGATGCCTAATACAAGTTTCAGTTCCAGTTCCATATACCCTCCGAATATGTTCAAGGGGGGTGAATACTTATGCATGACTCTGTAATTATAGTTGTTTGTTAGTTTATTATTTATGTATCTGTTCATGTTTTATTTGATTGTTTTTACACTTAAAAAATATATAAGCATATTCTGGAACTAAGTGCTGTATCTTTGTGTTACAGCTTTATCCTGTTTGGTTGTGTACATGCTGGGTACAGTGGTGGTTGTTACTGTAAACGCTGTTGCATTATTGGTAAAGGTGATCCTAAAAGCACGTGAGTGAGCTCTATAATAATCTATAACATAAGTCATTTTACACCGTTATATTAATAATAATATTCTGCAAAACGCATTGCTTTAAAAATTCTAGACAGCATGAAACCACTCACAGATAAAACTGAAAATATACCTGAAAATTTTTTCACTTTTAATTCTAAACAGATAATGGCCAGAGTTCAGTGAATCTTCGAGTTATTCTCCTACTGACTGAAAGTGCCTTTGCCATGTGCTGTCTTGCTTTACAGATACCTCCCTTCTGTAAGTAGATTCTACAAACTCATTTACTTCCTTTAGTAATCTCCTTCACCGAACTAACAGCAAAAATAATTTCTAATTTAATCTCCGTCACCAACAACTTGTAACTTATGAGTATAGCTACTTACAATATTTTTTTCTTAGTTTATGGTATAGAGTGCATAAGTGCAGTGAATGATGCTGTGCCATGAATGCTTATAAGCAACAGAGATGAACTTCAGCTAAGCAGATTTAAAAGACCCTGGATAATGTGATTAATGTCCTCCTTACTTAAAGCACTGAAATGTGTAACTCAACCCCAGTTACACAATTACTTCTTGTCCCTTCTCTTAAGACCAATGTGCCTTCTTCTCTTATAACTTCATATAATCTTTTCCTCAATAAAACTTTCCCTTGGATTCCTTATTCAATTTATTCTAACACACACACAAAAAAAAAAAAAATTAACATAATCTTCCTCTTAATATAATTTTAGAGCAACATGGTGCTATGAACTAAGAACTATGTTTGCAGGCAGCATGAAGCATTCACAGAATTTCTGAAGAAGCTAGCTAGGTTTTATCATCTTCCAAATTATTAATTGGTCCTTATGAATCCCAGCGTTATAATCCCTTATTTGGTCGACAGTGGAAAAAGTGTGCACTTCTGATCAGGCTTCTACACAGAGAGAGGACAGCACTTACTCCTAGATCTTACACACCAATGTCCACTACAAATTGGACCTTAGGGTTAAGCATCTGCAGAAACTGTGCTGATGTTAGTCTTTCCATTAGGAACTCCAATGCCAGCTGCACTTTCTCTGTCTACTTAAATCCAAGTGATGTCTTCTTAGTCAATGACCTGAGAGGAGCTGCTGAGGTCCAAACGTTCTAGATAAATTTCTGGAAAACCACTGTAGCAGTCAAACTGAAATGGGTGGTGGCCACTCTGTCATAGTTTTTATTTGGGTCCATAGTAAGACATGATGAAGCCCAAGAACTCAAAATGTAATCTTTCTGTTAATGTCATTTCTGTAGTCTGGCTCAGAACTATGTTCACATGAGCATCAAAACATTCTGAGAGCTTATAGAGTGCAGGTGACCATACTGTCACTTGAGAAAGCATGCATAGTTATACATTAAGAGGAAACACTTAGTTTGCATATTTTCTGTTTTTTTTTTTTTTTTTTTTTTTGCATCTTGTGCAAGATTTAGTGAAGATGTAGCACCATGGGTCCTAGGAAAGTTAAGGACGATAGCAGAAAAAAAGGGAGCCACATTTTGTTTGGTTTTTAAAGCAGCCAGTGCCAAGAGGAATTATCAAAAATCATAAAAGGTTAAGTGAGGTTTAATGTCTATTTATATCATATTTTACTTCAGTTACATGTCATTTCTAAATGTTCTCATTGTTTTTATATGCAACAATATGATTATAGTGTCAGAAATTAGTCATTGTTTTGGGTGGCTGGATTGCATTATCTATTTAATTAAATTTTATTTGTATAGCGCTTCTACCAATTGTCATTGTTGCAAAGCACCTTAACACAATCAAAAAATTATTTAAGTTTGTATGAAATGTAAATGTGCATGAATAAAAATGGTCAGATAGTCCCTGGTGAGCAAGCCAAGGGCAACAGTGGCAAGGAAAAACTCCCTGAGATGGTAATAGGAAGAAACCTTGAGAGGAACCAGACTCAACAGGGAACCCATCCTCATCTGGGTAAAACAGAGAGCAGGAATTGATCTGCATTTATACTGTGTGTTAGGTGGCAGGCAGTTCAGCATAAGAGTTGATGTTAATTGATGTTAATATGGAGTCCAGGTAGTTATTGGAGACCCAGGTAGACTTGTAGGAAGTTCCAGTCCTGAACTGTCAAATCCTTAGAGAAACATCTGCCAACACCAGCTGAGGCCAGAACCGTCTTCTAGGTAGAGTGAAACCATCCCCAGACACCAGACACATCCCAAAGAAACACGTGGCATCCATGTGACGAGATCTCCAACCAGAAGCGGGGCACCAGGATGGGTCAGACAGGTCCGGAGGGCAGAGGGAGTCTGGATCACCTGGCAGCTCAGGAACGACATGTGTAGCTCGACAGAGAGAGGGAAAGGGAGAGGAGGGTACATACTCGTCCTGTTTAATCCAGGTTTCTGTTAAACAGAGTATAACAAACTCCTGATCTGTGATAATTTCATTAACTATAACTGCTTTTGATGCGAGAGATCTAATATTTAACAGTCCTAGCTTCAGATCAGAGGTGCCGGCTGTGCATTCGGTATGATCGGTATGAGTTTGTGGTATCTATGTTAATTAAATTACTAAAACAGACTTTCTGGGTCTTTCTACATTTTTGCTCGGGGAACAATACAGTGAACCCTGGGTGACGACTCTATGCAGCTAGCAGACGGTTGGTTTAGCCTGTCTGTCTGCTCCCTGGCCTGGGCTCTGGATTGTCACCGATTAACTAGGCCTCTTCTGAGACTATGAGCTGTTCTACAGGAAATGGGAGCAGCACCTTCCCGAGTGGGATGGACACCGTCCCACCCTAACAGGCCAGCTTTGGCCTCAAAGGTCTTTCAATTATCAATGAAGCCCACGTTCTTTTCGGAGCACCACCTGGACATCCAGCGGTTCAGCGACCATAACCTGCTGTAAGCTATATCGCCACGTCTCATTGGGATGGGACCAGAGCATACTACTTCATTGGACATCGCATTCGCTAATTTAAACACCTCTGTAAAGTTACCCTTGCTAACTTCTGACTGACGAAGGCATATATCATTAGCTCCAGCATGCACCACTATCTTAGAGAACCTGTGCTGTCCTAAAGCCCTAAGATTACCTGCCATGTACGGTGCTCTGGCTCCCGGGATACACCGAGAAACACAGCTGCATTTTCTGCATTTACATTATTTCCTATGAGAACATGCGTTTCACAATACGAAATCTTCCCCTCTCCTGGACAGATTAAATTCATATGCTTAAATACCGCTTTTATAATAATAATAATAATAATAATAATAATAATAAGATGTTTTGTTCAACTTCATTAAATTAGTGCTGAATCAAGTGCTGTTCTCTGTGCTGTAGAATAATAAGTGTAAAACCTGTTGTGTTAAATTATACCAGGGATTAAGGTAATTGTTTAAACCAGCATTTTTCCTGCAGAAATGATCTGGACTCAGATTATGAGAATATAATTTAAGTTTCATACATAAAGGTGGAACTTTTGAACTCTGAGCTCAGGCTCTCTAAGCTATCGGTCAATACTTTCTTTATACCCCGATATTCAGTACTTAAAATGAGTTTGTAAACATTCTTTTCTGTCACACAGGGAATTGGATCCAAAATAGGTATGTGTGTATTTTTGATGAAAGTGAATATATGTAAAATATTTATTTCCGGTAACAATTTATTACACTAGAATTCTTGCTCTTACTATTACAGGACAAGTGGCACACAGAGTGGATGTAAACTGTGCTGCTGTAAAGTAACTTCACGGGTGAGTACATTACATATTAAGTAAATAAAGGCTTTCTCTCACTGATATTCAGCATCTTTTTATATATAGTACATACCTGGATCTTACCATCTAATTATTTAAATCCCTTTTTCTCTCCTCCTTAATCTCTTCCAATTACTTCAAAAGCTCACTTACTTAAAGTGGACTCTCATCAGTCCACTAGAAAAGTCTCATAAACACTTATGATCCACTGTCTATTTTAGTCCTTCTGCTTCGTTATCTCTGACTCAATACACCTGCATGCTCACACACAAAAAAACAATGAACTAACACCAAGCTAGCATATACACGGGAATACTCACATTCATTGATATTATAATATAATAATATTCAGTAGTACGTTTTGTGGATAACTACACAATATTAGGCAGGTGGTTTTAATGTTTTGGCTGATCTGTGTGTAGTACCTGACAATAATGTCTTGCTTCAAACCCAGGACTCACCTCCACAAAATCATGAACGAGAACTCCAGACCATGGTGTCTGCATCTCAGCCATCAGGATCTTAGCAGGTAATGTGTTTCCCACATTATAGTTATAGTATATACACGCAACATACACTTTACTTTAAAAAACTGTACACCTGATCATTTATGCACTTATTCAATCAATCTATTCAACCGTGTGGTAGCAGCACTAATTAAAACATATTCAATTAAAGGTCAAGAGCTTCAGTAGGGTGGTTGTTGGTGCCTGACAGGCTGGTTTAAATATTTCTTTTACACATCCCAGTCTCTATAGTTTTCACAACAGTGGGAAACAAACAAAATTATGTGTGGTTGACAGTTTTTTGTTTTACGCATTTTACTTCTCATCATACTGTATGGTCGTGTGTGAGATTATTAAAATTTTAATTAGTAATGATTAGTCGGAGGAGAATGAACAGATTACTTCAAGCTAATAGAAGTTCTACAATGAATGACCACGTTTTACAAATGTGGAGAGTAGAAAAACTCCCATAACTCACACATCACACCATTCGATGAGGGGCTACAACAACAGAAGACTTCCATTTTTGTCAATTAAAATGCTTTTAACAATAAAAATAGTCATAAAGCAGTTTTACAGGAATAAAAATTCTGGATATGAATTAAAAAGGTTTATTCCTAATGAGTGAGACGGCAGCAACAGTAGCAAGGAAAACCTCCCTGAGACAAACATTTAAAACTATGGCTGTTTAATAGAATCTGAACGTGTTTATTCACCAAATGAGTTTACACACACACACAAGTAATTTTATTCAAACTATTTGTCACTCTCAAAGTACAAACCCACATAATAACAGTCTACACTATAGTGACCGTAAGAGCATTTCAACATGCCTGATGCTATGTAAATTTAAGAGATTGGCACTAAACAGCTCGTGGCCAACCATGAAAGAGGATGTTCTTGGGTGCATGGCAGCATGTGATACCTGTACCAGGAACAAATCCAGCAACCGAAAAATAGCTGGCCTGCTGAGATTCCCAGTTCCTCTTCATGGATAATTGCAAACAAATTTTGTCCCATGATTGCCCAGGTCAGAGGGAAATGCTTGTCTCTTGACCACTTTTTGGGTCCTTTATCACCTTTACCACCCTCCTGACAGGGAGACCAGAACAAAACAGACATGAAGGCTCCCTGGGAAGTAGGGCATCCAGTCACTTCACCATTAACAAGCCTGAATGAGCTCATGAGAGAGCGGTAAGACAGCATCCAGACATGTTAGTTTGCCATAACACTTTATGCTCATGAGTCTCCCAGATCTGCACCTTTTACTAGGAAAAAAATATTCACAAAAGGCTTTAATAAACAATTATGTTTTTACCTTAGCCTGTGCTAGTCCTGAACAATAAACATGGCCATACCATAACTGTAGGACTTTGTAAAAAAAATGGTTCTATACACAAGGTACCCACAAGCAGCCTGCCCCTGTTTGATTAATATACACATGGCAGATCATGAAATACCAGCGGTTCACTTAATTACCACAGCACATTTACCTTACTGCTTTATAGGACAATAGTAGTAGGTCAAGACCACAATAGGTTTTGGTCAGTCGTCCTCAGATTTCTGTTCTTGTTTGACAGGACAATAACCTGTTGTAGTCCTGTAGGTGTAACTCATTTGTAAAAAGTGATTATTAGTAGGAGTGTCCTGACTGCTCCCAATTATTATTATTATTATTATTATTATTAATGTATTTTAGGAACTTTGGCAATTATTGTGGGTCATACCTGTGAAGTACCCCTAGAAGGCGCCAAAGTGTCTAGTTTATGTTCGTTTCTGTTAGTAGTTTTGTTTAGGTTGGACTGCGTGTCCCAGGTTGCACCTCGGTCAGGTGACGTAGGCATTTACCTGAACCGAGGGAAGTAATGAAGTTTTGTATAAATAGCTTTTGTTATAGTTAATTTTATATGATTTATGTCGGTGTTGATGATTGTGTTGCTTAATAAAAGCCATTACCAAACCACCAGCTCGCCTCC
Source organism: Clarias gariepinus (assembly GCF_024256425.1). NCBI lineage: Eukaryota > Metazoa > Chordata > Actinopteri > Siluriformes > Clariidae > Clarias > Clarias gariepinus. The sequence goes on from NC_071113.1 coordinate 931,300, forward strand.
TGCACTTATGCCACGCACACGCTTACACCGATTGAATCGTGACAGAAAGCTAGACCATAAAAGTGGCGTAGCGGAGGTCCTCCCCAGATGTTTTTTTTTTTGGGGGGGGCGCTATTACCATCTCGCCCGAGCTGGCGGAATGGCTGGACGGCAGCGAGGAGGAAGATGAGAGAGAGCTGTATCAGAGCTGGGAAGGCTGCAGGCTCGCCGAACCGGCGGACTGGCTGCAAGTCAGCGGGGAACAGAGAGAGACAAGGGCGCGACAGAGCTGGGAAGGTTGCAGACTCGCCATTCGGCGGACGCCGTTCAAAGATGAGGCAGCGGGGAACTACATGGTCCAAAGCACCGACCAAGAGGCACGGGCCGAGGAGGTCTGGCAGGACGGTGGCTAGGATCAACCAGAAAACGACTACACGTTTTTGGCGCAGCAAAATAGGGAGCGCATTTCAGACCTGCGGGAGCAGGTAGCGCAGCTCCAAATGCTGCTCGTTTAGGTTCGGGAGAGCCACGCAGTAGTCCCGGAGGTTCTCCCTCTCCCTAATCTGAAAGACGCGCTCCCTCTCCCGCCCCCGCCGGTGGTCGGCGCGGAGGACTACGCGCCGCGGCTGCGCGGCGAAGAGGATACGTTTCCTCCACCGCCGCCACCTCTGCCCGACATGGGGGACGTCGCTCCCGCTCCACAGCCGCCCTGTGTAGTGCACGTCGCGCCAGCTCCTCAGCCGCCGAGCTTCGTGTGCGGCGCTTCAGATCTGCTGCCTTCAAGCGGCACGGAATTCGTGCCAGCTCCTCCGCCCGGCTTCGAGGACGGCGCACTTCTTCCTCCGCCTCCCGGCTTTGAGGACATCACGCCAGTTCCTCAGCCGCCGGACGCAGCGAGCGTCGCTTCAGCTCCTCAGCCGCCGCCTGACGCAGCGAACGTCGCTTCAGCTCCTCAGCCGCCATCGGACGCAGTGAGCGTCGCTCCAGCTCCTCAGCCTGGCTTCGAGGACGGCACGCTTCTTCCTTCGCCTCCCGGCTTTGAGGACGTCGCTCTAGCTCCGCCGCCGCCGCCCAGCTCAGCGCACATCGCCTCAGCTCCTCAGCCGCCGTCGAGCGTCGCTCCAGCTCCTCAGCCGCCAATGAGCGTCGCTCCAGCTCCTCAGCCGCGCATGGGGGCTTGGATTACGCAGGCTTTGCGGCCCTGCTCGCGAGAGGGGATCGACCGCCTCAGTGTTGGGGGTCCAGACTGGGACCGCTGGGGTGGGAGTCCGGGTCCTCCGGTAACGCTCCGGAGGAGCGTTTTTTAAAGGGGGGGTACTGTAATGGTTAACCCCTAGAGGGCGCCAAAGTGTCTAGTTTGTGTTCGTTTCTGTTAGTAGTTTTGTTTAGGTTAGACTGTGTGTCCCAGGTTGCACCTCGGTCAGGTGACGTAGGCATTCACCTGAACCGAGGGAAGTAATTAAGTTTAGTATAAATAGCCTGACTGAACTTCAGTCAGGCGTCTAGCTTTTGTTATAGTTAATGTTATATGATTTATGTCGTTGTTGATGATTGTGTTGCTTAATAAAAGCCATTACCAAACCGCCAGCTCGCCTCCTGCACTTATGCCACGCACACGCATACACCGATTAAGGAATCGTGACAGAATTGTCCTCAATTTGGAGCACACCCCAACAAAACCTATATCGAAATGTTCAACAAGTCTCCTAAGTGCAATTAAAAATGCACCTTTCAGTTCACCCACAAAATCTATATAAAAATCCAGAGCTAGGAGGCCTTGTTTAACCTTTAAAGGGAGAAGATTGGTCACAAATTTTGGGAACCATCAAGGTTTGCTTGAGACCAGACAAAAGAAATTATATTTTTAAAGACATTTTGCACTCTGGTGTTGGATAACCTTCTCAGACTGAGTCAGATAGGCAGGTGTTGCTAAGTAAACCGTACCAAACTACACCCTTCACCTCACACAGAAACTAGAGACAATTCCTGGAGAAATTCATATCTGTGTCTGTATTATAGACTTTCTATCAGACATGTCTGGTCATTCTCTTCTGATCTATGTCATTAACAAGGTGTTTCAGCCTGCTTTTTAGCAGTTTCTGAAATACTGCAAGATTTCATGCCTTGTATGGCCGCCACATGATTGACTAATTACATAATAGAGTGTATTATGCAGGTGTTGTTATTACAGTGAGCTTGTGGCAAAATGATCACAATAAATAATTATTTATTTATTTATTTATTTATTTATTTTTTTTTTTTTTAGCAAACAAGCCCAGGGGATTCCCGCAGATGTACGAGCCAAAAGATGAAGAGAATGTTCATGGAATAGTAGTTAAAGCAAAAACTAATTCAGCTATAATAGCTAAGCGAACAACCATGCCTTAATGGAAGGTGTGATGTTTACAGGAATGTCAGGGATTTTTTTTCTGCCATGTGTTAATGTAGTGTCTTAAGTTTTTGGAAATGAGTCTGGATCACCACTGCTACCCAAGACCTGCAGTTTTGGAGTCGCTCTGATCCACTCATCTAGCCATCACAATTTAACCCTTGTCTAAATTGCTCAAATCCTTATGCTTACAACTTCAGGTACAAAATGTTTACTTTCTGCCTAATATATTCCACCCACTTTCAGATGCTATTGTAACTGTAGCTACTTTGACCAGGACCAAATCTGTAGCCTATACCTTCTTACTTAAAAGCTTTCTTTATTTTTCTTGTTTTTAGCACTCTATATTAATACTGAAGAAATTTACATTTAGGCATTTGGCAGACACTCTTATCCACAGCGACTTACAAGGTGCTTAATTTTTATACGGAATTATGTACTCAACAAAAACATCAATTAACTCAGAATATGTTTTATATTTTTTATTCTTTAAAGTAGGCACCTTTTGCTTTGATGACAGCTTTGTACACACATCAGTCTGACAGTAATCTCTCAGTCAGCTCATGAGGTCACCTGAAATGAATTTCCAACAATCTTAAATTCCAAACGGTTTTGAGTACTTATTGGCTGCTTTTCCTTCACTCTCTGGACCAACTCATCCCAAACTATCTCAATTGGACATAGAGCAGGCGATTGTGGAGGACGGGTCATCTGATGCAGCACTTCTCTCCTTCTTGGAAAAATCGTTTTTTATCTAACTTAAAGATATGTTTGGTGTCATTGTCCTGTTGGAACATAACTGCACATTGCTGTAGTAATTGCTGTATTCTGGTTAAGTCACCAGCAATGTCAACACCATCACACCTCCTCCTCCTTCATGCGTCATAGTGGGAACCACACATTTAAGAACCATCAGTATCTACATCTTACAAAGAAAGCATGGTTAGAACTAAAAATCTTAAATGTGGACTCATCGGTCCCCCGAGTGGCGCAGTGATAAAGTGCTCGCCCTATCATCCGGAGATCGCGAGTTAGATCCCTGGGTGATGCTGTATGCTCTTGCAGCTGATTGTCTGAGCTCTCTCAGAGAAGTCTGTGAGCTCACGCAAGCAGAAGGAGTGGATAGCGCTGTCCGAGTGTGTTACGCCGCGCCCAACGGTGCCTAAGTGGGCATTTCGAAGAAAAAAAAACACGTGATAGTCTTTGGGCCTCTCGACTGAGGTGTAGTAGCTTAATGTGGGAGCTCCTAGGGAGTAATTGGACTAAAATGGGGAAATAATCAGGGAAAAAATACAAAATAAATATCTGAAGTCATCAGGGTGCCACGGTGGTGTACTGGTTAGCACTGTTGCCTTGCACCTCCAGGGTCCAGGCTCGATTCCTGTCTCTGTGTGTGGGAACTCTGGTTTCCTCTAGTCCAAAGATATGCAGGTAAGGCTAATTGGCGTGCCCAAATTGCCCATAGTGTGTAAAAGAGTGTGTGAGTTTGTGTATGTGTGACTGCCCTGCCTCATGCCCTAAGCCTTCTGGGATAGGCTTCAGGTCGCCCGTTACCCTGAATACAGGATAAAGCATTATAGAAGATGAGTGAGTAAGAGAGAGTGGACTCATCAGACCAAAGGACAGTTTTTCACTGATGTCCATTTCTTGGCCCAAGCATTTCTTGGTCTTTTCTTCCAAAAATCGTTTCTTTGCCACAATTCGACAATTAAGCCTGACTTACTCAGTTTTTCTGAACAGTGGATGTTGAAATATGTCTACTGCTTGAACTCTTGAGAAGCATTTACACTACTGCGTTAAAGTTTGGGATGACTTTTTTATTCCATTGTCATTCCTAATTTTTATTTATTTATACTTTGTAAAACAATGCTGAAGATGTCCAAAACACAAAATAATCTCCTCTAAACAGTTGATATTGAGATGTATATCTGCTACTTCTGCTCTGTAAAGCTTCATAACGGCTCTAATCTGAGGTGCTGGTTGTTAATTGGTGATTTCTGAGGCTGGTGACTCTAAATGAACTTCTCCTCTGCTGCAGAGCTCAGTTTTGGTCTTGTTTTCCTGGGAAGGTCTTCATGAGAGACAGTTTCATCATGGAGCTTGATGGGTTTTACTGTACAAACGCACTTGATAATACTGTTCTTGCAAGAACTGTTCCAGTAAGGCTGACCTCCATGTCTTAAAATAATAACTGACTGTTATTATTGTTAAATAATTACTTAATTCCATATGTGTTATTTTATAGTTTTGAAATTCCCATTATTGTTCTAGAATGTAGAAAATAAATCACTAAACAAACAAAAAATATATAAGTGATCCCAAACTTTTTGAGCAGTAGTGTATGTGGGCTCTAAACAGAGGTGTCTGTAAAACGATGTTTTCTAAAGTTGGTCATGCTAAAAAACTGTTCCTCTGCAGCAGAGATAGCTTTTGGTCTTCTTTTCCTTGTATCATCCACATGAGACCCGGGTTTATCATAGCGTTTGTTGGTTTTGGTGACTGCACTTGGGGAGTTTTTGAGATTTTTTTAGATTGAACTATTTCTGAAAGTAATGATGGACTGGGCTGTAGACTCTGTACTCAGTTATAATCTTCACAAGACATCTGATGGGCTAAAGCACATTAACAAGGCAGAAAATGTCACAAATTGACTCTTGACAAGGCACTCCCGTGAATCGAAAATCATTCCAAGTGACTGCCTTGTAAATCTAATGAGAGAATGCCAGGAGTGTGCCAAGCTAGCATCAAAGCTAAATGTAGCTACTTTGTACAATCTAAAATCTAAAATATATTCTGGGTTGTGTGTGTTTTTCATAGTTTGGAAGTCTTCGGTATTAATGTACAATGTTAAAAATAATTACAATTATGAAAAACCACTGAAAGAGAAGGTGTGTCCAAACAGTGGTGCTGTTAATGTTCTGCTTGATTGATGTGTGTGTGTGTGTGTGTGTGTGTGTGCGCGCGCGTGCGCATTTTGTTTACCTTTGGAGATGTTTTTGTTTATTTATAATATTTTATTTAATAAAATGCATCATAAGGTTAATGCTGCATTATTTCTGAATTTTTATTTTATTTTGTATTTTTTTGCCTCATTGAGAATCACACTGAGAGTTCACTCGCTTGCAAAAAGAGATATTAATGTTGTCAATCATTTTGTTAAAGAATTATAAGCAAGTTGTAACAAGAAAATGGGAAAATCAAGCCACTTTGTTTTGATTGCAAAATTATATTGAGTATAAAAACCTGTCATATGTTTCTTGTTTTTTATTTCAGGTTTTAGTGGGTCATTATAACATAATATCAGTGTCTCTATAATAAAATGTGTTTTTTCTGAGCGTGTTTGATTTTGGACAACTTAATTAAACACAGATAAAAATCCATGAACACTCTGTTTTATTTATTTAGTTTTTAAATTCATTACAAATAAACATGTAAAGATCATCTAGTTAAGGTGTATTGTTTACCAGTTAATCTAATTTAAACCATGTACATCTTATATGAATGTCTCCTTTTAAGAGAGTCTAATATTCACTACACATACAGTACAGCTATAAACTAATGTGTGTATAAAGTACTTTATTCACACTGCATAGTCATATATGAAAAGGTTATCAAGTTAAACATGTCCCCAGTAGCATTTCTTGGCTATATCATTTGTCCAGAGTTAGTGGTGATGACCGACCAGCAGAAAGTATTTTTTTTTTCAATTTCTAAAGGATGTTTAAATAATTTCATTCAAAAAAAGAAACTTTTCATAGATGCCCTTGATTGGCTAAAGCCATGATTGATGGGAGAGCACAAGAGTGCCCTCCCCTCATCTCGACCAATTAGCTGTGGGAGGATACAGCATAACCCGGGATTTGAACTCACAATCTCTGGATGTTAGGGAGAGCATGTTATGGCTGTGCACGATTATTTTTGACAGTGATTTTATTCCATAGTAGCCACTTAAAATCTCTAGGCCTCTGCAAATTCCATGTGAATGGCTGGTGGCTGCCATTTGAATGAGGTGATCCTCCCATCCCTCTCCGGCCAGAAAGGTGTGTCAAGATTTCACAGTAAACACGCCCATTCAAGCCCTATTTATTCATTTACCTGGTGCCACTAGATGGTGCTTTGTTCTCAAGAACACGTTAACACAAGCCAGCAATTTAGCTGCGCTGTTGCAATCACGTGATTTTAACAACCCACCCCCTCCCCCGCCGAACTGACGCTATCAAACTGCACTACAGAGATGAAGATGGTGGCTTAATGGACTATTCGGGGTAAGTGGTGACTTTTTTTTTTTATAAAATTTGTTTGGGGTTGTTTACAGATTAGTTTTTTATCGGACTATTTAAATTTCACTGGCAGCACCAGCAGCGGTCAGATGTGACTTTAGATAACTTAATGATCTGCTTACCAAGTCTGGAGTTAACATCACAGCTTACTGTCAGTGTCACAAACTCACAATGTCACTCATCTTTTCCTCAAAAAGGGGAAAAAGAGTCTGACCGCTGGTTGTCTGGATAAATTTAACATTTATTTATTCTTTGGGTAAGAGTTAATCTGCAGGTTATTTCTGTGGCTGTAATATAATTGAAGGACACAAGCTGAGGATAGATGTACAGAAGCTAGCGGGCTAAACACTTATAACCAGGTTTATATTTTTCTAAATTTTACCGTGAGTTTGCGCGGTAGCGCGAGTGCTTAGTAAACGAGCTAGATAAAAACTCTGAAGTGTTTATCAGTTAAGAAGGCTTCAATACTCGGTAAGTTATAGGTTGGCTTCAGAATGAACTAATGCTCATATATGAGTGTTATATCGCTTAACTTATTGGTATGAAAAGCGCATTAAGTAAATTCTCAGTTAATTTAATGCAGACGATGATACAGACATACCGGGGTAAACGCTAACAAAGTTCACTGGGTAACGTTAGCACAGGCAGTTTATTTACATTCCAGAATTTCCAAAGCAGTATTTTAGACACTCTGTTTAAACTAGATCACAACTAGATATTCTGTAAAGTTTATTTATCTTTGTCTTCACTAAATTCTCCTGTTGTCTTTAAGCAGAGCTTTGCTGTGGAGGATTGGGGGGTCAGACGGATGACGGTTGACCTTTTGGAATCCTGAAGAGATTCTGACATGTCCTGCCATTTGTGTATTTTTCAGTTACTTATAAACATATAAATGTCTGATATCATCAACAATAATATATGAGCAGCATGTATGTACAAGTTTTTATACTAGAGAAAAAAAACAATTATGCGTGATTATTGAAAACAACAAAAAAAAGTCACTGAAATAAGACCACAAAACACATTTATGACATTTGTGTACAAGACTTTTGTGACCTGAATCTTGTAGTGTAGAGGTTTTACTTCAAAATGATGTGACAATCATCCAGCTCACTCATTTACAGAAAACAATACATTTATTTAAATTTTCTAAGACACTTTTTGTTTAGAAAGGCCGTATGCAAGGAGGCGTGAACGATCATAAATAATGCTGTAATTCACGCCAGAGAAGACAAAGACCCGCATAATGAAATGTATATTTACCCCTTTCAGTCAGGTATAGGACAGAGGAAAGTGTTACAAGAAAATAATTTGAGGACAGAAACATATTTCTTATTTAGTGGTTTATTTAGAATAACTTAAGATTCACTTGCAAAAATTCCAGGAACAGTTTAAAATAAATGCAAAACTAAAAATAAAAAAGTGCAAACAACATTTAGGATAAAATGGTGCAAACCAAAAACAGTGTAGAATCTAAACTGTGTAAAACTGCACAGGAACAGTACAAAATTAAAACTTTAAAAAAACGGACATTCAGGGTAAAACAGTGCAAGATAAAAAAAAGTGCAAAAACATACATTCAGGGTAAGCATTGGTGGCAGCAATGTCCAAGAGGTGTAGAAAAATGTTTCTGTACCACTTTATTGTTTTGTGCTGTGCAGTGTAGATTGTAACAGCTGATCAGAGAGATCAACGTCCCCCATGTGCTGGTTACGCAGTCAACAGTGCAGGACATGAAAATGTCTTTGTAGTCCATGTACCTTGTGATTTCACCCTCATCTTCACCATGTCTACTGTATAAGCAGAATGGATGGTAGAACAGACAGATACTTCTTGTGTGTCCATCCACTTCACAAATACAAGAGGTCCATTTGAACGGTGCTTGCGTGTCCTGATGTAAGGTGCTGGTGAAGGCAAGGGTGATGCAGACGCATTCCTAAAAACAAATAAAAAATGTTAACCTATACTGTTCAGTGTAAATGGATGTGCAAATAATAGGTATGGATGGACAATATATACAGAGAGGCCCAAAAAAATTATCCACACTTCAACATGAAAAATATACACCTGTCTTCTGTAGGTCACATGACAGCATCAATGATGATGATGATACACCTGACATTTTTAGAGGAAAGATAATACTACACACTGCTGCCATAATATAATTAGAGTTTTAAAAAAGGCCAAAAATAACAATTGTGAAAGTGTGTATACATTTTTGTGCCCCTCTGTGTCTGTTGATGGACAATAGACTAGACAAATATCTGTTGATGGACCATAAACCATCTAGTGCATCTCAAACATTTACACCTGAGGCATTAACAAACACCATCCACTTTATGCTTTACACACATATTTAACACATTCTAAACATTTACACCTAAGAAGGTATTTGTAAAAACAAGCTTAAAAAAAGGTATTATATACATGTACACCACAGAAATATTCATAAACATCTTTTAGCTACATAATGTAGTATTTTAGCCAACTGGAACTAGCTTGTTTGTGCTAAATAACATTACCGATAGCAGTGTTATAAGCTAACCAAAACGGGTCCAAATATACATATTAGCAACCATAATCCAAAGCTATCCAAAACAAGGTGAAATACATTAGAACATTTATAAACATCTGTAAACTCCATAAGACATTAGCTTAGCCACCGGGAAATAACATGTTTGCTACATAAGGCCTGTTAGCAGTGTTATCTACATGCTACACTAAACTATGTAAATGGCATTGAAAGCCAATGTGTCACATAAGCTGACAAGAGCTAGCTTAAGTGAGGAAAATATTTACTAATATTAGTTTCATATAACCAGAGTAAGAATAAGAGTTATATATGACTTAATAACTTGCACATTGTCATAACAGTTTGTTTGAATGTCCTCAGCAGGTGCTGTGTCGAAGTTGGTTCCCCCATCAGGATGCATTTTTTTTGCCCCACCCCCTAGAAAACGGCACAGGCATTTAGGAGAAAGCGCGCCCGCGGAGGGTTATGCGCGAACCAGTGAACTTCTACGGAGCGCGATAAAGGCCAAAAATGACATTGCTAGCGTTTTTAAATCCCTGAAACGGAAAGGACGGCAAATTTCACGCGCCTTGAAAACGAAACTTATCTAAACATGCGTTGTATTATTTGTTTATTATTATAACTGCTATACGATACCCATGATTTATTCGTGCTGTTTTATCAATGGAATGTATTAGATATGTATGTATATATATATCACCAGTGTTACTGTTGACTTGTTTCCCGACCACAGGGAAAGTCTGTACATTGTCACTGTCATATACGGTTTCCCTTATCATACATGTCAGACTGTTGCTACTGATTTGATCCCACACCACCGGTGAATTAGCCGAGTTTTATCCTTTTAAATGTGTTCATTGTTGCTGTCAGATACTGATTCGACACTGTTCTCTATATAAATAACTTCCCTTATTTATTAGACTGTTACTGCAGTTCTCCGATTTTATCATTCTAAAACTAAGTGCAGTATGTTCAGATGTCCATGTTCTAAGTAAATAGTAGAAGTTCTGTTACTGCTCACCTGTTTATACAGCACAAGTGAAACAGCTGATTTAGTGAAGTTTGAGCATTCTAAATATGTCCTTTATAGCAGCAGAAACACATCCTGATGGCAAGAGTTCATGTTATCGGATAATGTGTCCACAGCTGTCAAAATGGTACTACTGGCATGTTTACAGCCTACAAGTGACTCAGCCGAGGTTCATCATTCGAAATATGTCCATGCGAGCAAGGGAAACACATCCTGATGCCTAGAGTTTGTGTTATCAGATAAGGTTCCCCCTCTACTTTTCACATACAGATGTGTCCACAGCTGTCAAAATGGTACTACTGGCATGTTTACAGCCTACAAGTGACTCAGCAAAGGGTTATCATTCGAAATATGTCCATGAGAGCAAGGGAAACACATCCTGATCATGTTATCGGATAATGTGTCCACAGCTGTCAAAATGGTACTACTGGCATGTTTACAGCCTACAAGTGACTCAGCTGAGGTTCATCATTCGAAATATGTCCATGAGAGCAAGGGAAACACATCCTGATGGCAAGAGTTCGTGCTATCAGATAAGGTTCCCCCTCTACTTTTCACATACAGATGTGTCCACAGCTGTCAAAATGGTACTACTGGCATGTTTACAGCCTACAAGTGACTCAGCAAAGGGTTATCATTCGAAATATGTCCATGAGAGCAAGGGAAACACATCCTGATGGCAAGAGTTCATGTTATCGGATAATGTGTCCACAGCTGTCAAAATGGTACTACTGGCATGTTTACAGCCTACAAGTGACTCAGCCGAGGTTCATCATTCGAAATATGTCCATGAGAGCAAGGGAAACACATCCTGATGGCAAGAGTTTGTGCTATCAGATAAAGTTCCCCTCTACTTTTCACATACAGATGTGTCCACAGCTGTCAAAATGGTACTACTGGCATGTTTACAGCCTACAAGTGACTCAGCAAAGGGTTATCATTCGAAATATGTCCATGGGAGCAAGGGAAACACATCCTGATGCCTAGAGTTTGTGTTATCAGATAATGTGTCCACAGCTGTCAAAATGGTACTACTGGCATGTTTACAGGCCACAAGTAAAATAGCTACATACATTGTGTAAAATACACAAAGTATGTTCATTATACCTGCAGAGACATATAATGATGGCTACAATTGTAATTGCCACATATTTTGTCCCTTATGTTAATATTTGTCTCTCTTTCTTGTTTTTTTTCTCTCATTTTTACAACACATAATCAGTTTTCTGAGGACACAGACAGTGAGGCAGCCTCAATTCACAGGAAAACTTTTGCAAATGTTCCAGCATGGTTGGAACAGCCTCCTAAGTACCATGACCAACTGTGTAAAAGTGAACCTAAAAGATTTTATTCCATTATGTAAATAAATAAATAAATACAGTTCAACCAGTTATTGCATTCTGTTTCAAGACATTCTTTCATTACCTTTAGTACACTCAAAAAAATGAACATGGCTACCTGTTACATGTACTAAAATTTAATATGTGTTTTGTACATAATAATTTCATGTTTCCAAGATAACCATGAATAAATTATGTTGTATTTACATGAAATTCAACAACTTAACATGTATTAGATTTAATCATGTTGTGATAAACCAAAGAGATCTTGTCACTATGAAAACCGGAAATAGCAAAACCGGAAATATCGCGAGAAGAGAACACAGCGTGTTGAGAAGACAAACGTTTGGCGGGGGTGTGGAAAAGGTAAGCAGGAATTAATTCCCGTCTTTCTAAATAAAAACGAAATACTGAACATAAATGTCACCTGCTTTTTAGCGATGTTTAGTCACGTTTTTTTGGTTTAAGCTATTTCTTGTATTTTTAATCACACTTAAAATACAGACGGTTATATGCGCGTGCTTAATCTGCGGTTCGGTTCTGGTTTCGGTCTGTTCTCATGAGTTGTGAAGCGAGAGGAAGAAAGTATAAATATTGTTCATTTGATAAATTAAGTATCATGAATTTTAATTGAATCTATCTCTGTATTTTTTCACAGGAGTTTGTGAGTGAAAGTGTCCTGTCTGCATCTGACTTCAGGAGTTTCCTGACCAACCGTCTCTAACGGTCATATTTAAAAGTCATAACAAACAGTTATAAAGTACAAAACGTTTCTGTTGGTGTTTAATTGTTTTTCTATGATTAATACGTATTTGTGGTGTTTTATGTTTTGTACATCTTTTTAAATTGAGACTTCATTTGTAAGTTGCTGCTGGTGTAAAATAAAAATCTGTTTTATCCCGTTTGTCTTATGTTTCCTTCCTTCACAAAATTCTTTTGACCAGGGCTTGAAATTTAAATTTACTTGAGTTGGATCAACTTAATTTACAACTGAAAAATGTGTTGTACCAACGCTATTCATTTATGTAAACAGTATTAAATTATGTTGGACGCAGCTGTAGTAAATAAGTTAAATGAACCTAATAAAATTAATTTGACTGAACCTAAGAACATTAAGTTGGGCCAACAAAATTGCTTAATGTTGAAAGAAAGCCATTAAATCAGGTGGAAATTCTTTCCATAATTTAATTACGTTCATTCAACAAGTTATTTTTTTGAGTGTATAGTAAATTTCCACAAATACTTTGAGACCATACACTTATCAGACACAACATTCACACCACATAAAATAAACACATTTTCAATGATTAGCAATTAGACTCCACTTAATTGGTAACAGGATCATTGGCACCAAAGGGTCACGCATGCCTGTGGGGACCAAAGGACACCCCATCCAGTCCAGTCCTACAGAAAAGCTAATGCAACAAAAATTCCACCTCAGGTGATTGATTTCTGAGTTAACAATTATAATACAAACAAACTAAATTGAGTACAATATTTCAATAATATGTCTACCAAATGTCTTATTAACACAAAACACTTTTGGGCCTAGGGGCATGATTTCTTCTTCTTTTCTTAAAAAAATAATAATAAAATAGAAAGAAACTTGGATCTGGAGAATTATGTTGACTTAATTATGTTATTATTATGTTAACCTAATATGACACCATTTGGGTGATGTAAAGATGAAGAAAAAAATGTTTCCGGAAAGTATTAGGAAAAAAATCATTTATAGCCTCCTTGCCCAAGTGCATTTAAAATTTCATTAAAATAAATGTGAAACATTAAATGAATTAATTATTTAAATGTCACTAATGAAAGGTGTACTAACTTTTGCTGAACTTAGTTTCCAAAGTGGGGTCTTCCTTAAATCTTAGTCTAGTAACTTAGTTTTTATGGTGATGTCGGAGCAATTATCGACAACTGGTTGCATACAAGATTCCAGTGATGTCATCAAGTCGAACATTACTTAATTTTTTACTTATTTGTTATTATTATCATTATTATTGTTGTTAATATTATTATTATTTTTATTTTTAATATTATTATAGTTTTTTTTATATTTACAAAACAAAAGGAGTTGAAAATTATTTTAACATTTTCATTATTTTCATTAATTGGCACACACTTACCCACAATTCTTTGCAAACGACACGTGAATAAATTTAGAGTAATTAACAACTTTAGTTTGGAACAAGTAGCTGGGCAGTGAACATTCAACCTTTTGACTTCACAATCTCTAAAGGTACGTAAATAACCTACATTGCTAGAAAGTATTACCACTCGTTGCATGACTTTTTTCAGAAAGTCTAGCTACTTATGGTATTTATTTCCCCTGATAGACAAATGGATCCTGAGTTGTTTGAAGAACTTGAAAATTATATAACACGTGGGACCTATCCAGAGGGTGCAACTAAATCCCAAAAATATGTTATAAGAAGGAGGGCATCGGACTTTAAGTTTGACGGTAAGTTAAAAAAGAATTAATGCTGAGGCAGGCACGTGCACACATAGATATCAAAGAGGTGCTGGAGCACCTGCCCTTTTTCTTCTTCGACTGAGATTGCCCTTTTTCTGGGGATTTTTTTTTTAATAAACGAATATATGTATACAGTATATGTAGGTGTGTGTGTTTCTCTGTTTGCGCAAAGATTCCCCTGTCAAAAAAAAAAAAAAAGAAAGGTTGGGTCATGTGTTTGTCTTGGTGTGGAGGTGAGTGTGTATATGTACAGTAATGTAGAATAAAACAACATGAAGAACTGGTGAGTGTGAGGGAATGTAAAGAAAATGGTAAATAAGCCAGAGTTGTGTTAATATATTTAACGTTTTGTTTGACAAAAAACATATATGAAAAGTGCTCTTCTTTCCACTTGAGCCCTTGTCCATCAAATTGTCTGTCCTTGATAATAGATTTTACCTATTCGTATACAGGTGTCCTGACAATTAAATTCATCTCGCAAGCAAGTGGAAACTAGTAGGTAGCATACAGCTTTTCTCCAAGCATGCTTGCTGTTTTGGTTTGTCATGTTAGAGCTCAGCGCAAAATAAGAACGAAATGCTACTTTTAATAAAGATTTTAGGTGTTGGTCAGTAATAAATGTTAGTGGGTGTTGCAACCGCACTGGGAACAAAATCATGGGTTTTATTTGAGGGTATGACACGAAAGTTTTTGTCCATTTTTTAGTGAGTTTCTGCTATTACTCTTAAAATCCACATTCGTTAAGTTATTTTACAAACACACAATACAAGCTTTTGTAAGCACTTGTTTCCTAAGCATGTTGTATAAATGGCCTGGTCTGCATACTAAACACACATTAACACAATTACTGATCGGGTGGAATATTAAAACTTTTTGACACACGAATATAATTAACATTATGCCTGGTAATATTAATTTGGTACTTAATATTCATTTGGTATGTTAATACCAAACTTTGTCAACAGATGGGTCATTATATTATATAAAAGGGAAGCCTGGAGAAAAGAGGAAATTGGTTTGCGGCACAGAAGAGGCGAATGAAATTTTCCAGGAATTTCATGATAGTGCGTTTGGGGCCCACTGTGGAATTGTTAAAACAAGAGATGCAGTGCGGAAAAGATTTTACTGGCCTGGAATGACCTGTGACATTAATAAATGGGTGAGTAAATGTTTTGATTTACAATACATACACATAACAGCATTATTTTAATTCAACCCCCTCAGCCCTTTTGGAACTAACCCCCCCCCCCCCCCAACCTCCCCTATCATGTGCCTCCACCCCATACACACACCTTATAAATCCTTTGATAGATAGATAGATAGATAGATATTGCTTTTCCTTTTTTGTATTTTTTCTTATACTATTCTTAGCTTTTATAATTTTCTATATACCTATTACGAGTTTTACAAAACTATAAATAGACAGACAGACAAATTGTTTTTTATTCCTTTTTGTATTTAGTTTTTTTATACTAAAGTTTTATGATTTGTGAAATAACTTTTATGAATTTTATACAACTATATACAATGACAGATGGCTAGACATTTATGGAACATGTTATCAAAATTGTAACTATTGTAACTATTTTGAGCAAGAGAATTTAAAGTAGTATGAGTAGTAACGTGTAAACGCTAAATATTGCGTAAATATTATTTTAAGTGTAAGGTATGCTGCATTTAATTTGTTTGTTGCATTCTACAAGCATTCGCAAACTATCCGCCCTAAATAATATTCAGTAGGCAGATATTATACAAATTGGGACACAGGGTGCGTCAATGCGTCTGCGTCTCAGCCATGACACCATTAAAGAAATCAGTGGGACACCTGCGCTTGCTTATTTTTACAAAGAAGCGCAATTACGGTTCAGTGTTGGACAGCGCAAGCCTCAGGTCATCTTCCACCTGGAGCCGATCTCAGTACTTTGTTTTCAAACCCGTCAATTTCAAAAACCCGGCCTCTCACAGATAAGTTGAGGTGAATGGAAGAAGTAATTTTTCGGCGGCGTCAGATAACTGAGGATATTCAGGCATCACGCTTAATCAAAATGACAGCAGAGAGGAAGTGCTGTACAGGTCTCACAGTCTCGTGTCGCACTGGAAGGTCTTTTCCTGGGCAGATAAAGGGATCTCTGACCCAAGCAAATGAACAGAAATCCTCTGCGAAATAACGGCCGAATAGTTGTTTTAGTCCCTCTCATGCTGAGCAACTCTATCGATCAAAGGAGAGATATCCCTGTCTCTTGCACACAGTCAGCGAAGTTGGGAAACATGTCAACATTTGTATTAATTAGACGACCACCTGATCACATCCAGTGCCCAAAAAATGCACTATCTCTGTTTTTTTCTTGAAAACAATTTGCGCCCCCCTACCGATCTTTTCGCGCACCCCGCCCCCCACACGCCAGAACCACTGGAAGGCATCGGTGGATGCCAATGTTGGAGACGCTGATTTACTGAGTGTTATAAAACGTGTTTTGTTTTTTCTTTATTGTAAAAGTCTCAATGGTTAATCGATGATATTGTCAAATTTTTCATGGTGGTTATGTGCTTGATTTTCTTGGTATATTGGTTTTTGCAGCCTCAGTGAGCGTATTCCCTTGGAAATGCCTGATGACCTGCGATATTGAGGCTTGACTGGTAGAGCGAGTGTTTTTCTTTTTTTTTTTCGAGGAACTTCATTATTTTAAGATGAATGAACTGTTGATTTTGCTTTGCAAACTGTGCTGTGTATTAATCTGCCTTACGCTCTAATAAAAAAATCGGCACTGCATGACACATCGTTTTCTAAGTACTGAGTAGTTTCATCCTCTAATTATTCTTTGTGTTAGTGTTCATCCAAAGATGTTTTCAAAAGACTTACATTAAGGTAATAAATACATTATGACAAAGACCCTTTTACATAATATCTTGTAGGTTGGACAATGTCCAGAATGCCAGGCCAGTGCTGCAAATATAAAACACAAATACCTATATAGGTGATTCCAAACTTGGGCCCTACACTTTGATCATATATTAAAAAAATATATTTTAATGCTAGTTTAAAAATGCAACCTGTACTGTATGTTTGCTTTGTTTTAATTCTGCTTCATTAAGGTGACACGACCATTTGAGCTTGTGGGGATGGACCTCATAGGTAAACTAGTCAAAACAGATCAAGGCAATATGTATATCTGTGTTATGGTTGACTATTTTACAAAATGGTCTGAAGCATTTGCCCTCCCATCCAAAACGGCTAAAAATGTGGGCAAGTGCATAATTCAGTTCTTTTACCGTTTTGGAGCACCACAACGCATCCTTACAGACCAGGGATGGGAGTTTGTGAATGAGGTTTGTGCAATTGTTACAGCATTACACATTAGGTAGAATTACACATTTAGTTGTAAGTCATGTTGGAATAGGTCATATATTTCTACAACGAAAAAAACACATACAATATAATTTAAAGTTTTTGTTGTTATTTATGTTTTGCAAGTTGTTTCTTATAAAAAACAATACACTTATCCTTACTTTTTTCAACAGTTGAATCAAAAACTGTGCCAGACCCTTGGCCTGTGTGCTCCCTACCATCCACAGACAAATGGTCTTGTGGAAAAAATGAACGGGACTATACAAAGGTAATAGACGCGTAATTGTATTTCTCCTAAAAATGTTTACTGAGTGTTAAAGGTTCAGTATGATCTAAAATCTTGTTTTTGTTGAACATTTGTTAGTATAATTAACAGTAAAGCACATATATTAATGGCAGTATAGCACATATATTAATGATCACATATAAAGATGAACAGAAGATGGCTTGGTTGTTGATGTATACTTTTCAGATCACTGTGCAAACTTGTCCGAGAACGGCCAGAGAAGTGGGATGTCTATCTGGAATCAGTGATGTTTGGGTTGAGAACCAAAAAACAGCTAACAACTAAGTTCTCCCCTTTCTTCCTGATGTTTGGCACAGAGGCAAGATATCCTTGTGAGGTACCAGACAAATATAAGGTAGGTTGTAAATGTTAACCATGTTAGTTGGCAGAAGGGGTTGATTCAATATTGCTTATCAAATCTTTGTTTACACTGTTTTGGTGCGTAAGAAGTCAGCAAGTGTTTACTTAATTCCTAAACAAAAAGCTCTCGATAATACACACACACACTTGCTTCTGTTTATGGTGCTTGATATCTGTGATTCCATAAGAAATGCTGTGTTATAGCCCCTTTAGGAAGCTCATATGTAAATTCTACTGTATGTTCACTAATAAGATCATAGTGGCCTAAAAAAAAGTGTTACAAAGTGCCTTAAGCATTGACATGGCCATTTTACAACTGTAAATTGTTCTGATGGTGATATAAGAGGAAGGAAATAACACCACGTAACTGCACTCTTGATTATGGTTACTGGTCTGTTTATCTGTGAGACAATATGCAAGCTTTCATAATGCAACAAACCTTTTGTAAAGCTATTTTACCAATAATTATCAAATTGGATGTGTTAATACTTCAGATTAACTATTGTGATAAATATGTAACAGTGATTGTGGTGATCAATAATGCGATGAGCTGATGAAGTGTTATGACAATGTTTACAGCTAAAAACCATCAGCAATTTTAACTGAAAGTTTTGTTTCGCCAAACAGATAGACAGCAATGTGGAGAAAGCTGTAGGGCTGGAGGTGGTGGCGAAGGCCATTCAAAGACAGGAGTCAATTTTTAGTGTTGTTCAGGAGAATATTAAAAAGGCTCAGGATCTGTATAAGACTCCTAAAGTTCTACGCAAACTTAGGTTTAAAGTCGGAGACAGAGTCCTTAGACAAAATGTAAGGAGCCAACAAAGGAAGGGTGGGAAGTTTGACCCAAACTGGACAGGCCCATTTACAATTGTTGCCATTGAAGAAAAATGTGCAGACCTCCAGTCAGAGAAACAGTTTTTCAAAAAAGTGAACGTTGATCATATTCAACTGTTTAAAAGGCACCAGCCACGAGTGCCCCACCGGATAAAAAGACAGAAAACACAATCAGCACTGTCCCCAGATACAGCAGCAGCACCACCACCCTCTTCTTTGGCCCTGGCAGCAACACCGCCACCCTCTTCTTTGGCCCTGGCAGCAATACCGCCACCCTCTTTGTTGGCCCTGGCAAGAACACCACCACCCTCCTCTTTAGCCCTGGCAGCAACACCTCCACCCTCTTTTTCGGCCCTGGCAGCAATACCGCCACCCTCTTTGTTGGCCCTGGCAAGAACACCACCACCCTCCTCTTTAGCCCTGGCAGCAACACCTCCACCCTCTTTTTCGGCCCTGGCAGCAACACCGCCACCCTTTTCTTTGGCCCTGGCAGCAACATCGCCACCCTCTTCTTTGGCCCTGGCAGCAATACCGCCACCCTCTTTGTTGGCCCTGGCAAGAACACCACCACCCTCCTCTTTGACCCTGGCAGCAACACCGCGCTCTTCTTTAGCCCTGGCAGCAACACCTCCACCCTCTTTTTCGGCCCCGGCAGCAACACCTCCACCCTCTTTTTCAGCCCTGGCAGCAACACCACCACCCTCTTTTTCGACCCTGTTTAAAGAGCACCAGCCACGAGTGCCCCACCGGATAAAAAGACAGAAAACACAATCAGCACTGTCCCCAGATACAGCAGTAGCACCACCACCCTCTTCTTTGGCCATGGCAGCAGCAGCACCACCATCCTCTTCTTTGGCTCTGACAGAAACACTGCCACCCTCTTTGTCGGCCCTGGCAAGAACACCACCACCCTCTTCTTTGGCTCTGGCAGCAACATCTCCTCCCTTATTGTTGGCCCTGGCAAGAACACTATCACCCTCCTCTTTGGCCCTGTCAGCAACACCGCCACACTCTTCTTTGGCCCTGGCAGCAATACCGCCACCCTCTTTGTTGGCCCTGGCAAGAACACCACCACCCTCCTCTTTGACCCTGTCAGCAACACCGCGCTCTTCTTTAGCCCTGGCAGCAACACCTCCACCCTCTTTTTCGGCCCCGGCAGCAACACCTCCACCCTCTTTTTCGGCCCTGGCAGCAACACCACCACCCTCTTTTTCGGCCCTGGCAGCAACACCACCACCCTCCTCTTTGGTCCTGGCAGCAACTGCACTGCCCTCTTTTTCATCCCTGGCAGCAAGACCACCCCCATCTTCTTCATCCCTGGCAGCAAAAATGCCACTCTCTTTTTCAGCCTCTGAGGCAACAGACAAATGTATAAAAATGAGGATTAATTATCCCAATATTGCTATTTGTGTGTGCCTGTGGGTATATACTGTATATATTAAAGAGAGAGAAAAAAAGTAAGTGGACCCTTGGAATTAATACCTGTTTGACCCCGCCCTTGGTAGCAATAACCTCCACCAGGTGCTGTGGATCAGACTTGCACATCATTCCTGGCAGAACTGCTTTAGCTCTGTCATATTCTTTGCACATCTCATGCTTGTGACACTCTTTAAGTCATTTCATAGCCTCTATGTTGGGTTAAGGACTTGGCCACTCCAAAAAACGAATTTTGTTTTTCAGTTGTAAACTTACTCCTGTATTTTGGGTCACTGTCCTGTTGCATCACCCAACTTCTACAGAGGTTCAGCTGACGTAAAGACATTTTTACATTATAATGAAAAGTGTTTAATATGCTTGGGAAGTTATTTTCCCCTCAATTAATGCAAGCTGGCCATGCCCTAATGCAGCAAAGCAGGACCAAATTATGAAGTTTCCTGCACCATACTTTACAGTTGGGAAGATGTTTCCATGATGATATTCAGTACCCTGATACAGTGAGGTGCTGTGTTCTTTCCAATTAGTAACATCCTAGTTTCATCAGTGCACCAAACATTGTGCAAATACCACTGTGGAGTGTCAAGGTGCGGTTTTTAGGCAAGTCCTTTTTTTAGTAACCAGCGAATTCCTTTGTGCTCTCCTGCCATGGACATCCTACTTATTCAATGTTTTACATACTGCATACTCATAAAACACAGATGTTAGCTAGTTACAATAATACCTTTAAATCATTGGCAGTCACTCTGGGTTGTTTCTTTACCTCATTGACTTTTGGAGTAATTTTGACTGTGCGCCCACTTTTTGCCAGAGTAGCCCCAGTCCCGAAGTGTTTCCATTTGCCTAACTGTAAAATGGTAAACTCACTTTGTAACTAACCCTTTTCAACTTTATGTTAATCACCAATGCTCGATCATAGATTCTTTGATCTCCTGTTGGCGAGCAATGGCTCACATTAGCGTATTCTCCTGATGCGCAGCAAGGTCAAGACGTTTAAGTGGTTTTTACTGTAGCAGTCAAAGTAGCTCTAGTCCACACCTTTAAACTCTCTTTCTTAACAAGATTCCAGGTATGCTACCTGACTCCAAGTAGCCTATTTAAAGTTATTCACTTAAGGATTAACATACTCTTTCCACTAGCACTATGAGTTGTTCTCAATAAAGACATGCAATATAAGATTTTTTGGATTACTATTTTAGGCACATTATATTTGTCAATATTCTTGAAATAGATGAAGATCAGATCATATTTTTGAAAGAATAATTGCAGAAAACCATGAAATTCCAAAAGGTTTACTTACTTTTTCTTGCCATTGTATATGTGTGTATCCTAATTTTCGAAAAGTTGAGTATTAAATTTTACTACCAGAAGAAACAGTGCTCCTAAACATCAACTTTTTTATGCATCAATTTGTGCCCTTTTTTTCATGTAGATGTGAAAGATGCTTGGGATGGTTTAAATGCCCATGTCCTGCTTTCCAAAATTGGGCCATATAAATCATTCTACTGGGACATTGGTAAATTAAAGCCTGGGTTGGAGCTAGAGAGTGAGGTGAACATGGTCTTTTACTTTTTCAAATATGAAGAGCAAATAAATGTTTCTTTAAAACAATTAACTTGTAATATGTTAGTAACGAAAAGTTAATATCACCAGGTCATCAATGCATACCTAGCCATGCTTGAACAGCAGCACAATAAAACATTAATTGAGAAGGTCCTTCATACTGATAGTTTTGCGATCTCATCTGTATGGACTGGGAAAATTCCCTGATTTAGGGTTAGTAGTCTTGTCACATAAACAAATATATGTAATTTGATGTAGATGGTCACAGTTTGAGTTCTAAGATTATTTATCCACCTTTAATTAGTGGGATCCCAAAAACTACAAGCTACTGTTTGGTGTGGTCAATGAACACCATCACTGGTTTCTGGTTGTAAGTGTTGGTTTCTGTGACATATATAAATTGACATATTATATGCCTATGTGTACTATTCCCCAATTAAATGACTTATTTTACATTAGGTTTACATTAAGTACGTCAAAGAACTATTTAGTGTGGATTCTATTGAATGTTCACTAAATTATGTTTTTTGTCCTGTTGTGCAAAGGTAATATATCCATCAGAAAGGAGGACACTTCTGCTGGATCCTTTGGGTGAAACACCTACCAAATTAAAAAAGTGTGAGGATGCAACCAGATAGGCTGTAGTTACAGCTTAGTTATAAAGCTGTAGTTAGCACATTGACAAATTGCACCAGATCAATTGCAGGTAAACAGAATATTTTGAATTGTTGAAAAGTCATGTAGGGGTCACATTTGTAAAACTAAATAAAATAAGATACTTATTAATGACCATTTTACTTCCTGTACTTGCATTTAATTGTCCAATTGCCCATGATGTACATTATTAAAATGTAAATACATTCTTTGTGTGGTTTAATGTAAAACTTAAGTATGATGCATCTCTCACTACATCTTTTTACTAGTAAGTTCATCCATCCTCTCTTTCAGAGTCAGTGGAAGTACAGATTTACTTAACTGAGCTTGTTATTTTATAGTTATGCATTAAACTTGTATGACTTTACTATGACTTAAATATTTATTTTGAAGGGACCAGATATAAGGTTCATACATTTTTAAAAATTATCTAGGCTACATCTGTTCAGGAGAAAAAAATGTAATATATTTTACTATAAAGAAAATTTCATTTTAACTTTATTTGAAGTGTAGAAAGAGATTCATAGAAATAACAATTAAACATGTAATTACTGTTTAGAGCATTGATGAGGAAAAAAGGCATCAATGTATCGGTGGAATTGTGACACAGTGCCTCATTCACACCAGCGTGGTGTTTTTGCAATAATGGTAAGTAAACCATTATTTGTCTTACTTAGATATAACACACAAGGAATTGCTTGCTCATTGAAATCTATTTGTGCTTGTAAATTATTGTTTTAAAATCAGTTTGCGGAGAAAATATTGGCGCAAGAAAACCTCAAATTTCCAGCTACACCTAAAGATGTGGAAAAGGATCGGTGGCAGATTGCCACAAGTCTTATTAGAAACTCTGGTATGTAATACGACCTACAAACCAAATATAAATGTCTGTCACCTCAGATTTTCTTTTACATAAGCTACAATATATAAATAGAACAGGTTGGGCTGAAAATTAAAAATGATCTGGTCTGGAATGTTATCTTTTATGACATTATATTTTTATTTAAACAGATGACCTGACAGACCTCTGTCATCAATGTGGGGGGGCCAGTGTGGATGACTGCACAGATGAGAAGCTGACATGGGTATGTGTGTAATTTAAAGTTAATCTAAAGAATAAAAACACCCGACATATGATAAACACATTGGAGGGAAAAAATATAATAATAATTTCATATATATATATATATAGTAGTAGAAAGGTAACTTCTACTACTAACCTTCGCGTCTGTTGTCTTACAGAAACTGCTAATGTTCTTATGAAAAATGTCTTTATATAATAACAATTGATTAAATATTTTCACTATATAGATCTCCTGTGATCAATGTGAACGATGGTTCCACCATCTTTGTGTTGGCCAGCCCAAGACAATGGGAAATTATTTTTGTGCAGCTTGCTCAAGCTGAATTTTAGTGTGAAGAAACAGTTGTTTGGTAACATTTTGTTTCTCTTTAATTTATTTATTTTCAAATTTATTGAATGTACATATGTACATAATACACGTTAATTAAATGCAATATGTTAATTTTTCTCTTAATAAAATGTTTGTGTATGTAACCACACAAGTACTTGATATTTTATTGTGGATATTTGATAATTGTCCGCATTATCTAAAAGTGACAATTCCAGTAATTGATTCCAGTAAATGAGTTTTTGTTGCTATAATAAACATACAAGAAAAAGTATTTGACCATGACAATTCTATCCATCGGGTTACATTTTCCTTGCTCTAACAAATATATCTCACTTGTAGGCTGTAAATATTGCCAGTAGTACCATTTTGACAGCTGTGGACACATTATCTGATAACACAAACTCTAGGCATCAGGATGTGTTTCCCTTGCTCCCATGGACATATTTCGAATGATAACCCTTTGCTGAGTTACTTGTAGGCTGTAAACATGTGAGTAGAACCATTTTGACAGCTGTGGACACATCTGTATGTGAAAAGTAGAGGGGGAACTTTATCTGATAACATGAACTCTTGCCATCAGGATGTGTTTCCCTTGCTCTCATGGACATATTTCGAATGATGAACCTCGGCTGAGTCACTTGTAGGCTGTAAACATGTCAGTAGTACCATTTTGTCAGCTGTGGACACATCTGTATGTGAAAAGTAGAGGGGGAACCTTATCTGATAACACAAACTCTAGGCATCAGGATGTGTTTCCCTTGCTCCCATGGACATATTTCGAATGATAACCCTTTGCTGAGTGACTTGTAGGCTGTAAACATGCCAGTAGTACCATTTTGACAGCTGTGGACACATCTGTATGTGAAAAGTAGAGGGGGAACTTTATCTGATAGCACAAACTCTTGCCATCAGGATGTGTTTCCCTTGCTCTTATGGACATATTTAGAATGATGAACCTCGGCTGAGTCACTTGTAGGCTGTAAACATGCCAGTAGTACCATTTTGACAGCTGTGGACACATTATCCAATAACATGAACTCTTGCCATCAGGATGTGTTTCTGCTGCTATAAAGGACATATTTAGAATGCTCAAATTTCACTAAATCAGCTGTTTCACTTGTGCTGTATAAACAGGTGAGCAGTAACAGAACTTCTACTATTTACTTAGAACATGGACATCTGAACATACTGCACTTAGTTTTAGAATGATAAAATCGGAGAACTGCAGTAACAGTCTGATAAATAAGGGAAGTTATTTATATAGAGAACAGTGTCGAATCAGTATCTGACAGCAACAATGAACACATTTAAAAGAATAAAACTCGGCTAATTCACCGGTGGTGTGGGATCAAATCAGTAGCAACAGTCTGACATGTATGATAAGGGAAACCGTATATGACAGTGACAATGTACAGACTTTCCCTGTGGTCGGGAAACAAGTCAACAGTAACACTGGTGATATATTTTTTCAGCGATGTCTTTTCTCAACCATAATGCCAGATTAGAGACCCGTCAGATATAGTCTCAAGATAATAATAATAATAATAATAATAATAATAATAATGCAAGATAATGAGCATTTTATCCGCGTGATGTCAACACACTAGGTCACATCTATCTGAATAAACCCAAACTGCATATGAATGAAATAACCACTTGTAGTGGTCCATTTTATTTGAATTAAATATATATACATACATATATAAAACCCAATAAATCATGGGTATCGTATACCAGTTATAATAATAAACAAATAATACAACGCATGTTTAGATAAGTTTCGTTTTCAAGGCGCGTGAAATTTGCCGTCCTTTCCGTTTCAGGGATTTAAAAACGCTAGCAATGTCATTTTTGGCCTTTATCGCGCTCCGTAGAAGTTCACTGGTTCGCGCATAACCCTCCGCAGGCGCGCTTTCTCCTAAATGCGCGTTCCCTGTGCCGTTTTCTAGGGGGTGGGGCAAAAAAAACGCATCCTGACGGGGGAACCAACTTCGACACAGCACCGGATCTGTTCTCTCCTCTAAATGCGTCAGAGTCACACAGTCTTCTTCTGAGGAAAATATAAAATCTTCCTCACTGTCCAGAACATTCTAAAGCTTCCAGAACATTCTGTGGCGCGTGCCATCATCCAAACGTGCAGAAAAACTCACTGAATCTGTGTGTAAACTCTGTGTTTTCAAGCCGGGTGTTATGCAGTAAAATGCCCCCCTGCCATGGATTGCCCCCCCCCCCCCCCCCCCCACACACACACACACACATAATCATTATCTAATATTATATTAGAACATACATTAATAGGTTAATTAAAAGGTTAATAGTTAACAAATTAACTTGAGACAACAAAATAAAATAAGCGATATGAAAATGTATATGTTGTATATGAAAACATAGAAATATTTTTTTTCATAGACAACATGTATACTTTTATATTGTTCATTTTATAATAAAATTACTTTCGTCAAAAAGGTGCAATTCATGGCAGGGGGCATTTTAGCGCATAACACCGGGCTGTGTGTGTGTGTGTGTGTGTGTGTTTTCGTGCCGTTGCCCGGGGGGGCGTGGCCTCGTATGTAGAGTACCCTGTGACTGTTTTCCGTGTGATTGACGTGTGGGCGTGTCCTGACTCGGGTCATTAGCAGATAATGAAGTGCAACAGAAATTCTCTGCCTCAAACATGACGAAGCATTTAAAGTTCTTTTCACGGTTACCATGTGCATGTGTGCCCGCCGGCGGGTCCGCCGACTCCTAAGCCATATTGGTTTCGAGTCAGAAGTAAAATTATTGAAAGACTAAGAAGCCCCTGTAAACTTGACCCTGAACAGCCACAGGCTGACTTTAACAATAATTGGTGATTGTTTTTATATTTATGTTTTTGTATGTATTTTACAGTGGGGAAAAAAGTATTTAGTCAGCCACCAATTGTGTAAGTTCTCCCACTTAAAAAGATGAGAGCTGCCTGTAATTTTCATCACTGGTATACCTAAACTATGAGAGACAAACTAAGAAAAAAAAATCCAGAAACTCACATTGTAGGATTTTTAAATAATTTATTTCCAAATTATGGTTGAAAATAAGTATGTGTTCACCTACAAACAAGCAAGATTTCTGGCTCTCACAGACCTTTAACTTCTTTAAGAGGTTTCTTTGTCCTTCACTTGCTACCTGTATTAATGGCATCTGTTATCAGTATAAAAGACACCTGTCCACAACCTTAAACAGTCCAAACTCCACTATGGCCAAGACCAAAGAGCTTTTAAAGGACACCAGAAACAAAAAATTGTAGACCAGCACCAGGCTGGGAAGACCGAATCTGCAATGGGTAAGCAGCTTGGTGTGAAGAAATCAACTGTGGGAGCAATTGTTAGAAAATAGAAGACATACAAGACCACTGATAATCTCCCTCCATCTGGGGCTCCACACAAGATCTCACCCAGTGGGGTCAAAAAGATCACAAGAACTGTGAGCCAAAATCCCAGAACCACACAGGGGACCTAGTGTATGACCTGCAGAGAGCTGAGACCAAAGTAACATAGGCTACATCAGTAACACACTTCGCCGCCAGGGACCCAGATCCTGCAGTGCCAGATGTGTCCCCCTGCTTAAGTCAGTACATGTCCAGGCCCATCTGAAGTTTGGATAGAGAGCATTTGGATGATCCAGAAGAGGATGGGGAGAATGCCATATGGTCAAATGAAACCAAAACAGAACTTTGTGTTTGGAGGAGAAAGAATGCTGAGTTGTATCCAAAGAACACCATACCTACTGTGAAGCATGGGGGTGGAAACATCATGCTTTGGGGCTGGTTTTCTGCAAAGAGACCAGGACAACTGATCCATGTAAAGGAAAGAATGAATGGGGCCATGTATCGTGAGATTTTATGTGAAAAAAAATTGTTATTGACCAAATACTTATTTTTCATCATAATTAGCAAATAAATTATTTAAAAATCATACAGTGTGATTTTCTTTCTTATTTTGTCCCTCATAGTTGAGGTATACCTATAATGAAAATTACTCTCATCTTTTCAAGTGGGAGAACTTGCACAATTGGTGACTGACTAAATACTTTTTTGCCCCACTGTATATGTTCAAATAAAACATGATTTTTTTGAGTATATAATCTGTTGTCATCTGTTTACAGCGTTTTCAGCTGATTTTGTGATTGTGACCCAGAGGTTATATTGAAATAATTTTTATTCATATGGATTTCCGTGGTCCGTTGCCTAGCAACACTGAACGAAACGAGGCATAATCGTGGTGTTTGCTTCGGTTATGACATAGCATAGTTTATTATCTGCTGTGGTAAATCTGATTTATTCAAATTTAATATTGTTTTAGCGATAATTTCACAGAAGCAAGTTCAGAACTAAATCGCTGCTCCAAGACGTTCAGAAGCTTCAAATAGAATGAACAAACTAATAAATGTTCTCCATATGATATAAAATTAAGTAGAGCCTTCCTTTTTGTTATAGTACGAAGCCCCTAGATGGACAAAGGAGGAGAAAAATGGCAGAAAAAAGTCAAAAACTTTGGGTTATAATTCCAAACATGACTTGTTTTTTTTTCTACCCTTTTTTCCCTCTTCCTTTGTCCTCTTAGAGACTCTGTAGTAGGTTTTCTTAGTTGAATATGAAAAATGGATACCGCTGATTATCAACGCAAAATGAATGGCGCATTGTCCAAGTGCAAGTTGATCTTGGAGCTAAACTATTTGCTTTGGGTGAAAAATATAAACCTGGTTATGAGCATTTAGCTCGCTAGCTCCTGTACAACTATCCTCAGCTTGTGTCCTTCATGAACTGCATCAAATTATATTCCAGCCACAGAAATACCCTGCAGATTAACTCTTACCCAAAGAATAAATAAATGTTAAATTCATCCAGACAACACGCGGTCAGACTCTAAAGGCAGTTTCACAAACACTCTTCCTTGGGTAGTGCAGCTTTTGTAATAGGGACATTAATAGTATTTTCAAAGCTTTAGTGTCTTTTTTAGTTAAAACGGAATGACATTGTGAGTTTGTGACACTGACAGTAAGCTGTAATGTTAACTCCAGACTTGGTAAACAGATCATTAAGTTATCTAAAGTCACATCTGACTGCTGCTGGTGCTGCCAGTGATTTTCAAAACGGCCAATAAAAAAATAAACTGGGAAATAAACTGTAAACTAATCCCAAACAAATTTTATAAAATAAAACACCACTTACCCTGAATAAGGTCCATTAATCCGCCATCTTTATCGCTGTAGTGCAGTTTGGTAGCATCAGTTTGGCGGGGGAGGGGGTGGGTTGTTAAAATCACATGATTGCAACTCAGTGCAGCTAAATTGCTGTCTTGTGTTAATGTGTTTTTGAGAATGAAGCACCATTTAGTGGTGAAACCAGGTAAATGAATAAATAGGGCTAGAATGGACGTGTTTACTGTGAAATCTTGACATACCCTTCTGGCAGGAAAAGGAGGGGGGATTACGGCGTCCATAGGGCAGCCGTACGCCATTCACACGGTCGCAGCTATTTTGTAACGCTCAAATCTTATTTTAAAGCTAATTACACAAATTCGAGGTCTTTAAGCTATATACGGGCTAACATTACTCACTTCCGGTGTTGCACAATCTTCGCGGAGCAAGGAAAGACGTGACACAACAACAATTACTAAAACAAACGAAAGTGTATTAAGTGAAACAAACAGACAAATAAACAAACAAGGTGCACCATAAACCAATATATACAAAATATATACAAATACAAATAATGTGTGGAATGTATGTGTGCGTGTGAGTGCGTATGTATGAAAGTTCAAGTCTGTGTTGTTGTGATGGTGTACAGGAGAGATGGCTCGGCCTCACTGGTAAAAGATGTATAATCCGGGAGCACGAGAAAACGAAAGGAGAAGGGTACTGAAGATTAATCCAGTAATGGAAAGTAATCCTCTGTAACTACAAACAGTCTCTCTTTCTCTCATCCAGAATGCAGCACGCTGTCTCATCTCTCCGTCCCGAGTACTTTGCCGGTTCTGGCTTTATACCAGGACACGTGACCCGATAGGTCATCAGGGTTTCCTCGCGGCACAACTGCGCATGTGCGCGAGAGCTTAACCCCGGAACCAAAATACCGTCCTTTGGGGAACAAAATAAACCTTATAGGGTCGTTTAAAAAGGCCTGGTCATTTTACTTTTTACTTACCACTTTATTTGTGGCCTATAAAAACAACCCAATTATGTGGCTGCCCTACAATTTGACGTGGCTCCATCTGTATATATATATAAAGTCATTAAAAAAGGACAAATTCATAAGAACTATCAGGAGGGTGATAGGAAGATGCGAGAGAGAAAATGCTAGGAAAACGAAAGAGAACAAAGAGTAGTAGAGGTGACTGTTGTGGAACAGGAAGTAGCAAATATTAGTAAAAGTGAGGTGAGAAGGGCGTTGAAGAGGATGAAGAGTGGAAAGGCTGTTGGTCCTGATGACATACCTGTGGAGGTATGGAAATGCTTAGGAGAGGTGGCAGTAGAGTTTCTGACTAGTTTGTTTAACAAGATCTTGGAGAGTGAGAGTATTCCAGAGGAATGGAGGAGAAGTGTATTGGTGCCGATTTTTAAGAACAAGGGAGATGTGCAGAGCTGTGGCAATTACAGAGGCATAAAGCTAATGAGCCATACAATGAAGCTGTGGGAAAGAGTAGTGGAAGCTAGGTTAAGGTCAGAGGTGAGCATTTGTGAGCAGCAATATGGTTTTATGCCTAGAAAGAGTACATCAGATGCAGTATTTGCTTTGAGGATGCTGTTGGAGAAGTACAGAGAAGGTAATAAAGAGTTGCATTGTGTGTCTACTTTGTAGATTTTGTTACGACCCCCAAGTCTAGGGTTCAGGGACGCAACAAAAGATAAAATAAAAAAAAGAACCTCTTCAACCAGGTTGGGTGTGCGTGGTCTTTTATTTCTTCTCTTTTACACACACACACACACACACACACACACACGCACACACAGGAAGCTCTTGGCTTCAGGGTTGGGCCAAGGCCAAAACAATAAACAAAACTCCTCCCTATCTCCTCCTGTAAGCTAACTAACCTATACAAAAAAAAAAAACTATAAACAAAAAACACAGGCTAACCTAACTCCCTACCTAAACACAAAAACAGGAGAAAACAGGCTTTAACAAAAATGGCACCCAACCCCTACTGATTCCATAGAGAACAAAAGTATATACAAACAAAAGAATATTTACAATATTTACAACAAAAACAACTAAATAAAGATAGGAACAAAACAAACAAAAAAAAACAACAACACTTGTAACACCCCAACTCACAAACACTGGCGCGACCCAACAGTTTGTACACAACAGCACAACACAATCCAACATCTCAAAACCAACAACAGCGCGCGCTTCCGGCTTTCACTGGCCAGCTTAAAATGACGTGCTACTCCAGGGCCAGCCAATCCCGATGCACGTCATGGCACGCTCAATCAGGGCGGGGCTTCCTGTGTCAAGGAGAGCGAGGGAGAGAGAGAAAGGAAGGGAGAGAGGGAGAGCGGCACCAGCAGCCACGCATGCGCACATACGTGCACTACACCTGCACGTAACAATTTGGAGAAAGCGTACGACAGGGTGCCAAGAGAGGAGCTGTGGTGTTGTATGAGGAAGTCTGGAGTGGCAGAGAAGTATGTTAGAGTGGTGCAGGACATGTATGAGAGCTGTAAGACCGTGGTGAGATGTGCTGTAGGTGTGACAGAAGAGTTCAAGGTGGAGGTGGGTCTGCATCAAGGATTGGCTCTAAGCTCCTTTTTGTTTGCTCTGGTGATGAACAGGATGACAGATGAGGTAAGACAGGAGTCTCCATGGACTATGATATTTGCAGATGACATTGTGCTTTGTAGCGAGAGCAGGGAACAGGTGGAGGAAAATTTGGAGAGGTGGAGGTATGCTCTGGAAAGCAGAGGAATGAAGGTTAGCCGCAGCAAGACGGAATACATGTGTGTGAATGAGAGGTACTCAAAAAAGACGGTAAGGCTACAGGGAGCAGAGGTAAAGAAGGTGCAGGATTTTAAGTACTTAGGGTCAACTGTCCAGAGCAACAGAGAGTGTGAAAAGGAGGTGAAGAGGTGGGTACAGGCAGACTAGAATAAGTGGAGAAAAGTGTCAGGTGTGTTGTGCGATAAAAGAATATCAGCGAGAATGAAAAGAAAGGTGTACAGGACAGTGGTGAGACCAGGAATGCTCTATGGCTTAAAGACAGTGGCACTAAAGAAAAGACAGGAGGCAAAGCTAGAGATAGCAAAGCTGAAGATGTTGAGGTTCTCTTTGGGAGTGACAAGGATGGATAGGATCGAAAATAGGTTCATCAGAGGGACAACCCATGTTAGATGTTTTGGAGATAAAGTCAGAGAGGCCAGATTGAGGTGGTTTGGACATGTTCAGAGAAGAGATTATAAATATATTGGTAGAAGAAATAGGGTCGACTTGTTACATATACCAAATCAAAATCCCGAGCCCAAACCTCATTTAAATTAAATAAACAAATATTGTAAGTAAAAACAGATATTTTATAACAAATGTGTGTATATGTGCTTCATATTATTTTCATAATGATGAAATGAGATGCCCAAATTCGTGCTTTAAAAGATTCTTTTATAGTTTTTGTAATGTCTTAAAGGGGTCATCCAGACACATTTTTCATTAAATGTTAATATGATCTTTAGGGTCCTAATGAAAAGTTTGTAATATATTTAATAAAAAATTCTCAATGGTTGTGTAAAAAAAAACACTACTTTTAACTGGTAAAAACTAGCTCTGTTCTCAGCAACCTGTTTCCTTTACCATGTTACCATGTTCCTTTAAATGCTTATGATCTATGCTGAGCCCGCCCTCCCCCAGTTCTGTGGGGCGTGTCTTCACAACACACGTGGGGTATAGCCACGGGAGTGTAGTCCAGTGCGGGCAATGCTTTGTGGGTAATGCAGTCCAAACTGAAAAACGCTGGAATATAGAGCCTGAGCCTGTTTTCTTAAGTAGTTTTTGGTTTAATTTAAGTACAGAACCTACGCGGAAGTTTGTAATATCGCCTGACAACGCAAAAATTTAAAGAATGGACATGCATCGACTCGATTTGTCTTTCTCATCACTGCATGGGCATGAATTAACGGGCTGTTGCGCTGCCGCGAGCAACAACAACAAAAGCGGAGAAGCTTACTGAGAGAGATACGGACGCGATGTGTTTACTGATGTGTTTACATGACTTCTTAATCTTTGACAGACATCGTTATAAACCATCTAACGTTACAAAGGTAAGCATAATATAGTTTTCCGACTACGTACACAGTTTGCAACTAGACAGTCACCTTAATGCATTTTTATTATAAACGGGCGATTAGGGATTATATAGAGACGGATGTACACAGAGGAAAAGCTATAACCATGTTCTATGAGAGTGTAAGTTAACTTACACTCCGCATTCATCGTGATTATTGAAAAGGCGATCTGCAAAGATTCATAGAAAAAGGAATTACACTCACTGAGCCTGGTGAAGATGAAGCAGGAACACAAAGTTAGTACAGATCCATTTTTAGGAGCAGCTTTGTAGCAAAACCTGCTTTATATTGACCCGCGTTTATAAAGCAGTCTGGTGAAAAATGATTAGTGAACATGAACGCGTTTAGGTAAATCGGCGGGGACGTTTTAAAAACTAAATTCAGCCACTGCGTCCTTAGCGGCTCAGATGTCGGTAGTGAATGACGACTGCTGTGTTCGCTATTACACGCAACAACTGTACACCACACTCGCTTAGGCGACTCTTTGCTCCAGCGGCAAAAAACAATGGCTGACAGCTTCTTCTCACTCGGGGCGGGTCTTTGCTAAAACACCAGTGTCAATCAACTAGTGTAGTAGCGGCCTCTTGTGGTGTGGCGTCACAGTGACAGGCATTTGCGATTGGCCTGATTTCAGAAGGGGCATGTTATTTAAATAAATAAAAAGAAAACCACTGGGCGGCTCTTTATCATCGTAGAGTGGTTGTGTACGCACTCTCCTAAAACACAGTTCAGTCCAAACAGCTTAAAAAAGTGCATGTAGGCCTGTATGACCCCTTTAACAGGGACAAAACAATGAAAGATGCGGCAATGCCTCAGTTTAAATGGTATTAATTTAATTTTCTGATAGTAGGCTATCTGATAGTGTTATGCAACTATGCGAATGTACTGATTCGTGAATATGCCAACATATCTTATTTAAAACATAAAAATGTGTCGTCATCATCAGGAGACATGAATGAACAATTATATATATATATACACACACACAGTATATACAACGCGACAGCGCATTCAGTTACTGTCATCCCTTTTCTCACCTTTGATTTACAGTAGGTGTGAAGTTATCAAACCGGTTTCGCGGATGGGGGAATTGGCAGAATTAGACCGAGGAGATGTCTCTGCCTAAAATGTATTTCGCCAGCAAAACATAGAATAAATAAAAATAAAATATGAAATGGTACCAATCAAATTAGACTTCATAATTACTTTGAGTGTAATTCACAAATTTACTGAATATATTATGTTTTTATGTGTATACAGTATGCACTGATAAAAATATCCAGCCTGATCTACTTAAGAATTAAGGTAACTTTTTGCATCAGATTATTATGTAGTTCAAACAAGACTATTTTTTGTATTTACTACTTCCATTTCTTTCTGTAAAAAATATTTTTTGCTAGTAAAATCTTAACTTCTAACTATCTTAACTTAATTTTTTCTAGTTAAGTCTATTTAATTTCGCAAGTAAACCCTACTTAATTTAATAATTTTCCTAGTTATTCTTTTGTGTTCATGCTTTACTTAACTTTAAGAGTTTCAAATATGTATTTTTAATTAAAATTTAACTATTTCTTTTTTTAAGTTTCTATATTACTTGGAGTGGGGCCTACTTTGTTTTATTAAATGTCCTAGTCTCATTTTAAAGTTACATATACTCACATTATCTAGTTAGGCATTTCTTATATACTATAGTTAAAATACCAGTTGTGTAATTTTTTACTTTGAAATGAAACTTCATCCAGCACAAAACTTGAACTAAGAACCACCCTAAAAAATACTGGGTTAATATTGGTGGGTTAATTTAACCCAGCAAAATGGGTTATTTGTTTAACCCAGCAAGATAGGTTAAATATTCAACCCAAATGCTAGGTCATATTTAACTATAATGCTGGGTTAATTTTACCCAGCAAAATGGGTTATTTGTTTATAGTGAATCTGTAAAAAAAAATAATAATAAATTACCCATATCTATTAAACAGTTAAATAACTTTGATATACTGGTCTATTACAAAAAAAAACTTCCAAGTTTTGCAATAAACAACATCCTATTAAATGTTCTTAGAAAAAAATATTTATTTTTCAAAAGCACAAGAACAGATAATCAACAGCGACATCATTACTATACTATTACTCACAAGGGCAGAATAGAGCAATTGCACAAATAGGCTGAGGCAGCTTCTACAGAGCAGGATCTCACTGTGACATTAGATATCTTTTCTGCAGAACAAAACTATCCAGCCCTGGTCTCATTTTGACATAGAAACACTTTCTATGACTTTTCAAGTAGGCCTCGCTATTTCATAGCAACATTACAAAAAGTCCTATACAGGAGCACACTGCTTTGGATAGTTAATGTCAAAAATATAAAATGCCTTGAAGCACACATCAACCGCCCCAAGTAGTGTGCATTGCTCCAGAGCCTGTCCCACCAGAATGACGAATGCCTGAGAGCAGCGCTGGTCATCATCTCCCAACGTCAGGATGTACAGTAGGGGTACGGCCTTGACACTTCAGCCGTGTTGGTTCCAACCTTAGAAAGAAAAAAATTAAAGAAAGTAAACATTTTGTTGAATAGCAAAGATGAAACTGAATAAAACTATTAATTTAGTGTGTAATAGGATTAATACTAAATAAAAAAATGACAAAGCTGTCCATTATGATAGGGTATAGGTAACTTGTAACAAAAACATGGAGACAGCTACTACCAACAATAAAACAGCAAAATAAGCATGGCTTTTAGGATAAAGCTCTTTATGTCAGACTAGTTGATCTTGTGGTCTGTGTTGATTTTAAGCTAATTACCGGAAAATTGTCATAGCTGGGGTCATACTGGCACATTACAATCACCCAAATATTAATACTTCCATTTAGTAGTTATCTGTTCAGCTGTGGTACTTTTTCCTGTAGTTGGCAACTTTGGTTAAAGAGGGCTACCTGGTTAGCTTACATGCAATTACTGGTGATACATTTGCATACTTGCCAAATGGGGAAAGGTGTAAAATATTGTTATAACTCGGGAGAAACGCGGGAGAATTTTGACCGCGAAGTAAATTACTATCTAGTGAAAAACGGGAGGTTAGCAGGTGTGTATGTTTGTGAGAAGATCAGTGTTTTGTAACACCCCAGCATTTTATTCTCTTAAGCAGTGAGATTAATAAAGTTCTAATGTTAATGTGGTTGCTAACGCTAGCAACCTAACTAAATGCCTGCGTCATGCTAATACTACAGTTACAATTTAACGTTCATTCATCACTTCACTATCTTCGTCACTCTGCAAACATTCTACAGAGAAAGATAAAAAGCTCAGACATCTTATCCGTTTCCTTCACACACAGGTGGGGTTCTTTGGCTAACTATAGCAGCTATTGTCAGCTAAATTATCTTACCTCAGACCAGCCTGAAAGTTTAAGTGTAACCTTAACACGGTAACAGTAATAAATGTTATATATAGTAATAATTTTTCAGTCATATGTGACTTAGGTGAGTGAACATGTGTATACAGACCTTGTATTTAACGTCATTTTCCCTTAAATGCCCGAGGAGGATGAACCGTCATCAGCGGTGTGGGAGCTCAAGAGAGACACGAAGCTCTGACTGACAGCCGCTGAATCCACAGGTCGTCTTCTGCTTGTTAAAACTTTTAGCACACGAGGTGAACAGAATGCTCCAAAGAGTTCTTTCCTACCGCAATGAGGCTTTGGTACACTTTTAATTTGATACGGGGTTTCCCATGCTTTTTCCATGGGGAGGCAGTTTTATTTAAACAGAGTAAAATGAACAAGATAATTGCTTGTTGTTTGTGTCCATTTAAAAAGATTGTCAGGGATTACGTAAAAAAAATAAGTTGAGGGAAAAAAGAAAATGTCAGAAATGTGAAGGAGGCATGTACTCATCATGTTCGAGCACTGTTTTTTTTTCCCTGTGCTTATAGTAACTGTATTGTGGCGTGGGCGGGGTTTCGGGTAATAACCATCATGCTTTGCGGGAGGGACTGTTATGTGTTCACCGTGTTGAGGAGAGGTGTTTGGTTTAGTGGCTTCAGCCAAGGTATGTGTGATATGTGTGACTCTTTTGAGCCGTCTCATGTGTTCGTGTTGTGAGATTGTGCTACATAATAAACTACTCCCAGCCATTTGCATTGGGCAGCAAATAAGCTCACTCGTCTCTCCACCATCCTTTCTGGCGTAAAAACGCTACATTGGTGTCAGAAGTGGGATGGAGAGTCGCGAGTTAGAGCGCACCCCGGAGGAAATCCGGAGGATCAAAATAGGCCGCCAAGTAGCGGAGCAGCTGAGGAGGAAGAAGACCCTCCCTGATGGGGCCAGCGCGGGCAAAGAGCGGCGACCGGAGCGGAGCGGCGCGTTCCAGGTTCCGGCATTGGACCTCGGTGAGGATTCCTCCAGTGACGCGGCACCGGAGCAAGCTACAGCTCCGTGCCCCGTCCGCCAGCGAAGCGACCTACAGCTGCGCCTGCCGGCCTACAACGGCGCCGGCGATCCCCACGCGTTCATCGCTCAAGTAGAGCTAGCCGCCAAATTCGCGGGCTGGTCCCCGGCAGAAACAGCCGTCCAGGTGGCCCTCTCATTGGTCTCTCGCGCGCCAGGGCTACCCGGATTTCGGACACGGCCAGCAGGAAGAGCTAGCTCATCGCGCGTTCCTTCGGGGAATCCGGCCGCACCGGCTTCGCGAGCACCTCCGGTTAGCGGCGCCGGCGTCCCTGTCCGAGGCGCTGCGCGAGGCCGAGCGCGCCGAGCCCATCTTGGGTGAACACCGCGGCGAGAGAGCCGAGCGATCTTCGGTGGCTCGCGGCTGCTGGGTAGGTGAACCTAGCCGGGGACAGGGCTACCCGTCGCGGCTAGGCCTCGACCCAGCCTCCGAGTTTCCGCGACGACGCCGAGGCCAGGGACCGCCAGACGACCGCTGCAACGTTCTCTGGCCGGAGGACAGCGTACCCCAGCAGCCGTTAAACTAGCTTCGGGGGGCGCCGAGGGGAACCCGCCTCCCGCAGCCATCTTTGTTTCCCCAACTGCCGGATTTAACTTCCGGTCGGGACGTGTCGGAAATCGCGCGGGGGTCTACGTGGACTGTGGCCTGGACAACGTTTCGCTGCGGTCGCTCGTGGACACCGGCTCTACAGTTTCGCTGCTGCGCGGGGGATTGTTGGAGCGGGGAGAGCGCGGTCGTGTGCTGCCGGACCCGGCCGTGAACATTCGCACCGTGTCGGGGAGTTATTTAAGGATACGGGCCTGTCGCACAGTGCGAATACAAGTAGGTGCAATCATTCTTTTTCACCCATTCTTTGTGGCGGATATCGAGGATGATTGTATCTTGGGGTTGGACATTTTGGAAAGGTGGGGTGCGGTACTGAATCTCGCGGACGGGACTCTGCGTGGTAGTTTCGGTTTAGCTAGGTTGCTAGTGCCCAAAGCGCAGCCGGACGGGTTAGTAGCACGCACCAGGGGGGCGGAACTTCCGGTGGACGCGCCATGTAAACATCCGGTAGCTGTCCGAGCGAGAATAATGGCCGAGCTGATGCGGCGTAGCAGTGTGGGGCTAAATCAGACGCAGACCGACGCCGTGAAGTCCCTTTTGCACGAGTTCGCAGATATTTTCGCAGTAGATGAGCGCGAGTGCACTCATACCGATTTGGTGCAGCACAATATCGATACAGGTAACGCCGCTCCTGTTCGGTTACATCCGAGACGCCTCCTGTTAGCTAAACGAGCTATAGCCGAGCAGCAGCTGCGTGAGATGGCCGACTCGGGCGTCATAGAGCCAGCATCCGGACCGT
Source organism: Clarias gariepinus (assembly GCF_024256425.1). Classification (NCBI taxonomy): domain Eukaryota; kingdom Metazoa; phylum Chordata; class Actinopteri; order Siluriformes; family Clariidae; genus Clarias; species Clarias gariepinus. Next base: position 970,322 of record NC_071113.1, read on the forward strand.
GGTCTTCACCCGTTGTACTTGTGCGTAAAAAGGACGAATCGTGGCGGTTTTGTGTGGACTACCGGCGGTTAAACGAGGTGACGCGCAAAGATTCTTATCCGTTACCGCGAATAGATGATGCGCTGGAACACTTTGCGGGCTCGGCGTGGTTTAGCTCGTTGGATCTGCGTAGCGGGTACTGGCAAGTAGAGCTCGCCCCGGAAGCACGACCCAAAACCGCGTTTTCGATCGGACAAGGGCTATGGCAATTTCGGCGCATGCCGTTCGGCCTCTGCAACGCTCCCGCTACGTTCGAACGGTTGATGGAGAGAGTATTGGCAGAGATCCCTCGCAATCGTTGTGTCGTCTACTTAGACGATTTATTGGTGCACGGCAAGGATTTTGCGGTTGCGTTAGCTAACCTACGGGAGGTGTTTCTAGCTATCCGGCGGGCGAATTTGCGGCTCAATCCCAAAAAGTGCCAGTTGTTGCGGCAAGAAACTGTCTTTCTGGGACACGTGATTAGCGCTCAGGGGATTGCCACCGATCCAGCCAAAATTGCCCGGTGCAGAATTGGCCTGAGCCGTCAAATGTGTCGCAGCTACGCACCTTTCTCGGGTTAGCGTCGTATTATCGCCGGTTCGTGAGGGATTTTGCTACGATCGCCAGCCCGCTGCACGCGCTCACGAGGAAGAACCAGCCGTTTCGCTGGGACAGGGAGCACGCGCGTTCGTTCACTCGGTTACAGGAAGCTCTGGTTACGTCGCCCGTTCTCGAATATCCTGATATAGCTCGTACGTTTATTCTCGACACGGACGCTAGCGATGTAGGGCTGGGGGCCGTCCTGTCTCAGGTTGCCGGGGGCAAAGAGCGTGTTGTCGCTTACTTCAGCAGCGCGTTGTCTGGGCCGGAGAAGAATTACTGCGTCACGCGGCGCGAGCTGCTTGCGGTCGTCGCGGCCCTTAAGCATTTTAGGCCGTATTTATACGGGCAATCCTTCCTGCTGCGGACTGATCACGCTTCGCTGGTGTGGCTGCTCAGTTTTAAAGAGCCCGAGGGGCAGTTAGCGCGTTGGCTCGAGCGGTTGCAGGACTATCACTTTACCGTTCAGCACCGAGCGGAAAAATTGCATGCTAACGCCGATGCGTTATCCCGCCGGCCGTGCAGCAAAGAGCGTTGTCGACACTGCGAGCGGGTTGAAGAGCGTGTGGGTGGTCACGACATCGAACACACCCCGACCCCCGTGAATCAGAACATTCTCCCTGCGCAGTCTTCCGAAGCCCCCGTCGGTAATCGGCCGTCCGAGCCGGCATGCAGCCGAGTCACTGCGGCACCTAAACCATCGCCGGTGGTCGTTTCGCCTGTGCCACAGATGGACTGCGATCAGCTAATGGTCGAGCAGGAGAAGGACCCGGCGCTGCAGCGGGTATTAGGTTGGGTTAACGCGGGCCAGAGACCGGATTATGCCGCCATTGCCCACCTGGGACCAGAAGAAAAATCTCTCCACTCGCAGTTTCACCGACTAGCGTTGCGGGGGGGTTTACTCTACCGCCAGTGGGAACGGCCGTGTGGCGCTGGCGAATCTTTTCAGCTGCTGGTGCCGCGGACTTTGCGGGCATGTGTGCTGGGGATAGTTCATGGGCACGCAGATTCGGGACACTTTGGGGTAACTGAGACACTGCGGCGGTTGCGTGCTCGGTTCTACTGGCCGGGCTGTCATACTGATAGTGAACTTTTTGTTCACAGATGCGACGTCTGCACGGCAAAGAAGGGCCCTACCCAGCGCTCGCGAGCACCCTTGCAAGACATTTGGGTGGGGGCGCCCATGGAACGTATGGGCGTGGACATTCTGGGGCCGTTTCCCATCTCTGATTGCGGGAATCGTTATGTGTTGGTGGCCATGGATTATTTCACCAAGTGGCCGGAGGCGTTCGCTGTTCCGGATCAGAGCGCTTCCACCACGGCTCGAGTGCTGGTGGATGAGGTGTTCAGCCGATTCGGCGCCCCGGAGCAGTTGCACAGCGATCAGGGGCGTAACTTCGAGGCGGAGGTGTTTGCAGCGGTGTGCGAGCGCCTCAGGGTGAAAAAGACCCGCACCACGCCCCTGCATCCACAAAGTGACGGCCTCGTGGAACGGTTCAACCGAACACTCACCACCCAACTCGCCGTGCTTACCAGCGACCGGCAAAAAGATTGGGACGAGCATTTGCCTCTCGTGCTTTGGGTGTATCGTACAGCGGTGCAGGAGTCCTCGCAACTGACGCCAGCTGCGTTAATGTTCGGTCGCGAGTTGCGCACGCCTGTGGATCTGGTGTTCGGGCCCCCTCCCCAAGTGGATTTACCCACGAAACCAGGTTTGGATTATTTTTGTTCATTGAAAGACAAACTGTTTCGTGTCCACGAATTGGCGCGTAGACACTTGGCGGACGCCAGGGTTAAGCAGCGCCGCGTGTACGATACTCACAGCCGGGGGCGCGACTTTGCTACTGGGGAGCAGGTTTGGGTGTATTCCCCCGGAAGGAAAAGGGGGCTCTCACCTAAGCTTATGTCGCACTGGGTGGGCCCCTGCACGGTCGTCGCACAGCTCTCTGATGTGGTCTACCGGGTGCGGTTGACGGGGCGGTCGCGATTGGTCGTGCTCCACCGGGACCGGCTCGCTCCCTACCAGCCCCACGTCAGCAAAACATCGAGCTCTGTGGAGGCCGGTCCGCCTCAGGAAGAGGGCTGTGCCCCGCCTTCCCCCGCAAAAAGACTCCGGCGTTCACAACGCCAGCGCCGACCACCTGCTAGACTGAGTTCGCCATGGTGACCGGGGACGGTCACAGCTCGGGTGGGGCAATGTGGCGTGGGCGGGGTTTCGGGTAATAACCATCATGCTTTGCGGGAGGGACTGTTATGTGTTCACCGTGTTGAGGAGAGGTGTTTGGTTTAGTGGCTTCAGCCAGGGTATGTGTGATATGTGTGATTCTCTTTTGAGCCGTCTCATGTGTTCGTGTTGTGAGATTGTGCTACATAATAAACTACTCCCAGCCATTTGCATTGGGCAGCAAATAAGCTCACTCGTCTCTCCACCATCCTTTCCGGCGTAAAAACGCTACAGTATTATCCTTGCTGAATTGTGTTGTTAGCTGCATCAGAAGCCTGGAGAAGTGGATTGCACTTTGTCAGGCCTCTACCTTCAGACCTGTCCAACTTGGGTGTCCCACTTGAAGACTAAGCTCCGGCTGGTATAGCTCTTAAGGTCACTGAGGCATCCAAACCCCCTGACCACAATAAGGTGGCAATCCCTCAGGGGGGAAAGTGAAAAAAAAAAATAAATAAATAAATAAAACAAAATAAAATAAAATATCCTTAATCCAGATTTTATCAATCAACGACATAACATTTATCTTAGCTGGATGGTCTAATTCTCAAAAAACGTTTAACCTAAAGTAAGACTTAACACACTATAACTAGAATGTTTACAAAAGTGAAAGGATGGTCTTATGAATAATAATAATAAAAAAAACTAGGTTAAAGCAGATGGGCTATAGAACAGATCATATTATGTTTTTATATATTTTTTAGATTTTTGTGTTTTTTTATAGTAAATGAACAGCTCTCTTCTCTCCAATCCACTCCTAAACAACAGTGTCCTATTTCCCAGTGCGTGTGCTGCAGCCTATGAATGAATACACGCAGCGGAGGGACATGAGGGAAATCTAATACCGTATTATGTATATCGTATACATTAAGGAGAACTTCGGTATTCATCACCGTTTTTTCCAGGACAATGACCCGAAGCACACTGCTGCAAGAAAAGTGATTTTGAAGAGGGAATTAACTGGGTGAAGACGCCCGCCGAATCTCCTGACATGAATCCCATTGAAATGGTGTGGCATGCTATGAAAGACTATATTCGAAAACAAGCAAAACCGAATACAAAATCCAATTTAATTACTGCCATTAATAAATTCTGGTTTGAGATACTTACAGAAGAGGCAGGTTAATAAATACATAAATAGATTGTTTAAAGTCCTTCCATTATGGACACACTGGAATGTAACTGAACACTGCATTCATGACCCAAAAAATAAAAGCTTTGAGATGATATATTTGCCATACAGTATGTTGTGTTTATTTGATTCAACTTAACTGTAAAGTGAAAGTGCAAGTCACGGGTTTAAGCACGCCGGTTTTAAATGAATTTTAGAAAATGTTTAATGCACTGTAAACCCGAATAAGTTGGCAAAACTCAAAAAAATTATAAAATACTCACCAAGGTCTAATTATTTAAGTTAACAGTACTTCATATGTTTAATGACTTTGAGCAATAGGGTTTACAGTGTGGTACAAAATGTCTAGGAAGGAAACAGGTTTCGTTATTTTACACAATCTGAATATATTTAGTAAATTCATGAATTACACTCAAAGTATCAAATCCAACTATGAAGTCTGATTTAATTGTTACCATTAAACATTTTATATCTACCTATGTTTATTTTTCTATTTATGTTTATGTTTTGCTGGCGAAATACATTTTAGGCGGAGACGTCTACTTGGTCTTGTTAATTTGTTTTAAAACCCCCAATTCTGTGTATCCCCCATTAGCGAAACCGGTTTGATAACTTTACACCTATTGTGAATGAAAGGTGACAAAAGGGATTACAGTAACTGGGGTCTGTGTGGGTTCCCCTCGGAGCGCGCTGTCGCGTTCAACTTCAGCATTGGAAACAATATTGTATTAGGCTAACTTTATTAAAGATTATTTACTTTTGTATTTTTTTAAAGTTATTTTTCATATAACTTAAACGGCTGAATAAAGTTAAATATACACAATAAATTAATAATTGCGTTTTCTTTACATTTAAGCACTTATTGAGCTTTTACATTTTATATACTACCATATCATATATTTGCATCTATTACTGTTTTATTTATATTTTACAACATTACATGCAGTTTGTAATTTACTTGCAATTGTACTTTTAAAATGTAACCTACGTATCTACAGTGTAAGCATATTTAACTACTTCAGCAGTGAATGAGAAATTTGGTCGGTCTGGCTTTTAAATAGAGTTCTTATTTGATATTATTGTATTATTTAATTAATTATCTCATTATAAATATGATTCTTATCCTCTATATTCTTGTCGAGTATAGACCTTTAGAGCAAGCACTGTGTCAGGATTCTGCGGAATCTCTTCTCACCTTTCATTCATGATAGGCGTGAATTTATTAAACAGTGTGCGCTGTTGGCAAATACAGGGGGGTTTAGATGAATTAAGAAGAGAGCGGACATCTCTGCCTAAAATAGATAAAAAATAAATAAATAAAAATGGTTAATGTAAGCAATTAAATCAGACTTAATAGTTGGATTTGATACTTTTCTTTTTATTTACTGTATGAATAGTCGTATTATACTTTGTTATCATAACATCTCTCTATGTAACTGCCACATTTTGATTTAAAGTTTTTATGTATTTTTGTTTTATGTGCTTTGTTTGGCTTGTAAAGTTTATTTTATTACATGTAATTTTGTACAACACCATCGGAGGGCGCTGTTATGACATAGATGTTATGATTAGAAGAAGGAGAAGAAAACACAACGCATGCTGTAAGCTAATAATGAAGAGTCAAAGGAAGCTAAAACTCTAATTCCTTTTTGTTTTGCACACAGCCAACAAGGTATGTCATGTTTCTGTTTGCATTTTTGTATCAAGATTTGTCTTTTATTTTACACGAAGGTTAATTGTTGTTTGTCTTTAATTTATTTTAGTTTTCATGGTGTCTATTCATTAAAGTCATCTGTTAGAAGAAAACCACTTGTGCCTGGACGTGCATTAAGGGAATTATACTCTATATATTCTTTAATTATGACTTGAATAAATCGGCTCACATCGGAGCGCGCTGGCGTATTTGGAAAAGCCAGCGTTTATCTAGCGAGTAGCCTATATATTTGTGTTTGTTGTTTTTCTGGGGGTGGGGGGTTATGTCTGCATTTTTATCGATAAATCGCACGCGTTTATCATTACCGAACGCACAACTCGCTTTCACTTTGCACAAGGCAGTGTTTATTGTTTAGTGTATATTTAAAGCGCATAAACACAATAAAACAATATTGTTTTACGCTAAAATATCATACATGTTTGTATTATTACTTTGTCTTTTTGCAGACACACGCGGGTGCGTTACAATAAAAATAAGACTAATAACAATAATAAATTCTGGGCACTACTACTAGAAAGTGCAGTTAAATAAGTATCATCATTGAAGGAGAAGAAAATAAAGAATAAATACATATCAGTATTTACAGTTTGAGCTCCACACGTTTATGAGCTCTGTTGCTTGCTGTTAATGGGTGCCTAAGAGAGATAACACATTTTTCGGCATCAGTAGACACACAATACTTCAGACTGAAACACGACTGTCACCTACAGGTAATGAAGGACATTTTTACAGCTTGCTGCGCGCAGTCGCAGCAAGTCGCGGGATCCCTTTTCCCGAAACTAGCGTTTTTAATAGCGACATCTGTAGATTGCTGCAGAGATGGTTGTCCTTCTGAAAGGTTCTCCTCTCTCCACAGAGGACCTCTGGAGCTCTGTCAGAGTGACCATCAGGTTATTGGTCACCTCCCTGACTAAGGCCCTTCTCCCCTGATCGCTCAGTTTAGATAAACGGCCAGCTCTAGGAAGAGTAAGATTTAGTAAGGTTTTGAACTTCTTCCACTTACGGATGATGGAGGCGACCCCTCATTGGGACCTTCAAAGCAGCAGATTTTTTTCTCTAACCTTCCCCAGATTTGTACCTTGGACTATCCTCTCTCGGAGGTCTACAGACAATTCCTTTGACTTCATGCTTGGTTTGACATGAACTGTCAACTGTGGGACCTTAAATAGACAGGTGTGTGCCTTTCCAAATCCTGTCCAATCAACTTAATTTACCACAAGTGGACTCCAATTAAGCTGCAGAAACATCTCAAGGATAATCAGGGGAAACAGGATGCGCCTGAGGTCAATTTCTGCAAAGGCTGTGAATACTTGTGTACATGTGCTTTCTCAATTTTTTTATTCGTAATAAATTTGCAAAAGTTTCAAATAAACTTTTTTTCATGTTGTCATTATGAGGTGTTGTGTGTAGAATACTGAGGAAAAAAATGAATTTAATCCATTTTAGAATAAGGCTGTGACATAACAAAATGTGGAAAAAGTGATGCACTGTGAATTTAGTTTCAAGTATCATACAGTAGGCCTTTACGCAGCGGGGACAAACAGAGGAGATTATCTGTAATATTTACATCAGGAGCCTCAGGGAAATTTGGTATTGAAGAGCTAATGTAGTGTCTTAGTGTCATGGGTGCTGTGCGTGGGTTAAAGATGAGGCATAATGGTAGAGGTGAATTAGTTGTAAGTCTTTTAATAAAGAAACCAGAACATGAACAAAACAATCTCTCACTATTGAAAAAAGGATAACACTGTGAAACTAGGAAAAACCAAAAAGGCAGCAGCACGACTGACTAACAAGATGGAACTTAGGAAACCAACATGATATCATAAACAAAACAGAACAAAACTAAAATGTAACATAATCTAACAGAATAGAGCAGCACTTTCATCAAACAGGAGCTAACTTGAACATCATTTACATTTAGGCATTTGGCTGACGCTCTTATCCAGAGCGACTTACATTTTTTATCTCATTACACATCTGAGCAGTTGAGGGTTAAGGGCCGCGCTCAAGGGCCCAACAGTGGCAACTTGGTGGTTGTGGGGTTTGAACCTGGGATCTTCCAAACCGTAGTCCAATGCCTTAACCACTGAGCTACCCCTGGCCCTATGCATCATGATATAGAGAACTCAGAAGATACACAACACCAAGACTAAACTGAACAGGACGGACACAACAGGACAGGAGCTAAACATGACAGGAGACAAACAAACCAAGACATAAACAGACCAGGAGATAAACTAACAGCAATTTAACAAAACAGATGCAAGACCCTGAACAACGGAATACATGGCTATTTAGAATGGAACTAACTGCCTCGGTTCAGGTAAACGCGCTCCCATCACCTGTCCGATGGGTTATCCGTGCCACTTACTTGCAAATATCTGAAAAAGTGAGAATTAAATAAGTTAAATCTTTCAGACAGCTGTTCAAATAATGCAAACTTATAATCAACAAAAAGATCTTTGTAAAGCTTGATGCCCTTACTTTACTATTCCTGAAACACACAATCATGTAAAGAAGGTTGGAAGAGATGGTTAGAAATTATAGGGCTGGAGAGGGAAACACCAAAAAAATACTCTCAAGGTATGCCTAATAACTGAATTATTGATTGATTTAATTGAGGGGATGGGGACTGAAGATCCAAAAAGTGCAGAGACATAGAGGTTTTTCTCCATTTCCGTCCAGGCAGGCCGATAAGGTTGGTTATGGAAATGTGCCCAAAAGGTGACACATTAAATGTTTGCTGCCCAGTAGTAAAAACAAGAATTGCGTAGAGCCATGCCATCGCCTTTTTAGGTCTTTGAAGTAAATTTAATCGAGGATTTAAAAATAAAAATTTAGGAAGAATGCTGACATTTTAATGTTTAATGACATTCGTGATAGAACTTGGATAAACTTTTTATTTTTGTCTAACACCTTAAATAAATACTCCCATTCCACACGGTCAAAAGCTTTTTCAGCATCCAAATAAAGGACAAACTCAGGAATGCCCTCTGATGGTGTGTACATAATATTTATAAGGTCTTAAATATTAAAGTAAGAATGACGGTATTTAATAAAACCAGTTTGGTCCTCAAATATAATTGAGGGAAGAACATTCTCAAATCTATGAGCTAAAACTTTAGCAAGGATTATAACATCCACATTAAAAAGAGAAATTGATCCATATGAAGAGCATTATGTTGGGTCTTTATCCCTCTTTGCTATTAGGTCATAAAATTCAGTGATGAATTTACCTTGCTTAAAAGAGTCAGGAAGTTTTCCAAACCAGTTTGGTCCCCTGGTGATTCAAAGGTAAATAATCGAGATTAAAAATGCATTATTAATATTAGAGTAATCAGTAAAGATGGTACAATCCTTCATTACATTTTTTGTTATGTGTTGCTGTGCTCTAAATCCTCTCAACTGATCAGCTAACAATTTCCCAGGTTTGTCACCATGAATGTAAAATTGGCTCCTACTCTTTAATAATTGGCATTCAATTACATGTGTTAAGATGAGTTCAAATTTAGTGTGCAATTCTACACAATTTTTATACAAATCAGGATTTAAATAGAGCATATTTGTTGATCTATTTCTTTAATTTGGTCAGCCAAATCTTTTCGCTCTCTACATGCTCTTCTTTTCATATTTGCAGTATATGAGATTATTTGTCCTCTAAGGTAGGCTTTCCCAAACTGTTAAACTTGACACTTTAGGTGTTTCATTTGTGTTAAAAAAAAAAAAAAACTATCTGGTCCTCCAGAATTTTCATGGAATCATCATCCGCCAATAAGGATTAATTGAATTGCCAAGGTTTTTTAATTGAAGTGAGATCAGGGAGGTTTATAAACATAACAACTGGAGCATGATCAGATATTACAATACTCTGATAATCACATGAGTAAAGCATTGGGATCAATTAATTGTCTATAAGGAAATAATCAAGTTTAAAAAAGTATGATCAACATGTGAGGAAAAAGGAGTATTCTCTCTTTTTTGGATGAAGAAAGCTCCATATGTCAGAGATACTGAAACTACAAAGATAAGACTGAAGTAGCATGGCTGATTTACTCGATGGTATAGGATTGGGAGATGACTTGTCAAGTGATAAATCTTGACAATTAAAGTCTCCCTCTAGTACAAGAGAGCATGCGCTCAGATATGGTAAAACAGAAAAAAATGTTCAAAGAAGGAGACATCTATAATATATAAATAAGTCAACAATACATTGGTATTGAATAATTTCCCCAAGACAATGATATAACAACTATATACTGTATATCCGGAATAACATTATGGTGCTCAAAAAAGATGCATGGGTTAATAATAATTGAGACTCCCCTAACTTTGGCCTGAAAGGTAGAATGGTAGTGCCCCTCCCCAACATGACATAAGATGAGAATTATCAGAACTGCAAATGTGAGTTTCCTGTAAAAAGGCAATTGTTAAGTTGCTTAAGGTGTGAGAGCACCCTCCTACATGCACTCTCTCACATGCAGTCTCTCTAGTGGAGAATGCATGTAGGTAAACATAAATAATAATGAAATGCATGGAGCAAAACACAGAGAGACATATTAAAGATAAACTGTACTGTATAAACAGACCGTCTCTAGGGTAACGTCTGTAACCCCAGTTCCCTGAAGGGGAACGAGACGCTGCATCACGAAGTGACAGCTTTGGGTAAGCTTCCAGAAATCGTGTCCTGAAGACATATCTAATTAACTCCACAGTTGCAATGTCATCGCATCAGCGATGCAGCCGCGTCTGATGTCGGCACACAGAAGAGTATAAATAGGTTTCGGACAAGCCTTCTACAGCTCTCGAAGCTCACAAGCATCCAGGCGCATATAAGTATGGCAATGTGACGTGGCGTCTCGTTCCCGGAACTGGGGTTACAGACCTAACCCTAGAGACGTTCCCTTTCATGGGAACTTTGAGCCGCGTCATGAAGTGACAGCTTTGGGGACAAGATGCCCACTCCGCCATGCTTATAGGTGCCTGGCTTGAGCCGAGAGCACCTAAGAGGACAGAGTCGGGTCGAGGTCGACGGCGTAGAACTTAACAATATGTGCAGGGTGGACCACCCGGCGGCGTCGCAAACCTCTTGAGGTGTCGCCTCCGCAGCCAGAGCCTTGGAGGCCGCCATACCCCTGGTGGAGTGCGCCCGAACTTTGTCGCTGGCCCCTTTTTGGAGGACCGAAGCACACGAATAGTCAGCGAGCTGGTCAGACCGTCTCCACTCCGAGAAGGCGTGGACATGGTGACGGAGAGCTATGACCGGGCAGATAAGGTTCAGTCTATCCTTTTCCGGCATCAGAAAAGGTGGAGGATTAAAGGCCTTGAGCACCACTGGCCTGGTCACTCTAGTAGAGACCATTGACAAGCATATAAATACAGTTGTAAAGAGTAGTTTTTTTCATCTCAGATCATTGGCTAAGGTGAAACACTTTTTATCCAGTAAAGACCTTGAAATAGTAATACATGTTTAAACTTCTTCTCGTCTGGATTACTGTAACTCTCTGTACGTTGGCCTACCTCAATCCACACTCTCTCGGTTTCAGGTGGTTCAAAATGCAGCAGCCAGATTCTTAACAGGAAGTAAGAAAAGGGATCACATCACCCCAGTTCTTGCTTCACTGCATTGGCTCCCTATAAAATTTAGAGTTGACTTTAAGATTCTTCTTTTTGCATATAAGGCATCGCATAATTCAGCTCCAGACTTTATCTGCAATCTTATCACACCCTATGCAGCTTCTAGGTCTTTAAGATCTAATGATCAGTTACTATTATCCATCCCCCGTTCACGTTGTAAAACGAAGAGTGATTGGGCTTTTTCAGTAGTTGCCCCAAAACTCAGGAACAGTTTACCCTTGCACATCAGAGCTTCTACATCATTGGATGTTTTTAAATCGAGCTTAAAGACATATTTTTACTTATTAGCATTTGGGTGATGTTGTGCATGTATTTTGCATAAGTAATTTTGTTAAATTGTTGTGTTGTGAATTTTCTTTTTAATTCCTCTTATATTTGTTTTATTTTTGCTGTTTATTTTTATTGTAAAGCACTTTGGATCAACTATGGTTGTGTTAAAGCTGTGCTTAACCAATAAATTGGACTTGACTTTGACTTGACTTGGGAATATATTCAATCCTGGGATGTAGAAATGCCCTGACTAGCCCAGGGGCAAAGTCAAGGCAGGACAGCGCTACTAAGAGCGCCTCCAGATCACCTACCCTCTGGAGAGACAAGATGGCCAGGAGGAGGTGGGTCTTAAGTGTCGCGCACTTCTCGTTACTGTCCGTGAGTGGTTCAAACGGAGCCCGAGACAGACCCTGCAACATGATGGTGAGGTCCCACAAGGGTACCTTGGAGTGAACTGAAGCCCTTAACCTCCACGCGCCACGGAGAAAACAGTACACTAGTGGGTCACGGCCCAGAGATCTTCCACCCACAGGAGAGCAGAATGCGGAAATGTAGACCCCCCTGGTGATTGATGTAGACGACCACCGTTGTGTTGTCGGTGCGAACCAACACATGCTGGCCCCTGACATCTGGAAGGAAGTATTTCAATGCTAACCAGACTGGCATCATTTCGAGATTATTTATGAGCCAAGATGGTGCCGGTGAGGTCGGCTGCCGTCACGACTGCTCCGACCTATTCTACTTTGTTTTCGTCTTTTAAGTTATCTTTCAGTAACTGTAAACCGGCTAATTCATCACCATTGAGTACATTAGGTACGATAGAAACACTCTTGTTTTTTATTGGTATAAAATGTACTCACAATTCAACGTTTTTAACTCTGGATCCGAGCTGGCCGAGTGAGATCCTGAGGGAGAACAATGGTCACGACACGAAGCGGCGGCCCTGAGGCAAACGTGCTGGCGTCAGGAACAGGGTGAGAGCCCATGCACACTGCACACCTCTGCCTAGCATCCTGCTCGCCAACATCCAGTCACTGGAGAACAAACTCGATGACCTCAGGGCCAGGGTAAAGTTCCAGAGAGACACTCGGGACTGCAATCTCCTCTGCTTCACTGAGACATGGCTGAACCCCCAGCGGTGCCGGAACACGTAATCCAGCCGGCCGAGTTCTTCCAGGACACGGGACTCGGGAAAGTCAAGGGTTACACGCTCCTGCACACCAAACCTGGAACTACTGTACATCATGTGTCGTCATTTTTATCTATCCCGAGAGTTCACATCGGTCATAGTCAGCGCCGTTTATATTTCACCACAAGCAGACATGGACACTGCCTTATGCGAGCTGCATGAGGCACTCACACAGCACCAAACACAGCACCGGGACGCTGCGCTTATTGCGGCGGGGGACTTTAATAGTGCCAACCTCAAACGCGCAGCGCCAAACTGTTTTTCAACACATCATCTGAACCACCAGGGGTGAAAGAACACTGGACCATTGTTACACTACAGTCAAGGACGGCTACAAGGCACAATCTCGTCCACCGTTTGGTAAATCCGATCACGCCACCATCTTTCTCATGCCAAAATACAAACAAATGCTAAAACAGGAAGTTCCAGTTCCGCGCTGAAAAGACCAATCGGTGGCCGCGTTACAGGACGAACCTGATGACGCAGACTGAGACATGTTCTAAAACAGCTCCGATGATGTCAGCGTGTTTACGGAAGCAGTTATGGGATTTATCGGGAAACTAGCGGATGATCCAAGATGGTGGCGCGGCAGTAGCACGCAGCGGCCGCTCCGGAGCCAAAATAGTGCTACATTTGTTTACGTTTTGTGTGTAGCGTGTTTATTTTACCCTGTGTATGGATATCGTCGCGACTGGTGTCCGCATATACACCCGCCAGACACTTTTCCACCTGAATAACCCGGTAACGACATCCACGATGAGCTGCGACAAAGCCTTGGCGTTGCCTGATGCCGGCGGCCGGAGGAAGGGACATCGGAAGCGGTGAGCGAGGAAGCAGAAGCGCGGCAAACGGGCGGGAGTCTGTGCTAGGCTAAAAACAAACCCTAGCCGGCCGGCTCTCCCGTCCATCATCCTATCCAACGTCTGCTCCCTGGACAATAAACTAGACTATATCCGACTCCAGCAGGCTACACAGCGTGAAGTTAGAGACTGCTGTGTCTTTGTTTTCACAGAGACATGGCTCAGCGACAGAGTACCGGACGCCGCTATTCAGCTAGACAGGCTAGCCTCGTTTCGCGCCGTCAGAAATGCAGCTCTGTACGGTAAGACTCGCAGTGGCGACTTGTGTGTTTACATCAACACGAAATGGTGCAGGAACTCTGTGCTAGTTTCTAGTTATTGCTCATCGCTGGTGGAGTTTGTGACTGTTAGATGCAGACCTTTTTATTTACCACGGGAATTCACCACTGTTTTCATTATCGGAGTGTACATTCCACCTAGCGCTAATGCTAAGGAAGCGCTATGGGAACTGTATACAAAGATCAGTGAACTGCAAAATACACACCTGGATGGACTGTTTATTGTTGCTGGAGATTTCAACCATGCAAATCTCAAGTCAGTGCTTCCTAGATTCCATCAGTATGTGGACTTTGCAACGAGAGGGGAAAACACGCTGGATCTTGTTTACACAAACATCCCCGGCGCATATCGGGCAGAGCCCCGCCCCCACCTCGGCTACTCAGACCACATCTCTGTTATTCTAATTCCAACATACAGACCACTCGTCAGGCGTTCAAAACCGGTTCTGAAGCAGGTGAAAACCTGGCCAGCAGGAGCCATCTCTGCTCTTCAGGACTGTTTCGAGAGCACTGACTGGAACATGTTTAGGGAGGCTGCAACTTATGGCAACTTTACTGACTTGGGGGAGTACACGTCATCAGTGACCAGCTACATCAACAAGTGCACCGATGACGTCACTGTCTCCAAGAACATCATCTCACGACCCAATCAGAAACCGTGGATTACTGCGGAAGTGCGTGCACTTCTGAGAACCGAGACTCTGCCTTCAAAGCGGGAGACAAGGTGACGCTTAGAAGAGCAAGGGCCGAACTTTCTCGGGCCATCAGAGAGGCGAAGCGCACACACGCCCAGAGAATCCACAATCACTTCAGGGACAGCGGCGACACACGGCGCATGTGGCAAGGCTTACAAGCTATCACTCACTACAGGACTACATCACCTGCCTGTGACGGTGATGGTTCCCTCCCGATGGGCTGAACAACTTCTACGCTCGGTTCAACAGGCAAAACGACGTGGCGGTGAGGAAGTCCACCCCTCCTCTGAACAACCAGGTGCTGTGTCTCACTACAGCTGAGGTGAGGAAAACTCTACGCAGAGTCAACCCACGTAAAGCTGCTGGACCAGACAACATCCCAGGCTCAGAGAATGTGCGGAACAGCTGGCAGATATTCTTACCGACCTCTTCAACATCTCTTTGAGCAGCGCCGTCGTTCCCACATGCTTCACGGCCACCACCATCGTCCCAGTGCCTAAGAAGTCTAATGTGTCCTGTCTCAATGACTACCGTCCCGTTGCACTTACTCCCACCATCATGAAGTGCTTTGAGCGGCTCGTCATAAGACACATCAAGACCATTCACCACCATCGTCCCCGTGCCCAAGAAGTCTACTGTGTCCCGTCTCAATGACTACCGTCCCATTGCACTTACTCCCACCATCATGAAGTGCTTCGAGCGGCTTGTCATGAGACACATCAAGACCCTGCTGCCCCCCTCACTGGACCCACTGCAATTTGCGTACCATCCTAACTGCTCAATGAACGACGCCATCTCCACTACACTCCATCTTACCCTCACACACTTGGACAAAAAGAACACATACGTTCGAATGCTGTACATAGATTTCAGCTCAGCATTCAACACTATCATCCCCCAACAACTGATCGGGAAGCTGAGCCTGTTGGGCCTGAACACCTCCCTCTGCAACTGGATCCTGGACTTTCCGACCGGAAGGCCTCAGTCAGTACGGATCGGTAACTGCACCTCCAGCACCACCACACTGAGCACTGGGGCCCCACAAGGCTGTGTGCTCAGTCCCCTGCTGTTCACACTGCTGACTCACAACTGTGTAGCAACACAGAGAGGAAGTGCAGAGGCTAACGGACTGGTGTAAAGACAACAACCTGTCTCTGAATGTTGACAAGACAAAGAAGATGGTGGTTGACTTTAGAAGGACACGAGGCGACCATTCTCCGCTGAGCATCGACGGCTCCTCTGTGGAGATCGTCGACAGCACCTAATTCCTGGGCGTCCACCTGGAGAAGGACCTCAGCTGGTGCCTCAACACCTGCTCCCTACACAAGAAAGCCCAACAGCGTCTCTTCTTTCTGAGAAGACTGAGGAAGGCCCAGCTTCCACCACCGATCCTGACCACCTTCTATAGAGGAACTATCGAGAGCATCCTGAGTGGCCCGGACATCCCGGACACTACACCTCATTTCTGCTGTTTAAACCTGCTTTGGTCTGCTTTTCCTCTGGAGTGAATACGCGGTTTCATGTGTGAGGTGGACCGTTACAAATGCGTTTATTAATTGAACATGCTCATTTTATATCCTCACCACAGTGGCGGTATGCTGTGCAAAATCACCGCATTTGGCGGGAAAAATTCGGTTACACCGAGAAACCCGGAGGAAACCCGGAGATGGATGCGCACGCTGCTCGGTGTTAAATCTCTCCTTTTACACCAGATTTTAAGTGTCTGTATTAACCGCGCTTTAGCTGAGCAGTTTGGTGGTTGTAATCACAATGAACACCAGGACTGGCCTGTTGCTAGCTATGGTTAGCTCTGGAGCTCGGCTGTGACAGGATTCAGAACAGTAACTCACACACTATAAAGTTGTGTGTGCAGGCAGACTGAGTCATTATTACAGTAACTTGTGTTAGCTGTTTACTCACCAGGATTTGTAAGGAATGTTCCAGAATGTCCCAGGTGCTTCATGTCCATTCTCACATCCTCACAGCCTTCTTGTCTCTGATGTTACACCAGACTTCCCATGAGCACTTGCACAGGGCAATTTACTCAATTATTTAAGTTTTTGTTGTTAAACATAAAGAATATTGAGTTGAAATGAGTGATAATTGTAGTTCTTGAAACTAATCAGTATAATTACTCCATCACCAGATATTTTGACTGAAATGTATAAAAAATATTAAGTGCATGAAAATATAATTTAGTTAGTCAAATCCTAATTTCTATTTGTGAAATAAACTTGAATTATAGTGTAAATTTAAGTCAAAATTAATAGTTGTTTTTTCAGGCATTTATTTTTATTTGTTTAACTCAAACAACTATGTATGTGATTTTTAAAAAGTTTATTAAGGTAATATAACCTTTTTATTACTATGAAATTTACAAGGCCACAGAATCACTTTTTAGAGTGTACTGGGTTGGAGATCACTCTCTTTTGACAGCACCTTTTTTGTCATGCAACTGCCTTATAAGCAATCAAACATTAATAAATGGTAAGGACATATCTAAATTGGGACATTTTTAATCAAACTCAAGCAATTTAAAGATATAGGGAAATCATTTGTATACAAATACTATAATCATTACAGCATTCCAGTTCTCCCAGTATATCATAGGCAGTGTTGTGCAAATTAGTATGTGGAACTTCTGTGTATGTTTTAAATATTTTATTCTTATATTTATACTGTTCTATTGTGATGAGAAGGAAATGCTTTTAATAATGTTTGCAGGGTCCTTGTTGTAAGGTGGGGCCCTAGGCGAATACCTGTATTGCCTGTTTTTTCATTGCTATACAGGTAAATTTCTCATAAATTCACAATGGTTTGACTTAGTGTCTGACTTAAAGATTCAAGTTTTAAAACTCCAAACTTGACATGGACAAGATTTATGACTTGACTTAGACTTGCATTTTATTACTTATGAACAACTCTGAGTTACACTACCACATGCTAACAGGAGCACATAGAGAAAAGTCTCACTGCATGAAGATAAATAATGATTTAAGGATTATTTAAAATGAATTTTTTCATTAAAAAATATGAAAGCTTATAAACACTACTTATAGGTGTTAGTAGAAGAGGTTGGTTGTTTGAGAAGTCCTTAATAGTTTGACTTCCCTCTACCACAGACATTTAAATTACATGGTGCATGCACAATGCCACCAGCACGGTGAAGGACGGAACAGAGAAAAGCAATCCATGCCTATATAAGATTTTTGCATATTTCTTTCTTTCTAAAATGCTGCTAAAACAGTTAATAAGAGTTGACTATTTTAATTCTATTATTTAATTTTATTAATAGTTTAACACAAGTATATGGTTTAAGCTTATCTGGTGAATGTGATGTTATAGCATGTGATTTTTTAAATATGATGTTATAGAACAGTATGTGATACATTTCTATTATTATATTATTTTTTTATTTATTTCTATTATATCTGAGACTTATAACACTATAACAAGGAACTAGTCAGCTGTGTCTATCGTCATGCTTTAGTAAATATTGTACTGTCTTTGCTGTTTGCACTCATGCACTTTGAGTAGTTCTGTGTAGGTCTGTGTTGTGTTATTTGGTTCTTTGTGTTACTTCTGTGTTGCTCTGTGTAGCACCTTGGTCCTGGAGAAATGTTGTTTTGTTTTACTGTGCATTGTACCAAGTGTGTATAGCTGAAATGATAATTAAGACACATGACATGACTTGACTTGTTACTGATGTGATCTAAAAAGTGAAAGCGAAAGCAGTTTTTCTCTTCGTGGACATGGAGACTGCTCGAACAAGTTGCTCGTTTCTCTTGCTGTTGGTGTTCACCTGTGATGGTAATGTAAAGTGTTATTCTGCTTGTTAGTGCTCTGTGAGTTTACCTTACGTTTATGGAGCTGAAGGGTGGTTTAGGATTTTATCTACGTAGGTTAGGATGGATTTTTTTTCTTTCCTCAACCTGTGCTTCAACTTCAAGGAATTATATTTCACCTGTAAAACAGCCAATTAATCAGAATTATGATGCTAAATACATTATCATTGCTAAATTACTAAAGCCAACACAAGTTTGTATTGGTGCACTGGTTAAAAAACAAAATAAAAGATATGGGTGTGGTTCAAATTTAGGAACTGTACCTGCACTTCCTCTGTGGATACAAATTGTAGTTTCACAAACAGAACAAAGAAAATATAAAGGCTTCTACTTCCCTTTGTAGATAAGTTTGGCATCAAAGATATTTAATCTGGAAATAAAAATTGCAGGTTGGAAATGTAATGCGGTGGTGTAGTGGACAGCACTGTCGCCTTGCACCTCCTGGGTCTAGGCTCGATTCTTGTCTCCGTGTGCATGGAGTTTGCATGTCCTCCCTGTACTTGGTAGGTTTCCTCCTACAGTCCAAAGATATGTAGGTTAGGCTAATTAGTGTTTCCAAATTGTCAGTAGTGTATGTGTGGAAGAGGCTCCAGGTCCCTGTGACCCTGAACACAGGATCAACCAGTATACAGTAGAAGATGAGTGAGTGAATAGGTAATGTTGGATATGTGAAGGTCAATAATAAAAAAAACATTACTGCAGTTATTCTATCAGCACATACATTTTACCATTGTGAGTTTTAGACACTTTGTGTCAATAACACTGAAAGCAGAAAGCAAGAGGTCACAGACTATACAGGCTAAACCGTTAAACAATCTATTACAGTTAAATAAAGGAAACATTTTTTTAATAAAAAAATGTTTTAAAACAATTAGATAAACTACTGTATAATGTATTAATATATGTATAAACTACTGTATAATATCAGTTTTCACCTTTAAATTTAAAATAACAGCCAATTGATTTAAAACAGTGATTTTTAAAAAATCGTTCTTTTGATCAGTAATAAAATCAAATGTTACATTTTTAATAAACAGACTCCCAACACGTCTACATACAGAAATTTTGGATATAGTTTCAGTAATGAAAATATTACAATGCAGCTAAAGACACCATCATATTTTCTGATCTGAATCATTAATTCGTCACGTGACCCTCATAAACACTATTTAGTGCACAGGAAACAGAACGGATGGTTCTTCTCATGAGTCTTTTAGTCCGAGTCGTGTGTTCTTTTAAATCTACTGCACTGCATAGTGTCTATGGGAGTCACATGAAAAAGGAACAAACGATTCAGACTAAAAGACTCAAATAAAATGATTATTATCTGTTTCCTGTACATAACCTACAGTAGGTACTCAACCGGAATAATGGTTTTACCACCGCGCCGAACGTTTCAATGTTTGAAAGCAAACAGGGTGCTCTGTTCTGTATTGTTTTTGGTGAACTTGCGTGTCAGAAAATGAACCGAAACTCCTTGTATACTTGCCACACAGATGTGAAAGAAAAGATACTTATAGAAAGTGAAATATCTGCTTTTATATAAACTAATAAAAAAATCTAAGAAATTTTAGACGATGATATTCGTATAAAAAGTGAATTTTTGGCGCTTCCACTGCTGTGGAGACAACGAGATGACATGATTACCTTCAACACCACAGCCGAAACCAAAGACATCACTAATTTAGCAATAAATTTTTACAATGGTCAGAATCAGTCTGGTTGCTGTTTTTCCCGATGCATTCATAATCATTAGTCTACTTCTGCCGGTGCACTCTGGAAAACTTATCTTTAATAACCAATGGAGGTTTTAAGCTGTATACACACGTATTCTTGCCTAAACAACTCCTAAAACTACACCTGTGACACAATAACAGTAATATTTTGAACATTTTGCAGGCTGCCATTTGGCAAATGAAAGAATAATGAATAAATCAGTTGTTGGGTCAAAATGACCCAACCTGGTGTTCATTTGTAAATGACCCACTTCATCTCATATGACCCAACATGAGTAACCCAACAATGTGTTCAAAGTACCTGAAATAACCCAAAACTTAAATAATAATAAACAGATACAGGGATATGCTATATAACATTTTATTTTTTATACAAATAAAATTGTTAGCTAGTGAACTTGATCGCCTGTCTAAACAATATGTTACTGTATGACAAATGTTTTTCTTTTTTTCCTTCTCCCTGTCTCAGTCCCTGGCTGAATCTGATGTGTGATCACTGCACCAGAGCGAGTGCTAGGCTTTCTGTCTCCACAATATTTTAAAAGAAAAATAATGACTAAATTATGACAATATTTTTACCTTTATGACTCATTTTTGTCCATGTCTGCACTATAGCGCTTATAGTATCTCTTACTTATATAGAGGTAGACAGGAAGTTCAGAGAGTCGAGCTGGATCTAATCTAACTTCTCCTATAAACCTAACTCTTAACTCTAGTATAAAATCATCAAATGCTGCACAGCACAGAACGGCAAACACATTTATCCAACTTGAAATACAGTTAGTTGTCTTCTACTCCTGGACCTTTTATTTGACTCAGGTAAAATTAGTAGGGTCAGATCTGTCTCCAGCCTCTGAGCTTTTGGACCTATAGGGAGAGGTACTGCCCTTGGATTTGTTTTGTTGCCTATACCTACACCAGTGTCTTTTACCTACCAAAGGAAACCCAAACTAAATCAGGACGTGTTGACGTGAACATTGCTTGACATTAGGCCAACGTCTTTTATCTGTGTTTTTGTTTCATGAACTTTAGGGTTACATATCCTCGGTCCGTCTGGTCCTCTCACTGTCCAGCTGGGAGGCTCAGTGATGCTGCCCTGCTTTGTAGAAACTCCTCTACCAATTAAAGAACTGGAAGTGGAGTGGAAAAGAAACGACTCTGGATCTCTAGTGCACTTGTGGCAGGAGGGAGAGAGTCGACCAGAGTCTCAGGACCACCATTATCATAAAAGAGCTAATTTCTTCACAGAGGAGATTAAACATGGAAACTTCTCTCTGCTTCTTACAAATGTCACTCAAGATGATACAGGAGTCTATAAGTGTGTCGTTTACACAAACCAGGAATCTGATGAAACTTTGATTGTAATAAAGGAGATTGGTGGGTAATTTTTTACCTAATTTAAATGTTTTGTAAAAATATGTAATTAAAAAGAATAATTGAGTTCGGTTTTCAACAATTCTCATTTCAGAACACTTGATTGTATCTGGAGCCCACGTTATATCTGCAAAAGCGGGTGAAGATATCACTCTGAATTGCTCTGTAGACTCACATATAATACCAAAAAATATAGAAGAGATCTCATGGAGGAAAATGGATGAAGATATCTTAGTTCTGCTCTATCAGGAGGGTAAGGTCCTGACAGACTCATCCCATAACAGATACAGAGACAGAGTGGAGTTCTTCAGCACTGAAGAAAGAAACAAGGGAAACTTCTCAATGAAACTGAAGGAAGTCCGAACTGAAGACAAAGGGCTGTATTTATGTTTAGCATTCTCTGGGACATTATCAGATAACACATCAGTGGAAGTGCAGCAGCTGGGTAAGTCACTGTTTTATTTACAGGTGTAGCAGAACTGAGTGTCACCTTTACTGAAGAACCTTATACAATAAAAAAAAAAAAAAAACAATAAACCAAAACCAGAGCACCTTGAGAACTTTAATTACACACAAATGGAGCATGAACACAAACCAGAGAACATGAAAGCAAAATTAGAGTTACAGTGAGAATTATGCTTAAATATAACTCGTGATAGAAACTAGCATAAAAACACATTGTGTTGAAACGTTGTGAAGCAGGGAATCAAAAAAGATATAAATGTTATCCTAAAAGTCCTAAAACAACACAAAATCTTTACTAAGGGACTACGGCTGTCCGACCCTGTTAGCCACAAGTCAGAAATAAGTAACATTACTTGGCGTGCACTAACCTTGCACGCAGAAATGCCCATGCTCTGGGAATTTCCATCTCATTCTCTTCCCTGTTAATCACAGAGACATCAACTGTAGGCATCTGTGAGGTCATGCATATAAATTCACCGTTACCACTTTTACTCAGACAGAATGTGTGTACAAGTAGTTCTATTTGGGTTATTGCTGATATCGTACTATATAATCCCCTGTATATTTAGGAGTACCTGGTATTGTCCCAGAGCACACCAACAAAAATATATTCAATAAACCTGCTATTAATCTGCTTATGTGTAAACAATAAAAATATAGTGGTACACTGCACAGTCAAACTGATGAGAAACACTTGGCTGGAATTGCTGCTAATCCCAATAGAAGTAATGAAGATGTGAAGAATTTGAATACATCTTCTGGTGCTACTTGGACTATTCAAATTCTTCACATCTTTATTACTTATATTAAAGATGTAAAGAATTTAAATAGTTTACTGCACAGTCAAACTGATTTCCATTAATCCACTGCACAGTGAAACTGATGAGAAACACTGGGCTGGCATTGCTGCTAGTCCCAATATAAGTAATGAAGATGAAGGCTGAGATGCTTTCTTTCACAATAAGTACTTAATTTTTCTAGTAGGGGTACCCTCAGGGTGCCCGATCTCTCTGTGAAGTTCCCCAATCGCTGCTCCCCCAGAGATGGCTGCTATTACAAGGAATTGGACAGAAATTTTTCCCCAAATTCTTGTTTTTCCGATTCAGAATTGTGGGTTACAGCAAGTTAAGAAAATTCATTTAGGACCCATGGCAAATCCCTTCGCTTCCCTGACTCCTAACTCACTTGTTTTTGGTCCCCTTGGAAAACAAGAATAAATATCTCTAATAGTTAATCCCAGTGTTTCCCCACACATGGAGTATAGTGGAACCTTGGATTGTGAGTATAATTCATTCCAGAAGCATGTTTGTATATAAAAACACTCGAATATCAAAGTGAATTTTCCCATAAGAAATAATAACTCAAATTTATTCGTTCCACAACCCAAAAAAATAAATATATAAAAATAATTAATACAAAAAATAAACGAAAAATAAAACAAATTAACCTGCAATTTACCTTTGAAAAAAGTTAAAATTAATCCAGACAGATAAGTGTTTCCGTTAGTGTTTGTGCGCGCACATGCTGTATATGTGTGTATTATCCTATTGCCTAAGTTGTGCATACAAAAAAGGATACATCACTCTATATTGCACAATCCTGAGCCTGGTATACCTATAAAAATATTCTAGTAGCCCACTTTTGTGCTGGCAGGTAGTGCCGATCCATTCTGAGGGCTACCAACCGCAATTATATTCCAGACCTGTGGAAAACACTGAACCCTGTCAAATATGAACTTCTTCCAAACTTGTTTTATAGAAAATTAACTGGATATTACAGCGGCGAGGCAGTGAATCAGCAAAAAATACATCTGTCTCTCTCAGGCTGATGCTCACTCATTTTTGCACACAAACCCACAACGCTTACAGTAGGTACTTAATCGGAATGTTGGTTTTACCGCCGCGCCGCACGGTGGCAGCATTTGGGTTTGTGCATTTGCTGGCTTTTATCGCTGAGTGGCGCTATATAGCTATAGACTGACACCTTGGGCCTTAGTTTATTCTCTCAAGGATTAATGAGCCACGCTGCTTTAGAGCTGCACGTATCAACGGATAAAATTAAGTGAAACATTGTAGTTAAACAAATTCATAATAACAGTACTAAAATTACAGTACAAATTTAGAACTCAAATCAAATTAGATCTTTTTAGGATCATTAAATTTAAGCGAAATAAACATTAACACATTAAGCCTTTAGATTTTATTATGTGTAATTAGAAAAGCTACACTTGTAGGGTTTTGTGTGATATTTTCTTTAAATTAGTAGTAGATTTATTAACAGAAATAAATGACAATAAAATGAAAACATTGTCAGGACGTTCTACTGACCCACTACATCTCATTTGACCCAACATAAACAACCCAACAATGTGCTTACAGAACCAACCCAGCATTTTTTAAAGAGTTTTTTTTGTTCTTCTAATGTTTTATTCGTAAAGTCTTTTTTTTCCAGTTATTTCTTTAGTTAAAGTTTGATGTCTTTAAATGTATTTTTTAAAAATAACAATAAACAATAAACAAATACAAACAGAGATATGCTATATAACCTTTCATTTTTTGCATTTTGCCTGCTTTTTTTAAAAAATAAATCACCTACTAAAACACGACTGTGCCATTCTGTCCCAGTTTTTAAAATCCACACCCAAACTGTCAAGGTTAAACCCTTCTCTCTTAAACAATATTTAAACCATAGCTCTAGCACATATGGATCGTGAGATATATCAGAACCAAGGGATTACTGTTGATGTTAAAGACGCCAGGTTATATTCATTTTGTCTGTGAGTTTGCTGTTCATGGGGGGAGGGGGCTGGGGGCGGGGCTGGGGGAGGTGCTGCAGCAGGGCCAGGCCACACCTTCACTTACACACTCCCTCGACTCACAGCGAGTGTCAATGCTTACATCCATCAGCCATAATGTTAACACCACCGCCAGGTGAATCAAATAACACTGATTATCAGTTATATAACAGTAAACTGGTGACGTGATGCTATGGGACAATAATATTTTCATGGTTTGTTGGTGTGAACTATTTTGGAATATCATTTTTATTACATAACAAATATTAAAGTGTTTTAATAACTCTGCTGTTTCTGCCATGCAGGTTTTTCCTCTATGCATTATGGAATTGTTGTTTTATGCATCCTTGGATTTGTAATGGGATCACTTATTCTAGGCTGCTTAGCTTATACATCTTTTATAAATAACGGTAAGTCATTTTATCACTTTAATTATTTGTAAAGTTACATTTCAATTCAATTCAGTTTTATATGTATAGCACTTTTAACAATAGTCGTTATCACAAAGCAGCTTTACACAATCATAAAAATAATGTATAATTTGAACTTTTAGAGAAAACATCATATTTAATTCTTTTAATTATTTAAGATTTTTGTTTGTTTGTAGATAACAACAGAAAAGCTGTAGCTATACAGTGTGCACATGTCCTTTGTCCTAATATTACTATGGCCGTTGTCTACATCCTTTGGGGTGTTACTGAAGGTAAGAATCACTTTATACAGTTACAATATATACAACTGTATGTTTAAAACATACACAGTGCTAAAGACTAAACAAAAATACAAATATCTGATGTAGAGCAAGGATATCTTTAAAAATGTTTCTTTATTCGAAAGAATACTATAAAAAGCAGTTAACAGTAATTACTACAACAAAGCCAATAATTAGTGTGATGAGCCTTTGCTTAAAATACAGTCTCAGGAACTTTTTACTGAACATCCTGCAGAAGCAGTGACAGTCCTTCTGAGGACATTGTCTTTTACATAATATCCTGCTTTCTTTTCTACCCTACAGATATTTTCCTTTTTTTTTTTTTTTTTTTTTTTTTACTGTAACACTAATGTTTGAAAATCAACTTTTTTAAACTGACTTAATAATGAAGTCATAAAATAAACAGGGATAACAAAGTTTGCACTGAAAACACCGGCTGCCTTTGCACAGTACTGTGGATTTTGGTGATTTGTGAGGTCATCCAGATAGAACTGGGCAAATTGGGAAAAACACTTTCATCCAAGTAGTGCAGCATAATTAATAATAATAAAAAAAAATCACGATCTCGATTCATACATACGTGATCTCATTTCTGAATGACAGGGATTCACTTGTGTGTTTCCCTGCATTCAGATCACACTGCATTCACTGGTTTACTGGACGACAATCCTGGATCGCTGTATCAGTCACTGGTTTCAGTCAAACAGTGTCAGGCCAGAGATTAGCAGTTGATTTAGTTATACTGTACAACTTAATCACTTCTCATCTCTCTTACTTATTTATGGCGTTCCGCTGTCACTCACATGACGCATCACAAGGAGGCGGGGCTAAACAAGCTAAGCAGTAATCAGTAGTTGGTGTAATACGCTGTTACTTTCATGCAAAAATGTTTTTCACCCTGATTTTTTTTGTTAGTAAGATAGGGGTGTATATTTCCTTTGGCTGTTGCGTTTATCATGGCAGAAGTTTATGGTGCATCTGTGTTATTTTTATCAGCATATAGTAAATGTCTCCCACACACACACGTGCAGTTCTAATTGGTCTGTAACTTAAAGTATTAGATCATTTAAACTGCTGTGTTGATTCGAGTCGTTACACAGAGACTCTGAGAACACGAGACCAGAGGAGTTTACTGGAAGTGTGTTAAGATTGAGCAATAAACCCTCTGACAACAATAAATTTTACACTGTAAACTATATATTGATTAACAAACTACCCAACACTGTTACATTTACCTTGGCTGATAATAATAATAATAATAATAATAATAATAATAATAAATAACACACTGAGGAAGTTCTGTAGTTGTCTTAGTGTCCAAAATGCAAAAGTGCTACTTATTTTTTTTTATGTATTATTGTTAATATTATATTTATGTTTAACAACTTTTCACTTCATTTACATTAAAATAGGGAAATGTGACTTTTATTTAAATAAGAGTTAAAAGTCCTGTGCACACAACACTTTTCTTTTTCTTAAGTGCAATCAATGTTTTTTGTTGAAAAAAAAAAATAAAGAGAGAATCGTGTGAGAGAATCGTGATCTCCATTCCCATGGAGAAATATCAGGATTCACATTTTGTCAAGAATCGTGCAGCCCTACAGGTTGTGTGAGCAGAAGCTTTGTCTGGTGATTACCTGGGTGACACTATCCAAAGATTATATGGCATGAGTAAATTCAGCCACTGGTATGCACACATCACATCTAGTCCTTGCTGGTGTAATGAAATAATGCTTCTGTGGGACAATACAAAGATTTCCCTCAACTGTGTGTCCTCCCTAGTAAAAAAAAGTATACTAAGTATATTAAATCCTAGCATGCCAAAGCATACTTAAATGTACTTGCAGCCAGACTAATGACTAGTATACTTGAAGTTTGCTATTTTGGAACAACTAATTTTGTACTAAGTGTATTTAAGTTGTAATTAAATTGTACAAAAGTACAATTTGAAGTGTATTAAGTATACTTTTGTGTGCTAAAGTGGAACAACTTTAAGTATACTTAGTACACTTAAAGTATATGCCTGTGTGTGTACTAACGTACATACCTGACAGTAATTAATACAATTTAAGTATATATTTAATATATTATAAGTACATTACAGCTATTTTTACTGTGTTACAAATACATGATTAATACACTATGAGTATATATTTTTATTACAGCAGTAGCTGTTATACTTCTTGTCAATTACAAATACTAAAAAAGTACACTGTGAGGTTAATACAAATATACTTTATTGTATCATACAGTACATAAAACCTTCTAGATTACAGTATTGCAAATGTATTACCAGTACACTAAAGGTGTTTAGGATAATTTACAAATGCTGAATGTATTTTCTACACTATAACATGTTTTTGAAACACATTACATTAGTACAGTAATTATGAGGGAGATTTTATTCATGAGTTCAACAGATTTAATTTGCACAAGGTTACAAAAAAACTGTCCTATAGTTTATTTGTATTTAACAAACACACAAACTAAAATTTAAACTGTAGTCTGAACACAGACAAACATTAGTATTAGAGTATACAGGTACAGTATTAGTTTAAACCTGGTGTGTGGACACAGACAGACGTCAGTATTAGAGTATACAGGTACAGTATTAGTTTAAACCTGGTGCGTGGACACAGACAGACATTAGTATTAGAGTATACAGGTACAGTATTAGTTTAAACCTGGTGTGTGGACACAGACAGACATCAGTATTAGAGTATACAGGTACAGTATTAGTTTAAACCTGGTGTGTGGACACAGACAGACATCAGTATTAGAGTATACAGGTACAGTATTAGTTTAAACCTGGTGTGTGGACACAGACAGACATCAGTATTAGAGTATACAGGTACAGTATTAGTTTAAACCTGGTGTGTGGACACAGACAGACATCAGTATTAGAGTATACAGGTACAGTATTAGTTTAAACCTGGTGTGTGGACACAGACAGACATCAGTATTAGAGTATACAGGTACAGTATTAGTTTAAACCTGGTGTGTTGATTCTGTTACACAGAGACTGAAAACAGGCCGAGAGCTACGGAGCCATTATACCACAAGCAAAGTACACGAGATTTAGCAACAACACATTAAACAATACATTCTATAGTTTAAAGTATGTACTTAATTACAAACTACCTAACAAAAACCGTTAAATTTACCTTATGCCGATGAAAATAAAATAATAACTATACGAACTAACGCACGCGATGTTGCAGCTTCCAGCCGTTAATTCAAACTAGAAGTGGAGGACTGGGGAGCCAATCAGAGAGCGGCTTTGCGAATCTGCCCGTCTACAATCTCTAATTGGCTGGTGGGGCGCCGATAACTAGTCTATGGGTTGCTGGAATAGATACAAAGATATCACACTGCTGCAGTGTCACTTTATTCTGTGAGCGCACAGAAGAGTGCACTCAAAAAAATAACTTGTTGAATGAACGTAATTAAATTATGGAAATAATTTCCACCTGATTTAATGGCTTTCTTTCAGCGTTAAGCAATTTTGTTGGCCCAACTTAATGTTTTTAGGTTCAGTCAAATTAATTTTATTAGGTTCATTAAACTTATTTACTACAGCTGCATCCAACATAATTTAATACTGTTAACATAAATGAATAGCGTTGGTACAACAGATTTTTCAGTTGTAAATTAAGTTGATCCAACTCAAGTAAATTTAAATTTCAAGACCTGGTCAACAGAATTCTGTGAAGGAAGAAAGCATAAGACAAACGGGATAAAACGGAGATTTTTATTTTACACCAGCAGCAACTTACAAATGAGGTCTCAATTTGAAAAGATGTACAAAACGTAAAACACCACAAATAAGTATTAATCATGGAAAAACAATTAAACACCAACAGAACCGTTTTGTACTTTATAACTGTCCGTTATGACTTTTAAATATGACCGTTAGAGACGGTTGGTCAGGAAACTCCTGAAGTCAGATGCAGACAGGACACTTTCACTCACAAACTCCTGTGAAAAAATACAAAGATAGATTCAATTAAAATTCATGAACAATATTTATACTTTCTTCCTCTCGCTTCACAACTCATGAGAACAGACCGAAACCAGAACCGAACCGCAGATTAAGCACGCGCATATAACCCTCGGTATTTTAAGTGTGATTAAAAATACAAGAAATAGCTTAAACCAAAAGAACGTGACTAAACATCGCTAAACAGCAGGTAGCATTTATGTTCAGTATTTCGTTTCTATTTAGAAAGATAGGAATTAATTCCTGCTTACCTTTTCCACACGCGCGCCAAACGTTTGTCTTCTTAACACGCTGTGTTCTCTTTTCGCGATGTTTCCGGTTTTGCTATTTCCGGTTTTCATAGTGACAAGATCTCTTTGGTTTATCTCAACATGATTGAATCTAATACATGTTAAGTTGTTGAATTTCACGTAAATACAACATAATTTATTCATGTTCATCTTGGAAACATGAAATTATTATGTACAAAACACATATTACATTTTAGTACATGTAACAGGTAGCCATGTTCATTTTTTTGAGTGTGAGAAAGTGCAAAAATCAATTATCTTGACCCGGAAAAAAAAAAAATTTAGCGCACAAAAACGAGTTTAACATCGCGCGCGCGCGAGAGGAAGATTCAGCGTGCAGAAACGAGTCTAAAAGCACGAAAGAGTAGTGCACTAAATATAAGTACATTTAGATTTAACTGATAATATACTGAGGCTACCAAATATTAAAAATTGTTTTCTAATGTATACTTTCTGTACGTTTGTACAATGATTATTTCGAGCATATTTTTTAAAAAGTACAGTTGAACCTCGGATTACGAGCTTAATTCGTTCCGGAAGTGGGCTCGTATTCCAAAACACTCTTAAACCAAATTTAATTTTCCCATAGGAAATAATGGAAACTTAAATTATTCGTTCTACAGCCCAAAAAAATAAATACATAAATATAATTAATACAAAATATAAAGTAAAAATAAAACAAATTAACCTGTACTTTACCTTAAAAAAATGTAAAATGAAACCCCGACAGATAAGGGTTTTCGTTTGTGCATGCAGAGTGTATGTGTGTAAAATGTGCGCGCGCGCACACACACACACATTAACGGATAGACCGTTTTTAAAACCATTTTAAAATTAGCAAGAAACATTCCTAGTCACACTCACGTGAGCGCATACTAACAGGATCACTGCTGTAAGTAAAACAACAACAAAAAACAAATTAAACAGCTCCTCACCTTTGAAAACAATCGCGACAGAGAGAAGTTTGTGTGTTTATTTGGCATCCTGAGAGGAGGGGGGATAAAGGGGGGCTCGTTCGCGTTTACAGCCCCCTTCTCTCAGGTTGCCAAATAAACACACAAACTCTCTGTCTTACACAGACACAAACACGCGCACGCAAAAACACTGCAGGCACTAAGACCCAGCAAGGGAGACGATAGGTCTCGGCTTTACAGCTCCCCTTCTCTCAGGTTGCCAAATAAACACACAAACTCTTCTCTGTCGCGACTGTTTTCAAAGGTGAGGAGCTGTTTAATTTTTGTTGTTGTTGTTTTACTTTACAGTAGTAATCCCGTTAGTATGCACTCACGCGAGTGTGACTAGCGATGTTCCTTGCTAATTTTTAAACGGTTTTAAAAACGGTCTCTCCGTTAATGTGTGTGTGTGTGCGCGCGCGCACACGCACATCTCACACACACACACACACACAGCGTGTGTGTATTCACCCAGCAGGAGAGACGATTACCTACAATTCTGCTGCAAGAGAGAGAAAAACCGTTGGCTCACTTGTGATGACGTAACGCTCGTTGTTAAAACAAGAAGCGCATGCGTGAAACATGATACTTGGTGCTCGTTAACTAAAACAATGCTCGTTTTTCAAGTAAAAAATTATTAAAAATTGTTGCTCGTCTTGCAAAACACTCGTAAACCACGTTACTCGTAATCCGAGGTTCCACTGTATACCAAAAATACATTGAAAAACAAGTTTAAATAAGTATACTTTGGAAATTAGACCAACCTTTCACTTAAAGTATATTTTCCAATAATATATTTTTAAAAAGTGTACTATAATACAATTATTTTTAAGTATATTAAAAATTTAATTCCAAAATTTGGTAAAAGCATAATGTTAGTATACTTTTTATATATTAACTGATGGTACAATTTTTTGTTAGTATATTTGAAATGTACTATCGAGGATTTCAATATATTTGTAATACACTAAAGTGTATTTTTTTTTCACTGGGGCTAAACTAAATTTTGATAATAATATTAAGAGTATTATTAATTCTAGGTTATTTGGTGCCGTACTTGAGTAAAGAAACTGTGTTGTGTTGTGTTTTTTTTTTTTTTTTAACTTAGTGGGTCTAACAATTACTATACTGTCTGCAAAAACATTAATGAATAATGGTTTGATTTTTCCTCCAGGGTCTTTTACTGAAGCAGCAACTTGTTCAGCACTTAATGTTGGCAGGATCCTTCTTTTAGTTTGGATAGCTGGCCATCTGAAAGCATTTTCAGGTACAGTTTTATAATTAAAATGTGCTTTTGGGACTTTCTAATTACTAATCCAGTACTAATACTAGACTTGTCTTGCATCTGTTTATTTCTTGTTCAGTTTAGTTTGGTGTGTCCCTGTTCTGTTCCTGA